>NC_142080.1:15559018-15874670 GCF_059756535.1 Pantherophis guttatus | reverse complement strand
TTCTCAGACTGTGGGGTACATGAATATATGTTTGTTTTGCATATCTGAGCTCTGTGTCAAAAGTTGTTTTCTGGCTGAATTGAGTCCTACTGCCTATTCTGAGATGCACTTTGGTCTATCTCCTCAGGGAACGCTCAGATTTGAGAATTGTGTGTTTTTGGTGTTTTCAGACTGTGGGGTACATGAATATAAATTTCCTTTGCATATCTGAGATGTGTGTCAAAAGTTAAATTTTCTGGCTGAATTGAGCCCTACTGCCCATTCTGAGATGCACTTTGTTCTATCTCCTCAGGGAAAGCTCAGATTTGAAAAAAATGACTGTTTTTTGGGCTTCTCAGACTGTGGGGTACATGAATATAGGTTTGTTTTGCATATCTGAGCTGTGTATCAAAGTTAAGTTTTCTGGCTGAATTGAGGCCTACTGCCCATTCTGAGATGCACTTTGGTCTATCTCCTCAGGGAAAGCTCAGATTTGAAAAAATTGACTGTTTTTTGGGCTTCTCAGACTGTGGGGTACATGAATATATGTTTGTTTTGCATATCTGAGCTCTGTGTCAAAAGTTAAGTTTTCTGGCTGAATTGATTCCTACTGCCTATTCTGAGATACAGATCCTCAGGTAAAGTTCAGACTTGAGAAGTGTGTGTTTTTGGTCTTTTCATACCTTGCGTAACATGAACATGTGTTTCTTTTGCATATCTGACCTGTATGTCAAAAGTTAAGTTTTCTGGCTGAATTGAGCCCTACTGCCCATTCTGAGATGTACTTTGTTCTATCTCCTCAGGGAAAGCTCAGATTTGAAAAAATTGACTGTTTTTTGGGCCTCTCAGACTGTGGGGTACATGAATATAGGTTTGTTTTGCATATCTGAGCTGTGTATCAAAGTTAAGTTTTCTGGCTGAATTGAGGCCTACTGCCCATTCTGAGATGCACTTTGGTCTATCTCCTCAGGGAAAGCTCAGATTTGAAAAAATTGACTGTTTTTTGGGATTTTCAGACTGTGGGGTGCATGAATATATGTTTGCTTTGAATAATTGAGCTGTGTGTCACAAGTTAAATTTTCTGGTTGAATTGATTCCTACTGCCTATTCTGAGATACAGATCCTCAGGTAAAGTTCAGACTTGAGAAGTGTGTGTTTTTGGTCTTTTCATACCTTGCGTAACATGAACATGTGTTTCTTTTGCATATCTGAGCTGTATGTCAAAAGTTAAGTTTTCTGGCTGAATTGAGCCCTACTGCCCATTCTGAGATGCACTTTGTTCTATCTCCTCAGGGAAAGCTCAGATTTGAAAAAATTGACTGTTTTTTGGGCTTCTCAGACTGTGGGGTACATGAATATAGGTTTGTTTTGCATATCTGAGCTGTGTATCAAAGTTAAGTTTTCTGGCTGAATTGAGGCCTACTGCCCATTCTGAGATGCACTTTGGTCTATCTCCTCAGGGAAAGCTCAGATTTGAAAAAATTGACTGTTTTTTGTGATTTTCAGACTGTGGGGTACATGAATATATGTTTGCTTTGAATAATTGAGCTGTGTGTCAAAAGTTAAATTTTCTGGTTGAATTGATTCCTACTGCCTATTCTGAGATACAGATCCTCAGGTAAAGTTCAGACTTGAGAAGTGTGTGTTTTTGGTCTTTTCATACCTTGCGTAACATGAACATGTGTTTCTTTTGCATATCTGAGCTGTATGTCAAAAGTTAAGTTTTCTGGCTGAATTGAGCCCTACTGCCCATTCTGAGATGCAGTTTGTTCTATCTCCTCAGGGAAAGCTCAGATTTGAAAAAATTGACTGTTTTTTGGGCTTCTCAGACTGTGGGGTACATGAATATATGTTTGTTTTGCATATCTGAGCTCTGTGTCAAAAGTTAAGTTTTCTGGCTGAATTCAGTCCTACTGCCTATTCTGAAATGCACTTTGGTCTATCTCCTCAGGGAACGCTCAGATTTGAGAATTGTGTGTTTTGGGGATTTTCAGACTGTTGGGTGCATGAATATACTTTTGTTTTGCATATCTGAGCTGTGTGTCAAAAGTTAAGTTTTCTGGCTGAATTGAGGCCTACTGCCCATTCTGAGATGCACTTTGGTCTATCTCCTCAGGGAAAGCTCAGATTTGAAAAAATTGACTGTTTTTTGGGCTTCTCAGACTGTGGGGTACATGAATATATGTTTGTTTTGCATATCTGAGCTCTGTGTCAAAAGTTAAGTTTTCTGGCTGAATTGAGTCCTACTGCCTATTCTGAGATGCACTTTGGTCTATCTCCTCAGGGAACGCTCAGATTTGAGAATTGTGTGTTTTTGGTGTTTTCAGACTGTGGGGTACATGAATATAAATTTCCTTTGCATATCTGAGATGTGTGTCAAAAGTTAAATTTTCTGGCTGAATTGAGCCCTACTGCCCATTCTGAGATGCACTTTGTTCTATCTCCTCAGGGAAAGCTCAGATTTGAAAAAAATGACTGTTTTTTGGGCTTCTCAGACTGTGGGGTACATGAATATAGGTTTGTTTTGCATATCTGAGCTGTGTATCAAAGTTAAGTTTTCTGGCTGAATTGAGGCCTACTGCCATTCTGAGATGCACTTTGGTCTATCTCCTCAGGGAAAGCTCAGATTTGAAAAAATTGACTGTTTTTTGGGCTTCTCAGACTGTGGGGTACATGAATATATGTTTGTTTTGCATATCTGAGCTCTGTGTCAAAAGTTAAGTTTTCTGGCTGAATTGATTCCTACTGCCTATTCTGAGATACAGATCCTCAGGTAAAGTTCAGACTTGAGAAGTGTGTGTTTTTGGTCTTTTCATACCTTGCGTAACATGAACATGTGTTTCTTTTGCATATCTGAGCTGTATGTCAAAAGTTAAGTTTTCTGGCTGAATTGAGCCCTACTGCCCATTCTGAGATGCACTTTGTTCTATCTCCTCAGGGAAAGCTCAGATTTGAAAAAATTGACTGTTTTTTGGGCTTCTCAGACTGTGGGGTACATGAATATAGGTTTGTTTTGCATATCTGAGCTGTGTATCAAAGTTAAGTTTTCTGGCTGAATTGAGGCCTACTGCCCATTCTGAGATGCACTTTGGTCTATCTCCTCAGGGAAAGCTCAGATTTGAAAAAATTGACTGTTTTTTGTGATTTTCAGACTGTGGGGTACATGAATATATGTTTGCTTTGAATAATTGAGCTGTGTGTCAAAAGTTAAATTTTCTGGTTGAATTGATTCCTACTGCCTATTCTGAGATACAGATCCTCAGGTAAAGTTCAGACTTGAGAAGTGTGTGTTTTTGGTCTTTTCATACCTTGCGTAACATGAACATGTGTTTCTTTTGCATATCTGAGCTGTATGTCAAAAGTTAAGTTTTCTGGCTGAATTGAGCCCTACTGCCCATTCTGAGATGCACTTTGTTCTATCTCCTCAGGGAAAGCTCAGATTTGAAAAAATTGACTGTTTTTTGGGCTTCTCAGACTGTGGGGTACATGAATATATGTTTGTTTTGCATATCTGAGCTCTGTGTCAAAAGTTAAGTTTTCTGGCTGAATTCAGTCCTACTGCCTATTCTGAAATGCACTTTGGTCTATCTCCTCAGGGAACGCTCAGATTTGAGAATTGTGTGTTTTGGGGATTTTCAGACTGTTGGGTGCATGAATATACTTTTGTTTTGCATATCTGAGCTGTGTGTCAAAAGTTAAGTTTTCTGGCTGAATTGAGGCCTACTGCCCATTCTGAGATGCACTTTGGTCTATCTCCTCAGGGAAAGCTCAGATTTGAAAAAATTGACTGTTTTTTGGGCTTCTCAGACTGTGGGGTACATGAATATATGTTTGTTTTGCATATCTGAGCTCTGTGTCAAAAGTTAAGTTTTCTGGCTGAATTGAGTCCTACTGCCTATTCTGAGATGCACTTTGGTCTATCTCCTCAGGGAACGCTCAGATTTGAGAATTGTGTGTTTTTGGTGTTTTCAGACTGTGGGGTACATGAATATAAATTTCCTTTGCATATCTGAGATGTGTGTCAAAAGTTAAATTTTCTGGCTGAATTGAGCCCTACTGCCCATTCTGAGATGCACTTTGTTCTATCTCCTCAGGGAAAGCTCAGATTTGAAAAAAATGACTGTTTTTTGGGCTTCTCAGACTGTGGGGTACATGAATATAGGTTTGTTTTGCATATCTGAGCTGTGTATCAAAGTTAAGTTTTCTGGCTGAATTGAGGCCTACTGCCATTCTGAGATGCACTTTGGTCTATCTCCTCAGGGAAAGCTCAGATTTGAAAAAATTGACTGTTTTTTGGGCTTCTCAGACTGTGGGGTACATGAATATATGTTTGTTTTGCATATCTGAGCTCTGTGTCAAAAGTTAAGTTTTCTGGCTGAATTGATTCCTACTGCCTATTCTGAGATACAGATCCTCAGGTAAAGTTCAGACTTGAGAAGTGTGTGTTTTTGGTCTTTTCATACCTTGCGTAACATGAACATGTGTTTCTTTTGCATATCTGACCTGTATGTCAAAAGTTAAGTTTTCTGGCTGAATTGAGCCCTACTGCCCATTCTGAGATGTACTTTGTTCTATCTCCTCAGGGAAAGCTCAGATTTGAAAAAATTGACTGTTTTTTGGGCTTCTCAGACTGTGGGGTACATGAATATAGGTTTGTTTTGCATATCTGAGCTGTGTATCAAAGTTAAGTTTTCTGGCTGAATTGAGGCCTACTGCCCATTCTGAGATGCACTTTGGTCTATCTCCTCAGGGAAAGCTCAGATTTGAAAAAATTGACTGTTTTTTGGGATTTTCAGACTGTGGGGTGCATGAATATATGTTTGCTTTGAATAATTGAGCTGTGTGTCACAAGTTAAATTTTCTGGTTGAATTGATTCCTACTGCCTATTCTGAGATACAGATCCTCAGGTAAAGTTCAGACTTGAGAAGTGTGTGTTTTTGGTCTTTTCATACCTTGCGTAACATGAACATGTGTTTCTTTTGCATATCTGAGCTGTATGTCAAAAGTTAAGTTTTCTGGCTGAATTGAGCCCTACTGCCCATTCTGAGATGCACTTTGTTCTATCTCCTCAGGGAAAGCTCAGATTTGAAAAAATTGACTGTTTTTTGGGCTTCTCAGACTGTGGGGTACATGAATATAGGTTTGTTTTGCATATCTGAGCTGTGTATCAAAGTTAAGTTTTCTGGCTGAATTGAGGCCTACTGCCCATTCTGAGATGCACTTTGGTCTATCTCCTCAGGGAAAGCTCAGATTTGAAAAAATTGACTGTTTTTTGTGATTTTCAGACTGTGGGGTACATGAATATATGTTTGCTTTGAATAATTGAGCTGTGTGTCAAAAGATAAATTTTCTGGTTGAATTGATTCCTACTGCCTATTCTGAGATACAGATCCTCAGGTAAAGTTCAGACTTGAGAAGTGTGTGTTTTTGGTCTTTTCATACCTTGCGTAACATGAACATGTGTTTCTTTTGCATATCTGAGCTGTATGTCAAAAGTTAAGTTTTCTGGCTGAATTGAGCCCTACTGCCCATTCTGAGATGCACTTTGGTCTATCTCCTCAGGGAACGCTCAGATTTGAGAATTGTGTGTTTTGGGGATTTTCAGACTTTGGGTGCATGAATATACTTTTGTTTTGCATATCTGAGCTGTGTGTCAAAAGTTAAGTTTTCTGGCTGAATTGAGGCCTACTGCCCATTCTGAGATGCACTTTGGTCTATCTCCTCAGGGAAAGCTCAGATTTAAAAAAATTGACTGTTTTTTGGGCTTCTCAGACTGTGGGGTACATGAATATATGTTTGTTTTGCATATCTGAGCTCTGTGTCAAAAGTTAAGTTTTCTGGCTGAATTGAGTCCTACTGCCTATTCTGAGATGCACTTTGGTCTATCTCCTCAGGGAACGCTCAGATTTGAGAATTGTGTGTTTTTGGTGTTTTCAGACTGTGGGGTACATGAATATAAATTTCCTTTGCATATCTGAGATGTGTGTCAAAAGTTAAATTTTCTGGCTGAATTGAGCCCTACTGCCCATTCTGAGATGCACTTTGTTCTATCTCCTCAGGGAAAGCTCAGATTTGAAAAAAATGACTGTTTTTTGGGCTTCTCAGACTGTGGGGTACATGAATATAGGTTTGTTTTGCATATCTGAGCTGTGTATCAAAGTTAAGTTTTCTGGCTGAATTGAGGCCTACTGCCCATTCTGAGATGCACTTTGGTCTATCTCCTCAGGGAAAGCTCAGATTTGAAAATATTGACTGTTTTTTGGGCTTCTCAGACTGTGGGGTACATGAATATATGTTTGTTTTGCATATCTGAGCTCTGTGTCAAAAGTTAAGTTTTCTGGCTGAATTGAGTCCTACTGCCTATTCTGAGATGCACTTTGGTCTATCTCCTCAGGGAACGCTCAGATTTGAGAATTGTGTGTTTTGGGGATTTTCAGACTGTTGGGTGCATGAATATACTTTTGTTTTGCATATCTGAGCTGTGTGTCAAAAGTTAAATTTTCTGGCTGAATTGAGGCCTACTGCCCATTCTGAGATGCACTTTGGTCTATCTCCTCAGGGAAAGCTCAGATTTGAAAAAATTGACTGTTTTTTGGTGTTTTCAGACTGTGGGGTACATGAATATAAATTTCCTTTGCATATCTGAGCTGTGTGTCAAAAGTTAAATTTTCTGGTTGAATTGATTCCTACTGCCTATTCTGAGATACAGATCCTCAGGTACAGTAGAGATTTGAGAATTGTGTGTTTTTGGTGTTTTCATACTTTGCGTAACATGAACATGTGTTTCTTTTGCATATCTGAGCTGTGTGTCAAAAGTTAAGTTTTCTGGCTGAATTGAGTCCTACTGCCCATTCTGAGATACAGATCCTCAGGTAAAGTTCAGACTTGAGAAGTGTGTGTTTTTGGTCTTTTCATACCTTGCGTAACATGAACATTTGTTTCTTTTGCATATCTGAGCTGTGTGTCAAAAGTTAAGTTTTCTGGCTGAATTGAGTCCTACTGCCCATTCTGAGATGCACTTTGTTCTATGTCCTCAGGGAAAGCTCAGATTTTTGGGCTTCTCAGACTGTGGGGTACATGAATATAGGTTTGTTTTGCATATCTGAGCTGTGTATCAAAGTTAAGTTTTCTGGCTGAATTGAGGCCTACTGCCCATTCTGAGATGCACTTTGGTCTATCTCCTCAGGGAAAGCTCAGATTTGAAAAAATTGACTGTTTTTTGGGATTTTCAGACTGTGGGGTGCATGAATATATGTTTGCTTTGAATAATTGAGCTGTGTGTCACAAGTTAAATTTTCTGGTTGAATTGATTCCTACTGCCTATTCTGAGATACAGATCCTCAGGTAAAGTTCAGACTTGAGAAGTGTGTGTTTTTGGTCTTTTCATACCTTGCGTAACATGAACATGTGTTTCTTTTGCATATCTGAGCTGTATGTCAAAAGTTAAGTTTTCTGGCTGAATTGAGCCCTACTGCCCATTCTGAGATGCACTTTGTTCTATCTCCTCAGGGAAAGCTCAGATTTGAAAAAATTGACTGTTTTTTGGGCTTCTCAGACTGTGGGGTACATGAATATAGGTTTGTTTTGCATATCTGAGCTGTGTATCAAAGTTAAGTTTTCTGGCTGAATTGAGGCCTACTGCCCATTCTGAGATGCACTTTGGTCTATCTCCTCAGGGAAAGCTCAGATTTGAAAAAATTGACTGTTTTTTGTGATTTTCAGACTGTGGGGTACATGAATATATGTTTGCTTTGAATAATTGAGCTGTGTGTCAAAAGTTAAATTTTCTGGTTGAATTGATTCCTACTGCCTATTCTGAGATACAGATCCTCAGGTAAAGTTCAGACTTGAGAAGTGTGTGTTTTTGGTCTTTTCATACCTTGCGTAACATGAACATGTGTTTCTTTTGCATATCTGAGCTGTATGTCAAAAGTTAAGTTTTCTGGCTGAATTGAGCCCTACTGCCCATTCTGAGATGCAGTTTGTTCTATCTCCTCAGGGAAAGCTCAGATTTGAAAAAATTGACTGTTTTTTGGGCTTCTCAGACTGTGGGGTACATGAATATATGTTTGTTTTGCATATCTGAGCTCTGTGTCAAAAGTTAAGTTTTCTGGCTGAATTCAGTCCTACTGCCTATTCTGAAATGCACTTTGGTCTATCTCCTCAGGGAACGCTCAGATTTGAGAATTGTGTGTTTTGGGGATTTTCAGACTGTTGGGTGCATGAATATACTTTTGTTTTGCATATCTGAGCTGTGTGTCAAAAGTTAAGTTTTCTGGCTGAATTGAGGCCTACTGCCCATTCTGAGATGCACTTTGGTCTATCTCCTCAGGGAAAGCTCAGATTTAAAAAAATTGACTGTTTTTTGGGCTTCTCAGACTGTGGGGTACATGAATATATGTTTGTTTTGCATATCTGAGCTCTGTGTCAAAAGTTAAGTTTTCTGGCTGAATTGAGTCCTACTGCCTATTCTGAGATGCACTTTGGTCTATCTCCTCAGGGAACGCTCAGATTTGAGAATTGTGTGTTTTTGGTGTTTTCAGACTGTGGGGTACATGAATATAAATTTCCTTTGCATATCTGAGATGTGTGTCAAAAGTTAAATTTTCTGGCTGAATTGAGCCCTACTGCCCATTCTGAGATGCACTTTGTTCTATCTCCTCAGGGAAAGCTCAGATTTGAAAAAAATGACTGTTTTTTGGGCTTCTCAGACTGTGGGGTACATGAATATAGGTTTGTTTTGCATATCTGAGCTGTGTATCAAAGTTAAGTTTTCTGGCTGAATTGAGGCCTACTGCCCATTCTGAGATGCACTTTGGTCTATCTCCTCAGGGAAAGCTCAGATTTGAAAAAATTGACTGTTTTTTGGGCTTCTCAGACTGTGGGGTACATGAATATATGTTTGTTTTGCATATCTGAGCTCTGTGTCAAAAGTTAAGTTTTCTGGCTGAATTGATTCCTACTGCCTATTCTGAGATACAGATCCTCAGGTAAAGTTCAGACTTGAGAAGTGTGTGTTTTTGGTCTTTTCATACCTTGCGTAACATGAACATGTGTTTCTTTTGCATATCTGACCTGTATGTCAAAAGTTAAGTTTTCTGGCTGAATTGAGCCCTACTGCCCATTCTGAGATGTACTTTGTTCTATCTCCTCAGGGAAAGCTCAGATTTGAAAAAATTGACTGTTTTTTGGGCTTCTCAGACTGTGGGGTACATGAATATAGGTTTGTTTTGCATATCTGAGCTGTGTATCAAAGTTAAGTTTTCTGGCTGAATTGAGGCCTACTGCCCATTCTGAGATGCACTTTGGTCTATCTCCTCAGGGAAAGCTCAGATTTGAAAAAATTGACTGTTTTTTGGGATTTTCAGACTGTGGGGTGCATGAATATATGTTTGCTTTGAATAATTGAGCTGTGTGTCACAAGTTAAATTTTCTGGTTGAATTGATTCCTACTGCCTATTCTGAGATACAGATCCTCAGGTAAAGTTCAGACTTGAGAAGTGTGTGTTTTTGGTCTTTTCATACCTTGCGTAACATGAACATGTGTTTCTTTTGCATATCTGAGCTGTATGTCAAAAGTTAAGTTTTCTGGCTGAATTGAGCCCTACTGCCCATTCTGAGATGCACTTTGTTCTATCTCCTCAGGGAAAGCTCAGATTTGAAAAAATTGACTGTTTTTTGGGCTTCTCAGACTGTGGGGTACATGAATATAGGTTTGTTTTGCATATCTGAGCTGTGTATCAAAGTTAAGTTTTCTGGCTGAATTGAGGCCTACTGCCCATTCTGAGATGCACTTTGGTCTATCTCCTCAGGGAAAGCTCAGATTTGAAAAAATTGACTGTTTTTTGTGATTTTCAGACTGTGGGGTACATGAATATATGTTTGCTTTGAATAATTGAGCTGTGTGTCAAAAGTTAAATTTTCTGGTTGAATTGATTCCTACTGCCTATTCTGAGATACAGATCCTCAGGTAAAGTTCAGACTTGAGAAGTGTGTGTTTTTGGTCTTTTCATACCTTGCGTAACATGAACATGTGTTTCTTTTGCATATCTGAGCTGTATGTCAAAAGTTAAGTTTTCTGGCTGAATTGAGCCCTACTGCCCATTCTGAGATGCAGTTTGTTCTATCTCCTCAGGGAAAGCTCAGATTTGAAAAAATTGACTGTTTTTTGGGCTTCTCAGACTGTGGGGTACATGAATATATGTTTGTTTTGCATATCTGAGCTCTGTGTCAAAAGTTAAGTTTTCTGGCTGAATTCAGTCCTACTGCCTATTCTGAAATGCACTTTGGTCTATCTCCTCAGGGAACGCTCAGATTTGAGAATTGTGTGTTTTGGGGATTTTCAGACTGTTGGGTGCATGAATATACTTTTGTTTTGCATATCTGAGCTGTGTGTCAAAAGTTAAGTTTTCTGGCTGAATTGAGGCCTACTGCCCATTCTGAGATGCACTTTGGTCTATCTCCTCAGGGAAAGCTCAGATTTGAAAAAATTGACTGTTTTTTGGGCTTCTCAGACTGTGGGGTACATGAATATATGTTTGTTTTGCATATCTGAGCTCTGTGTCAAAAGTTAAGTTTTCTGGCTGAATTGAGTCCTACTGCCTATTCTGAGATGCACTTTGGTCTATCTCCTCAGGGAACGCTCAGATTTGAGAATTGTGTGTTTTTGGTGTTTTCAGACTGTGGGGTACATGAATATAAATTTCCTTTGCATATCTGAGATGTGTGTCAAAAGTTAAATTTTCTGGCTGAATTGAGCCCTACTGCCCATTCTGAGATGCACTTTGTTCTATCTCCTCAGGGAAAGCTCAGATTTGAAAAAAATGACTGTTTTTTGGGCTTCTCAGACTGTGGGGTACATGAATATAGGTTTGTTTTGCATATCTGAGCTGTGTATCAAAGTTAAGTTTTCTGGCTGAATTGAGGCCTACTGCCCATTCTGAGATGCACTTTGGTCTATCTCCTCAGGGAAAGCTCAGATTTGAAAAAATTGACTGTTTTTTGGGCTTCTCAGACTGTGGGGTACATGAATATAGGTTTGTTTTGCATATCTGAGCTGTGTATCAAAGTTAAGTTTTCTGGCTGAATTGAGGCCTACTGCCCATTCTGAGATGCACTTTAGTCTATCTCCTCAGGGAAAGCTCAGATTTGAAAAAATTGACTGTTTTTTGGGATTTTCAGACTGTGGGGTGCATGAATATATGTTTGCTTTGAATAATTGAGCTGTGTGTCACAAGTTAAATTTCCTGGTTGAATTGATTCCTACTGCCTATTCTGAGATACAGATCCTCAGGTAAAGTTCAGACTTGAGAAGTGTGTGTTTTTGGTCTTTTCATACCTTGCGTAACATGAACATGTGTTTCTTTTGCATATCTGAGCTGTATGTCAAAAGTTAAGTTTTCTGGCTGAATTGAGCCCTACTGCCCATTCTGAGATGCACTTTGTTCTATCTCCTCAGGGAAAGCTCAGATTTGAAAAAATTGACTGTTTTTTGGGCTTCTCAGACTGTGGGGTACATGAATATAGGTTTGTTTTGCATATCTGAGCTGTGTATCAAAGTTAAGTTTTCTGGCTGAATTCAGTCCTACTGCCTATTCTGAAATGCACTTTGGTCTATCTCCTCAGGGAACGCTCAGATTTGAGAATTGTGTGTTTTGGGGATTTTCAGACTGTTGGGTGCATGAATATACTTTTGTTTTGCATATCTGAGCTGTGTGTCAAAAGTTAAGTTTTCTGGCTGAATTGAGGCCTACTGCCCATTCTGAGATGCACTTTGGTCTATCTCCTCAGGGAAAGCTCAGATTTGAAAAAATTGACTGTTTTTTGGGCTTCTCAGACTGTGGGGTACATGAATATATGTTTGTTTTGTATATCTGAGCTCTGTGTCAAAAGTTAAGTTTTCTGGCTGAATTGAGTCCTACTGCCTATTCTGAGATGCACTTTGGTCTATCTCCTCAGGGAACGCTCAGATTTGAGAATTGTGTGTTTTTGGTGTTTTCAGACTGTGGGGTACATGAATATAAATTTCCTTTGCATATCTGAGATGTGTGTCAAAAGTTAAATTTTCTGGCTGAATTGAGCCCTACTGCCCATTCTGAGATGCACTTTGTTCTATCTCCTCAGGGAAAGCTCAGATTTGAAAAAATTGACTGTTTTTTGGGCTTCTCAGACTGTGGGGTACATGAATATAGGTTTGTTTTGCATATCTGAGCTGTGTATCAAAAGTTAAGTTTTCTGGCTGAATTGAGTCCTACTGCCTATTCTGAGATGCACTTTGGTCTATCTCCTCAGGGAACGCTCAGATTTGCGAATTGTGTGTTTTTGGTGTTTTCAGACTGTGGGGTACATGAATATATGTTTGCTTTGAATAATTGAGCTGTGTGTCAAAAGTTAAATTTTCTGGTTGAATTGATTCCTACTGCCTATTCTGAGATACAGATCCTCAGGTAAAGTTCAGACTTGAGAAGTGTGTGTTTTTGGTCTTTTCATACCTTGCGTAACATGAACATGTGTTTCTTTTGCATATCTGAGCTGTATGTCAAAAGTTAAGTTTTCTGGCTGAATTGAGCCCTACTGCCCATTCTGAGATGCAGTTTGTTCTATCTCCTCAGGGAAAGCTCAGATTTGAAAAAATTGACTGTTTTTTGGGCTTCTCAGACTGTGGGGTACATGAATATATGTTTGTTTTGCATATCTGAGCTCTGTGTCAAAAGTTAAGTTTTCTGGCTGAATTCAGTCCTACTGCCTATTCTGAAATGCACTTTGGTCTATCTCCTCAGGGAACGCTCAGATTTGAGAATTGTGTGTTTTGGGGATTTTCAGACTGTTGGGTGCATGAATATACTTTTGTTTTGCATATCTGAGCTGTGTGTCAAAAGTTAAGTTTTCTGGCTGAATTGAGGCCTACTGCCCATTCTGAGATGCACTTTGGTCTATCTCCTCAGGGAAAGCTCAGATTTGAAAAAATTGACTGTTTTTTGGGCTTCTCAGACTGTGGGGTACATGAATATATGTTTGTTTTGCATATCTGAGCTCTGTGTCAAAAGTTAAGTTTTCTGGCTGAATTGAGTCCTACTGCCTATTCTGAGATGCTCTTTGGTCTATCTCCTCAGGGAACGCTCAGATTTGAGAATTGTGTGTTTTTGGTGTTTTCAGACTGTGGGGTACATGAATATAAATTTCCTTTGCATATCTGAGATGTGTGTCAAAAGTTAAATTTTCTGGCTGAATTGAGCCCTACTGCCCATTCTGAGATGCACTTTGTTCTATCTCCTCAGGGAAAGCTCAGATTTGAAAAAAATGACTGTTTTTTGGGCTTCTCAGACTGTGGGGTACATGAATATAGGTTTGTTTTGCATATCTGAGCTGTGTATCAAAGTTAAGTTTTCTGGCTGAATTGAGGCCTACTGCCCATTCTGAGATGCACTTTGGTCTATCTCCTCAGGGAAAGCTCAGATTTGAAAAAATTGACTGTTTTTTGGGCTTCTCAGACTGTGGGGTACATGAATATAGGTTTGTTTTGCATATCTGAGCTGTGTATCAAAGTTAAGTTTTCTGGCTGAATTAAGGCCTACTGCCCATTCTGAGATGCACTTTGGTCTATCTCCTCAGGGAAAGCTCAGATTTGAAAAAATTGACTGTTTTTTGGGATTTTCAGACTGTGGGGTGCATGAATATATGTTTGCTTTGAATAATTGAGCTGTGTGTCACAAGTTAAATTTCCTGGTTGAATTGATTCCTACTGCCTATTCTGAGATACAGATCCTCAGGTAAAGTTCAGACTTGAGAAGTGTGTGTTTTTGGTCTTTTCATACCTTGCGTAACATGAACATGTGTTTCTTTTGCATATCTGAGCTGTATGTCAAAAGTTAAGTTTTCTGGCTGAATTGAGCCCTACTGCCCATTCTGAGATGCACTTTGTTCTATCTCCTCAGGGAAAGCTCAGATTTGAAAAAATTGACTGTTTTTTGGGCTTCTCAGACTGTGGGGTACATGAATATAGGTTTGTTTTGCATATCTGAGCTGTGTATCAAAGTTAAGTTTTCTGGCTGAATTCAGTCCTACTGCCTATTCTGAAATGCACTTTGGTCTATCTCCTCAGGGAACGCTCAGATTTGAGAATTGTGTGTTTTGGGGATTTTCAGACTGTTGGGTGCATGAATATACTTTTGTTTTGCATATCTGAGCTGTGTGTCAAAAGTTAAGTTTTCTGGCTGAATTGAGGCCTACTGCCCATTCTGAGATGCACTTTGGTCTATCTCCTCAGGGAAAGCTCAGATTTGAAAAAATTGACTGTTTTTTGGGCTTCTCAGACTGTGGGGTACATGAATATATGTTTGTTTTGTATATCTGAGCTCTGTGTCAAAAGTTAAGTTTTCTGGCTGAATTGAGTCCTACTGCCTATTCTGAGATGCACTTTGGTCTATCTCCTCAGGGAACGCTCAGATTTGAGAATTGTGTGTTTTTGGTGTTTTCAGACTGTGGGGTACATGAATATAAATTTCCTTTGCATATCTGAGATGTGTGTCAAAAGTTAAATTTTCTGGCTGAATTGAGCCCTACTGCCCATTCTGAGATGCACTTTGTTCTATCTCCTCAGGGAAAGCTCAGATTTGAAAAAATTGACTGTTTTTTGGGCTTCTCAGACTGTGGGGTACATGAATATAGGTTTGTTTTGCATATCTGAGCTGTGTATCAAAAGTTAAGTTTTCTGGCTGAATTGAGTCCTACTGCCTATTCTGAGATGCACTTTGGTCTATCTCCTCAGGGAACGCTCAGATTTGAGAATTGTGTGTTTTTGGTGTTTTCAGACTGTGGGGTACATGAATATAAATTTCCTTTGCATATCTGAGATGTGTGTCAAAAGTTAAATTTTCTGGTTGAATTGATTCCTACTGCCTATTCTGAGATACAGATCCTCAGGTACAGTAGAGATTTGAGAATTGTGTGTTTTTGGTGTTTTCATACTTTGCGTAACATGAACATGTGTTTCTTTTGCATATCTGAGCTGTGTGTCAAAAGTTAAGTTTTCTGGCTGAATTGAGTCCTACTGCCCATTCTGAGATACAGATCCTCAGGTAAAGTTCAGACTTGAGAAGTGTGTGTTTTTGGTCTTTTCATACCTTGCGTAACATGAACATTTGTTTCTTTTGCATATCTGAGCTGTGTGTCAAAAGTTAAGTTTTCTGGCTGAATTGAGTCCTACTGCCCATTCTGAGATGCACTTTGTTCTATGTCCTCAGGGAAAGCTCAGATTTGAAAAAATTAACTGTTTTTTGGGCTTCTCAGACTGTGGGGTACATGAATATAGGTTTGTTTTGCATATCTGAGCTGTGTATCAAAGTTAATTTTTCTGGCTGAATTGAGGCCTACTGCCCATTCTGAGATGCACTTTGGTCTATCTCCTCAGGGAAAGCTCAGATTTGAAAAAATTGACTGTTTTTTGTGATTTTCAGACTGTGGGGTGCATGAATATATGTTTGCTTTGAATAATTGAGCTGTGTGTCACAAGTTAAATTTCCTGGTTGAATTGATTCCTACTGCCTATTCTGAGATACAGATCCTCAGGTAAAGTTCAGACTTGAGAAGTGTGTGTTTTTGGTCTTTTCATACCTTGCGTAACATGAACATGTGTTTCTTTTGCATATCTGAGCTGTATGTCAAAAGTTAAGTTTTCTGGCTGAATTGAGCCCTACTGCCCATTCTGAGATGCACTTTGTTCTATCTCCTCAGGGAAAGCTCAGATTTGAAAAAATTGACTGTTTTTTGGGCTTCTCAGACTGTGGGGTACATGAATATAGGTTTGTTTTGCATATCTGAGCTGTGTATCAAAGTTAAGTTTTCTGGCTGAATTCAGTCCTACTGCCTATTCTGAAATGCACTTTGGTCTATCTCCTCAGGGAACGCTCAGATTTGAGAATTGTGTGTTTTGGGGATTTTCAGACTGTGGGGTACATGAATATAAATTTCCTTTGCATATCTGAGATGTGTGTCAAAAGTTAAATTTTCTGGCTGAATTGAGCCCTACTGCCCATTCTGAGATGCACTTTGTTCTATCTCCTCAGGGAAAGCTCAGATTTGAAAAAATTGACTGTTTTTTGGGCTTCTCAGACTGTGGGGTACATGAATATATGTTTGTTTTGCATATCTGAGCTCTGTGTCAAAAGTTAAATTTTCTGGCTAAATTGAGCCCTACTGCCCATTCTGAGATGCACTTTGTTCTATCTCCTCAGGGAAAGCTCAGATTTGAAAAAAATGACTGTTTTTTGGGCTTCTCAGACTGTGGGGTACATGAATATAGGTTTGTTTTGCATATCTGAGCTGTGTATCAAAGTTAAGTTTTCTGGCTGAATTGAGGCCTACTGCCCATTCTGAGATGCACTTTGGTCTATCTCCTCAGGGAAAGCTCAGATTTGAAAAAATTGACTGTTTTTTGGGCTTCTCAGACTGTGGGGTACATGAATATATGTTTGTTTTGCATATCTGAGCTCTGTGTCAAAAGTTAAGTTTTCTGGCTGAATTGATTCCTACTGCCTATTCTGAGATACAGATCCTCAGGTAAAGTTCAGACTTGAGAAGTGTGTGTTTTTGGTCTTTTCATACCTTGCGTAACATGAACATGTGTTTCTTTTGCATATCTGACCTGTATGTCAAAAGTTAAGTTTTCTGGCTGAATTGAGCCCTACTGCCCATTCTGAGATGTACTTTGTTCTATCTCCTCAGGGAAAGCTCAGATTTGAAAAAATTGACTGTTTTTTGGGCTTCTCAGACTGTGGGGTACATGAATATAGGTTTGTTTTGCATATCTGAGCTGTGTATCAAAGTTAAGTTTTCTGGCTGAATTGAGGCCTACTGCCCATTCTGAGATGCACTTTGGTCTATCTCCTCAGGGAAAGCTCAGATTTGAAAAAATTGACTGTTTTTTGGGATTTTCAGACTGTGGGGTGCATGAATATATGTTTGCTTTGAATAATTGAGCTGTGTGTCACAAGTTAAATTTTCTGGTTGAATTGATTCCTACTGCCTATTCTGAGATACAGATCCTCAGGTAAAGTTCAGACTTGAGAAGTGTGTGTTTTTGGTCTTTTCATACCTTGCGTAACATGAACATGTGTTTCTTTTGCATATCTGAGCTGTATGTCAAAAGTTAAGTTTTCTGGCTGAATTGAGCCCTACTGCCCATTCTGAGATGCACTTTGTTCTATCTCCTCAGGGAAAGCTCAGATTTGAAAAAATTGACTGTTTTTTGGGCTTCTCAGACTGTGGGGTACATGAATATAGGTTTGTTTTGCATATCTGAGCTGTGTATCAAAGTTAAGTTTTCTGGCTGAATTGAGGCCTACTGCCCATTCTGAGATGCACTTTGGTCTATCTCCTCAGGGAAAGCTCAGATTTGAAAAAATTGACTGTTTTTTGTGATTTTCAGACTGTGGGGTACATGAATATATGTTTGCTTTGAATAATTGAGCTGTGTGTCAAAAGTTAAATTTTCTGGTTGAATTGATTCCTACTGCCTATTCTGAGATACAGATCCTCAGGTAAAGTTCAGACTTGAGAAGTGTGTGTTTTTGGTCTTTTCATACCTTGCGTAACATGAACATGTGTTTCTTTTGCATATCTGAGCTGTATGTCAAAAGTTAAGTTTTCTGGCTGAATTGAGCCCTACTGCCCATTCTGAGATGCAGTTTGTTCTATCTCCTCAGGGAAAGCTCAGATTTGAAAAAATTGACTGTTTTTTGGGCTTCTCAGACTGTGGGGTACATGAATATATGTTTGTTTTGCATATCTGAGCTCTGTGTCAAAAGTTAAGTTTTCTGGCTGAATTCAGTCCTACTGCCTATTCTGAGATACAGATCCTCAGGTAAAGTTCAGACTTGAGAAGTGTGTGTTTTTGGTCTTTTCATACCTTGCGTAACATGAACATGTGTTTCTTTTGCATATCTGACCTGTATGTCAAAAGTTAAGTTTTCTGGCTGAATTGAGCCCTACTGCCCATTCTGAGATGTACTTTGTTCTATCTCCTCAGGGAAAGCTCAGATTTGAAAAAATTGACTGTTTTTTGGGCTTCTCAGACTGTGGGGTACATGAATATAGGTTTGTTTTGCATATCTGAGCTGTGTATCAAAGTTAAGTTTTCTGGCTGAATTGAGGCCTACTGCCCATTCTGAGATGCACTTTGGTCTATCTCCTCAGGGAAAGCTCAGATTTGAAAAAATTGACTGTTTTTTGGGATTTTCAGACTGTGGGGTGCATGAATATATGTTTGCTTTGAATAATTGAGCTGTGTGTCACAAGTTAAATTTTCTGGTTGAATTGATTCCTACTGCCTATTCTGAGATACAGATCCTCAGGTAAAGTTCAGACTTGAGAAGTGTGTGTTTTTGGTCTTTTCATACCTTGCGTAACATGAACATGTGTTTCTTTTGCATATCTGAGCTGTATGTCAAAAGTTAAGTTTTCTGGCTGAATTGAGCCCTACTGCCCATTCTGAGATGCACTTTGTTCTATCTCCTCAGGGAAAGCTCAGATTTGAAAAAATTGACTGTTTTTTGGGCTTCTCAGACTGTGGGGTACATGAATATAGGTTTGTTTTGCATATCTGAGCTGTGTATCAAAGTTAAGTTTTCTGGCTGAATTGAGGCCTACTGCCCATTCTGAGATGCACTTTGCTCTATCTCCTCAGGGAAAGCTCAGATTTGAAAAAATTGACTGTTTTTTGTGATTTTCAGACTGTGGGGTACATGAATATATGTTTGCTTTGAATAATTGAGCTGTGTGTCAAAAGTTAAATTTTCTGGTTGAATTGATTCCTACTGCCTATTCTGAGATACAGATCCTCAGGTAAAGTTCAGACTTGAGAAGTGTGTGTTTTTGGTCTTTTCATACCTTGCGTAACATGAACATGTGTTTCTTTTGCATATCTGAGCTGTATGTCAAAAGTTAAGTTTTCTGGCTGAATTGAGCCCTACTGCCCATTCTGAGATGCAGTTTGTTCTATCTCCTCAGGGAAAGCTCAGATTTGAAAAAATTGACTGTTTTTTGGGCTTCTCAGACTGTGGGGTACATGAATATATGTTTGTTTTGCATATCTGAGCTCTGTGTCAAAAGTTAAGTTTTCTGGCTGAATTCAGTCCTACTGCCTATTCTGAAATGCACTTTGGTCTATCTCCTCAGGGAACGCTCAGATTTGAGAATTGTGTGTTTTGGGGATTTTCAGACTGTTGGGTGCATGAATATACTTTTGTTTTGCATATCTGAGCTGTGTGTCAAAAGTTAAGTTTTCTGGCTGAATTGCGGCCTACTGCCCATTCTGAGATGCACTTTGGTCTATCTCCTCAGGGAAAGCTCAGATTTGAAAAAATTGACTGTTTTTTGGGCTTCTCAGACTGTGGGGTACATGAATATATGTTTGTTTTGCATATCTGAGCTCTGTGTCAAAAGTTAAGTTTTCTGGCTGAATTGAGTCCTACTGCCTATTCTGAGATGCACTTTGGTCTATCTCCTCAGGGAACGCTCAGATTTGAGAATTGTGTGTTTTTGGTGTTTTCAGACTGTGGGGTACATGAATATAAATTTCCTTTGCATATCTGAGATGTGTGTCAAAAGTTAAATTTTCTGGCTGAATTGAGCCCTACTGCCCATTCTGAGATGCACTTTGTTCTATCTCCTCAGGGAAAGCTCAGATTTGAAAAAAATGACTGTTTTTTGGGCTTCTCAGACTGTGGGGTACATGAATATAGGTTTGTTTTGCATATCTGAGCTGTGTATCAAAGTTAAGTTTTCTGGCTGAATTGAGGCCTACTGCCCATTCTGAGATGCACTTTGGTCTATCTCCTCAGGGAAAGCTCAGATTTGAAAAAATTGACTGTTTTTTGGGCTTCTCAGACTGTGGGGTACATGAATATAGGTTTGTTTTGCATATCTGAGCTGTGTATCAAAGTTAAGTTTTCTGGCTGAATTGAGGCCTACTGCCCATTCTGAGATGCACTTTGGTCTATCTCCTCAGGGAAAGCTCAGATTTGAAAAAATTGACTGTTTTTTGGGATTTTCAGACTGTGGGGTGCATGAATATATGTTTGCTTTGAATAATTGAGCTGTGTGTCACAAGTTAAATTTCCTGGTTGAATTGATTCCTACTGCCTATTCTGAGATACAGATCCTCAGGTAAAGTTCAGACTTGAGAAGTGTGTGTTTTTGGTCTTTTCATACCTTGCGTAACATGAACATGTGTTTCTTTTGCATATCTGATCTGTATGTCAAAAGTTAAGTTTTCTGGCTGAATTGAGCCCTACTGCCCATTCTGAGATGCACTTTGTTCTATCTCCTCAGGGAAAGCTCAGATTTCAAAAAATTGACTGTTTTTTGGGCTTCTCAGACTGTGGGGTACATGAATATAGGTTTGTTTTGCATATCTGAGCTGTGTATCAAAGTTAAGTTTTCTGGCTGAATTCAGTCCTACTGCCTATTCTGAAATGCACTTTGGTCTATCTCCTCAGGGAACGCTCAGATTTGAGAATTGTGTGTTTTGGGGATTTTCAGACTGTTGGGTGCATGAATATACTTTTGTTTTGCATATCTGAGCTGTGTGTCAAAAGTTAAGTTTTCTGGCTGAATTGAGGCCTACTGCCCATTCTGAGATGCACTTTGGTCTATCTCCTCAGGGAAAGCTCAGATTTGAAAAAATTGACTGTTTTTTGGGCTTCTCAGACTGTGGGGTACATGAATATATGTTTGTTTTGTATATCTGAGCTCTGTGTCAAAAGTTAAGTTTTCTGGCTGAATTGAGTCCTACTGCCTATTCTGAGATGCACTTTGGTCTATCTCCTCAGGGAACGCTCAGATTTGAGAATTGTGTGTTTTTGGTGTTTTCAGACTGTGGGGTACATGAATATAAATTTCCTTTGCATATCTGAGCTGTGTGTCAAAAGTTAAATTTTCTGGTTGAATTGATTCCTACTGCCTATTCTGAGATACAGATCCTCAGGTACAGTAGAGATTTGAGAATTGTGTGTTTTTGGTGTTTTCATACTTTGCGTAGCATGAACATGTGTTTCTTTTGCATATCTGAGCTGTGTATCAAAGTTAAGTTTTCTGGCTGAATTGAGGCCTACTGCCCATTCTGAGATGCACTTTGGTCTATCTCCTCAGGGAAAGCTCAGATTTGAAAAAATTGACTGTTTTTTGGGCTTCTCAGACTGTGGGGTACATGAATATATGTTTGTTTTGCATATCTGATCTCTGTGTCAAAAGTTAAGTTTTCTGGCTGAATTGATTCCTACTGCCTATTCTGAGATACAGATCCTCAGGTAAAGTTCAGACTTGAGAAGTGTGTGTTTTTGGTCTTTTCATACCTTGCGTAACATGAACATGTGTTTCTTTTGCATATCTGACCTGTATGTCAAAAGTTAAGTTTTCTGGCTGAATTGAGCCCTACTGCCCATTCTGAGATGTACTTTGTTCTATCTCCTCAGGGAAAGCTCAGATTTGAAAAAATTGACTGTTTTTTGGGCTTCTCAGACTGTGGGGTACATGAATATAGGTTTGTTTTGCATATCTGAGCTGTGTATCAAAGTTAAGTTTTCTGGCTGAATTGAGGCCTACTGCCCATTCTGAGATGCACTTTGGTCTATCTCCTCAGGGAAAGCTCAGATTTGAAAAAATTGACTGTTTTTTGGGATTTTCAGACTGTGGGGTGCATGAATATATGTTTGCTTTGAATAATTGAGCTGTGTGTCACAAGTTAAATTTTCTGGTTGAATTGATTCCTACTGCCTATTCTGAGATACAGATCCTCAGGTAAAGTTCAGACTTGAGAAGTGTGTGTTTTTGGTCTTTTCATACCTTGCGTAACATGAACATGTGTTTCTTTTGCATATCTGAGCTGTATGTCAAAAGTTAAGTTTTCTGGCTGAATTGAGCCCTACTGCCCATTCTGAGATGCACTTTGTTCTATCTCCTCAGGGAAAGCTCAGATTTGAAAAAATTGACTGTTTTTTGGGCTTCTCAGACTGTGGGGTACATGAATATAGGTTTGTTTTGCATATCTGAGCTGTGTATCAAAGTTAAGTTTTCTGGCTGAATTGAGGCCTACTGCCCATTCTGAGATGCACTTTGGTCTATCTCCTCAGGGAAAGCTCAGATTTGAAAAAATTGACTGTTTTTTGTGATTTTCAGACTGTGGGGTACATGAATATATGTTTGCTTTGAATAATTGAGCTGTGTGTCAAAAGTTAAATTTTCTGGTTGAATTGATTCCTACTGCCTATTCTGAGATACAGATCCTCAGGTAAAGTTCAGACTTGAGAAGTGTGTGTTTTTGGTCTTTTCATACCTTGCGTAACATGAACATGTGTTTCTTTTGCATATCTGAGCTGTATGTCAAAAGTTAAGTTTTCTGGCTGAATTGAGCCCTACTGCCCATTCTGAGATGCAGTTTGTTCTATCTCCTCAGGGAAAGCTCAGATTTGAAAAAATTGACTGTTTTTTGGGCTTCTCAGACTGTGGGGTACATGAATATATGTTTGTTTTGCATATCTGAGCTCTGTGTCAAAAGTTAAGTTTTCTGGCTGAATTCAGTCCTACTGCCTATTCTGAAATGCACTTTGGTCTATCTCCTCAGGGAACGCTCAGATTTGAGAATTGTGTGTTTTGGGGATTTTCAGACTGTTGGGTGCATGAATATACTTTTGTTTTGCATATCTGAGCTGTGTGTCAAAAGTTAAGTTTTCTGGCTGAATTGAGGCCTACTGCCCATTCTGAGATGCACTTTGGTCTATCTCCTCAGGGAAAGCTCAGATTTGAAAAAATTGACTGTTTTTTGGGCTTCTCAGACTGTGGGGTACATGAATATATGTTTGTTTTGCATATCTGAGCTCTGTGTCAAAAGTTAAGTTTTCTGGCTGAATTGAGTCCTACTGCCTATTCTGAGATGCACTTTGGTCTATCTCCTCAGGGAACGCTCAGATTTGAGAATTGTGTGTTTTTGGTGTTTTCAGACTGTGGGGTACATGAATATAAATTTCCTTTGCATATCTGAGATGTGTGTCAAAAGTTAAATTTTCTGGCTGAATTGAGCCCTACTGCCCATTCTGAGATGCACTTTGTTCTATCTCCTCAGGGAAAGCTCAGATTTGAAAAAAATGACTGTTTTTTGGGCTTCTCAGACTGTGGGGTACATGAATTTAGGTTTGTTTTGCATATCTGAGCTGTGTATCAAAGTTAAGTTTTCTGGCTGAATTGAGGCCTACTGCCCATTCTGAGATGCACTTTGGTCTATCTCCTCAGGGAAAGCTCAGATTTGAAAAAATTGACTGTTTTTTGGGCTTCTCAGACTGTGGGGTACATGAATATAGGTTTGTTTTGCATATCTGAGCTGTGTATCAAAGTTAAGTTTTCTGGCTGAATTGAGGCCTACTGCCCATTCTGAGATGCACTTTAGTCTATCTCCTCAGGGAAAGCTCAGATTTGAAAAAATTGACTGTTTTTTGGGATTTTCAGACTGTGGGGTGCATGAATATATGTTTGCTTTGAATAATTGAGCTGTGTGTCACAAGTTAAATTTCCTGGTTGAATTGATTCCTACTGCCTATTCTGAGATACAGATCCTCAGGTAAAGTTCAGACTTGAGAAGTGTGTGTTTTTGGTCTTTTCATACCTTGCGTAACATGAACATGTGTTTCTTTTGCATATCTGAGCTGTATGTCAAAAGTTAAGTTTTCTGGCTGAATTGAGCCCTACTGCCCATTCTGAGATGCACTTTGTTCTATCTCCTCAGGGAAAGCTCAGATTTGAAAAAATTGACTGTTTTTTGGGCTTCTCAGACTGTGGGGTACATGAATATAGGTTTGTTTTGCATATCTGAGCTGTGTATCAAAGTTAAGTTTTCTGGCTGAATTCAGTCCTACTGCCTATTCTGAAATGCACTTTGGTCTATCTCCTCAGGGAACGCTCAGATTTGAGAATTGTGTGTTTTGGGGATTTTCAGACTGTTGGGTGCATGAATATACTTTTGTTTTGCATATCTGAGCTGTGTGTCAAAAGTTAAGTTTTCTGGCTGAATTGAGGCCTACTGCCCATTCTGAGATGCACTTTGGTCTATCTCCTCAGGGAAAGCTCAGATTTGAAAAAATTGACTGTTTTTTGGGCTTCTCAGACTGTGGGGTACATGAATATATGTTTGTTTTGTATATCTGAGCTCTGTGTCAAAAGTTAAGTTTTCTGGCTGAATTGAGTCCTACTGCCTATTCTGAGATGCACTTTGGTCTATCTCCTCAGGGAACGCTCAGATTTGAGAATTGTGTGTTTTTGGTGTTTTCAGACTGTGGGGTACATGAATATAAATTTCCTTTGCATATCTGAGATGTGTGTCAAAAGTTAAATTTTCTGGCTGAATTGAGCCCTACTGCCCATTCTGAGATGCACTTTGTTCTATCTCCTCAGGGAAAGCTCAGATTTGAAAAAATTGACTGTTTTTTGGGCTTCTCAGACTGTGGGGTACATGAATATAGGTTTGTTTTGCATATCTGAGCTGTGTATCAAAAGTTAAGTTTTCTGGCTGAATTGAGTCCTACTGCCTATTCTGAGATGCACTTTGGTCTATCTCCTCAGGGAACGCTCAGATTTGCGAATTGTGTGTTTTTGGTGTTTTCAGACTGTGGGGTACATGAATATATGTTTGCTTTGAATAATTGAGCTGTGTGTCAAAAGTTAAATTTTCTGGTTGAATTGATTCCTACTGCCTATTCTGAGATACAGATCCTCAGGTAAAGTTCAGACTTGAGAAGTGTGTGTTTTTGGTCTTTTCATACCTTGCGTAACATGAACATGTGTTTCTTTTGCATATCTGAGCTGTATGTCAAAAGTTAAGTTTTCTGGCTGAATTGAGCCCTACTGCCCATTCTGAGATGCAGTTTGTTCTATCTCCTCAGGGAAAGCTCAGATTTGAAAAAATTGACTGTTTTTTGGGCTTCTCAGACTGTGGGGTACATGAATATATGTTTGTTTTGCATATCTGAGCTCTGTGTCAAAAGTTAAGTTTTCTGGCTGAATTCAGTCCTACTGCCTATTCTGAAATGCACTTTGGTCTATCTCCTCAGGGAACGCTCAGATTTGAGAATTGTGTGTTTTGGGGATTTTCAGACTGTTGGGTGCATGAATATACTTTTGTTTTGCATATCTGAGCTGTGTGTCAAAAGTTAAGTTTTCTGGCTGAATTGAGGCCTACTGCCCATTCTGAGATGCACTTTGGTCTATCTCCTCAGGGAAAGCTCAGATTTGAAAAAATTGACTGTTTTTTGGGCTTCTCAGACTGTGGGGTACATGAATATATGTTTGTTTTGCATATCTGAGCTCTGTGTCAAAAGTTAAGTTTTCTGGCTGAATTGAGTCCTACTGCCTATTCTGAGATGCTCTTTGGTCTATCTCCTCAGGGAACGCTCAGATTTGAGAATTGTGTGTTTTTGGTGTTTTCAGACTGTGGGGTACATGAATATAAATTTCCTTTGCATATCTGAGATGTGTGTCAAAAGTTAAATTTTCTGGCTGAATTGAGCCCTACTGCCCATTCTGAGATGCACTTTGTTCTATCTCCTCAGGGAAAGCTCAGATTTGAAAAAAATGACTGTTTTTTGGGCTTCTCAGACTGTGGGGTACATGAATATAGGTTTGTTTTGCATATCTGAGCTGTGTATCAAAGTTAAGTTTTCTGGCTGAATTGAGGCCTACTGCCCATTCTGAGATGCACTTTGGTCTATCTCCTCAGGGAAAGCTCAGATTTGAAAAAATTGACTGTTTTTTGGGCTTCTCAGACTGTGGGGTACATGAATATAGGTTTGTTTTGCATATCTGAGCTGTGTATCAAAGTTAAGTTTTCTGGCTGAATTAAGGCCTACTGCCCATTCTGAGATGCACTTTGGTCTATCTCCTCAGGGAAAGCTCAGATTTGAAAAAATTGACTGTTTTTTGGGATTTTCAGACTGTGGGGTGCATGAATATATGTTTGCTTTGAATAATTGAGCTGTGTGTCACAAGTTAAATTTCCTGGTTGAATTGATTCCTACTGCCTATTCTGAGATACAGATCCTCAGGTAAAGTTCAGACTTGAGAAGTGTGTGTTTTTGGTCTTTTCATACCTTGCGTAACATGAACATGTGTTTCTTTTGCATATCTGAGCTGTATGTCAAAAGTTAAGTTTTCTGGCTGAATTGAGCCCTACTGCCCATTCTGAGATGCACTTTGTTCTATCTCCTCAGGGAAAGCTCAGATTTGAAAAAATTGACTGTTTTTTGGGCTTCTCAGACTGTGGGGTACATGAATATAGGTTTGTTTTGCATATCTGAGCTGTGTATCAAAGTTAAGTTTTCTGGCTGAATTCAGTCCTACTGCCTATTCTGAAATGCACTTTGGTCTATCTCCTCAGGGAACGCTCAGATTTGAGAATTGTGTGTTTTGGGGATTTTCAGACTGTTGGGTGCATGAATATACTTTTGTTTTGCATATCTGAGCTGTGTGTCAAAAGTTAAGTTTTCTGGCTGAATTGAGGCCTACTGCCCATTCTGAGATGCACTTTGGTCTATCTCCTCAGGGAAAGCTCAGATTTGAAAAAATTGACTGTTTTTTGGGCTTCTCAGACTGTGGGGTACATGAATATATGTTTGTTTTGTATATCTGAGCTCTGTGTCAAAAGTTAAGTTTTCTGGCTGAATTGAGTCCTACTGCCTATTCTGAGATGCACTTTGGTCTATCTCCTCAGGGAACGCTCAGATTTGAGAATTGTGTGTTTTTGGTGTTTTCAGACTGTGGGGTACATGAATATAAATTTCCTTTGCATATCTGAGATGTGTGTCAAAAGTTAAATTTTCTGGCTGAATTGAGCCCTACTGCCCATTCTGAGATGCACTTTGTTCTATCTCCTCAGGGAAAGCTCAGATTTGAAAAAATTGACTGTTTTTTGGGCTTCTCAGACTGTGGGGTACATGAATATAGGTTTGTTTTGCATATCTGAGCTGTGTATCAAAAGTTAAGTTTTCTGGCTGAATTGAGTCCTACTGCCTATTCTGAGATGCACTTTGGTCTATCTCCTCAGGGAACGCTCAGATTTGAGAATTGTGTGTTTTTGGTGTTTTCAGACTGTGGGGTACATGAATATAAATTTCCTTTGCATATCTGAGATGTGTGTCAAAAGTTAAATTTTCTGGTTGAATTGATTCCTACTGCCTATTCTGAGATACAGATCCTCAGGTACAGTAGAGATTTGAGAATTGTGTGTTTTTGGTGTTTTCATACTTTGCGTAACATGAACATGTGTTTCTTTTGCATATCTGAGCTGTGTGTCAAAAGTTAAGTTTTCTGGCTGAATTGAGTCCTACTGCCCATTCTGAGATACAGATCCTCAGGTAAAGTTCAGACTTGAGAAGTGTGTGTTTTTGGTCTTTTCATACCTTGCGTAACATGAACATTTGTTTCTTTTGCATATCTGAGCTGTGTGTCAAAAGTTAAGTTTTCTGGCTGAATTGAGTCCTACTGCCCATTCTGAGATGCACTTTGTTCTATGTCCTCAGGGAAAGCTCAGATTTGAAAAAATTAACTGTTTTTTGGGCTTCTCAGACTGTGGGGTACATGAATATAGGTTTGTTTTGCATATCTGAGCTGTGTATCAAAGTTAATTTTTCTGGCTGAATTGAGGCCTACTGCCCATTCTGAGATGCACTTTGGTCTATCTCCTCAGGGAAAGCTCAGATTTGAAAAAATTGACTGTTTTTTGTGATTTTCAGACTGTGGGGTGCATGAATATATGTTTGCTTTGAATAATTGAGCTGTGTGTCACAAGTTAAATTTCCTGGTTGAATTGATTCCTACTGCCTATTCTGAGATACAGATCCTCAGGTAAAGTTCAGACTTGAGAAGTGTGTGTTTTTGGTCTTTTCATACCTTGCGTAACATGAACATGTGTTTCTTTTGCATATCTGAGCTGTATGTCAAAAGTTAAGTTTTCTGGCTGAATTGAGCCCTACTGCCCATTCTGAGATGCACTTTGTTCTATCTCCTCAGGGAAAGCTCAGATTTGAAAAAATTGACTGTTTTTTGGGCTTCTCAGACTGTGGGGTACATGAATATAGGTTTGTTTTGCATATCTGAGCTGTGTATCAAAGTTAAGTTTTCTGGCTGAATTCAGTCCTACTGCCTATTCTGAAATGCACTTTGGTCTATCTCCTCAGGGAACGCTCAGATTTGAGAATTGTGTGTTTTGGGGATTTTCAGACTGTGGGGTACATGAATATAAATTTCCTTTGCATATCTGAGATGTGTGTCAAAAGTTAAATTTTCTGGCTGAATTGAGCCCTACTGCCCATTCTGAGATGCACTTTGTTCTATCTCCTCAGGGAAAGCTCAGATTTGAAAAAATTGACTGTTTTTTGGGCTTCTCAGACTGTGGGGTACATGAATATATGTTTGTTTTGCATATCTGAGCTCTGTGTCAAAAGTTAAATTTTCTGGCTAAATTGAGCCCTACTGCCCATTCTGAGATGCACTTTGTTCTATCTCCTCAGGGAAAGCTCAGATTTGAAAAAAATGACTGTTTTTTGGGCTTCTCAGACTGTGGGGTACATGAATATAGGTTTGTTTTGCATATCTGAGCTGTGTATCAAAGTTAAGTTTTCTGGCTGAATTGAGGCCTACTGCCCATTCTGAGATGCACTTTGGTCTATCTCCTCAGGGAAAGCTCAGATTTGAAAAAATTGACTGTTTTTTGGGCTTCTCAGACTGTGGGGTACATGAATATATGTTTGTTTTGCATATCTGAGCTCTGTGTCAAAAGTTAAGTTTTCTGGCTGAATTGATTCCTACTGCCTATTCTGAGATACAGATCCTCAGGTAAAGTTCAGACTTGAGAAGTGTGTGTTTTTGGTCTTTTCATACCTTGCGTAACATGAACATGTGTTTCTTTTGCATATCTGACCTGTATGTCAAAAGTTAAGTTTTCTGGCTGAATTGAGCCCTACTGCCCATTCTGAGATGTACTTTGTTCTATCTCCTCAGGGAAAGCTCAGATTTGAAAAAATTGACTGTTTTTTGGGCTTCTCAGACTGTGGGGTACATGAATATAGGTTTGTTTTGCATATCTGAGCTGTGTATCAAAGTTAAGTTTTCTGGCTGAATTGAGGCCTACTGCCCATTCTGAGATGCACTTTGGTCTATCTCCTCAGGGAAAGCTCAGATTTGAAAAAATTGACTGTTTTTTGGGATTTTCAGACTGTGGGGTGCATGAATATATGTTTGCTTTGAATAATTGAGCTGTGTGTCACAAGTTAAATTTTCTGGTTGAATTGATTCCTACTGCCTATTCTGAGATACAGATCCTCAGGTAAAGTTCAGACTTGAGAAGTGTGTGTTTTTGGTCTTTTCATACCTTGCGTAACATGAACATGTGTTTCTTTTGCATATCTGAGCTGTATGTCAAAAGTTAAGTTTTCTGGCTGAATTGAGCCCTACTGCCCATTCTGAGATGCACTTTGTTCTATCTCCTCAGGGAAAGCTCAGATTTGAAAAAATTGACTGTTTTTTGGGCTTCTCAGACTGTGGGGTACATGAATATAGGTTTGTTTTGCATATCTGAGCTGTGTATCAAAGTTAAGTTTTCTGGCTGAATTGAGGCCTACTGCCCATTCTGAGATGCACTTTGGTCTATCTCCTCAGGGAAAGCTCAGATTTGAAAAAATTGACTGTTTTTTGTGATTTTCAGACTGTGGGGTACATGAATATATGTTTGCTTTGAATAATTGAGCTGTGTGTCAAAAGTTAAATTTTCTGGTTGAATTGATTCCTACTGCCTATTCTGAGATACAGATCCTCAGGTAAAGTTCAGACTTGAGAAGTGTGTGTTTTTGGTCTTTTCATACCTTGCGTAACATGAACATGTGTTTCTTTTGCATATCTGAGCTGTATGTCAAAAGTTAAGTTTTCTGGCTGAATTGAGCCCTACTGCCCATTCTGAGATGCAGTTTGTTCTATCTCCTCAGGGAAAGCTCAGATTTGAAAAAATTGACTGTTTTTTGGGCTTCTCAGACTGTGGGGTACATGAATATATGTTTGTTTTGCATATCTGAGCTCTGTGTCAAAAGTTAAGTTTTCTGGCTGAATTCAGTCCTACTGCCTATTCTGAGATACAGATCCTCAGGTAAAGTTCAGACTTGAGAAGTGTGTGTTTTTGGTCTTTTCATACCTTGCGTAACATGAACATGTGTTTCTTTTGCATATCTGACCTGTATGTCAAAAGTTAAGTTTTCTGGCTGAATTGAGCCCTACTGCCCATTCTGAGATGTACTTTGTTCTATCTCCTCAGGGAAAGCTCAGATTTGAAAAAATTGACTGTTTTTTGGGCTTCTCAGACTGTGGGGTACATGAATATAGGTTTGTTTTGCATATCTGAGCTGTGTATCAAAGTTAAGTTTTCTGGCTGAATTGAGGCCTACTGCCCATTCTGAGATGCACTTTGGTCTATCTCCTCAGGGAAAGCTCAGATTTGAAAAAATTGACTGTTTTTTGGGATTTTCAGACTGTGGGGTGCATGAATATATGTTTGCTTTGAATAATTGAGCTGTGTGTCACAAGTTAAATTTTCTGGTTGAATTGATTCCTACTGCCTATTCTGAGATACAGATCCTCAGGTAAAGTTCAGACTTGAGAAGTGTGTGTTTTTGGTCTTTTCATACCTTGCGTAACATGAACATGTGTTTCTTTTGCATATCTGAGCTGTATGTCAAAAGTTAAGTTTTCTGGCTGAATTGAGCCCTACTGCCCATTCTGAGATGCACTTTGTTCTATCTCCTCAGGGAAAGCTCAGATTTGAAAAAATTGACTGTTTTTTGGGCTTCTCAGACTGTGGGGTACATGAATATAGGTTTGTTTTGCATATCTGAGCTGTGTATCAAAGTTAAGTTTTCTGGCTGAATTGAGGCCTACTGCCCATTCTGAGATGCACTTTGCTCTATCTCCTCAGGGAAAGCTCAGATTTGAAAAAATTGACTGTTTTTTGTGATTTTCAGACTGTGGGGTACATGAATATATGTTTGCTTTGAATAATTGAGCTGTGTGTCAAAAGTTAAATTTTCTGGTTGAATTGATTCCTACTGCCTATTCTGAGATACAGATCCTCAGGTAAAGTTCAGACTTGAGAAGTGTGTGTTTTTGGTCTTTTCATACCTTGCGTAACATGAACATGTGTTTCTTTTGCATATCTGAGCTGTATGTCAAAAGTTAAGTTTTCTGGCTGAATTGAGCCCTACTGCCCATTCTGAGATGCAGTTTGTTCTATCTCCTCAGGGAAAGCTCAGATTTGAAAAAATTGACTGTTTTTTGGGCTTCTCAGACTGTGGGGTACATGAATATATGTTTGTTTTGCATATCTGAGCTCTGTGTCAAAAGTTAAGTTTTCTGGCTGAATTCAGTCCTACTGCCTATTCTGAAATGCACTTTGGTCTATCTCCTCAGGGAACGCTCAGATTTGAGAATTGTGTGTTTTGGGGATTTTCAGACTGTTGGGTGCATGAATATACTTTTGTTTTGCATATCTGAGCTGTGTGTCAAAAGTTAAGTTTTCTGGCTGAATTGCGGCCTACTGCCCATTCTGAGATGCACTTTGGTCTATCTCCTCAGGGAAAGCTCAGATTTGAAAAAATTGACTGTTTTTTGGGCTTCTCAGACTGTGGGGTACATGAATATATGTTTGTTTTGCATATCTGAGCTCTGTGTCAAAAGTTAAGTTTTCTGGCTGAATTGAGTCCTACTGCCTATTCTGAGATGCACTTTGGTCTATCTCCTCAGGGAACGCTCAGATTTGAGAATTGTGTGTTTTTGGTGTTTTCAGACTGTGGGGTACATGAATATAAATTTCCTTTGCATATCTGAGATGTGTGTCAAAAGTTAAATTTTCTGGCTGAATTGAGCCCTACTGCCCATTCTGAGATGCACTTTGTTCTATCTCCTCAGGGAAAGCTCAGATTTGAAAAAAATGACTGTTTTTTGGGCTTCTCAGACTGTGGGGTACATGAATATAGGTTTGTTTTGCATATCTGAGCTGTGTATCAAAGTTAAGTTTTCTGGCTGAATTGAGGCCTACTGCCCATTCTGAGATGCACTTTGGTCTATCTCCTCAGGGAAAGCTCAGATTTGAAAAAATTGACTGTTTTTTGGGCTTCTCAGACTGTGGGGTACATGAATATAGGTTTGTTTTGCATATCTGAGCTGTGTATCAAAGTTAAGTTTTCTGGCTGAATTGAGGCCTACTGCCCATTCTGAGATGCACTTTGGTCTATCTCCTCAGGGAAAGCTCAGATTTGAAAAAATTGACTGTTTTTTGGGATTTTCAGACTGTGGGGTGCATGAATATATGTTTGCTTTGAATAATTGAGCTGTGTGTCACAAGTTAAATTTCCTGGTTGAATTGATTCCTACTGCCTATTCTGAGATACAGATCCTCAGGTAAAGTTCAGACTTGAGAAGTGTGTGTTTTTGGTCTTTTCATACCTTGCGTAACATGAACATGTGTTTCTTTTGCATATCTGATCTGTATGTCAAAAGTTAAGTTTTCTGGCTGAATTGAGCCCTACTGCCCATTCTGAGATGCACTTTGTTCTATCTCCTCAGGGAAAGCTCAGATTTGAAAAAATTGACTGTTTTTTGGGCTTCTCAGACTGTGGGGTACATGAATATAGGTTTGTTTTGCATATCTGAGCTGTGTATCAAAGTTAAGTTTTCTGGCTGAATTCAGTCCTACTGCCTATTCTGAAATGCACTTTGGTCTATCTCCTCAGGGAACGCTCAGATTTGAGAATTGTGTGTTTTGGGGATTTTCAGACTGTTGGGTGCATGAATATACTTTTGTTTTGCATATCTGAGCTGTGTGTCAAAAGTTAAGTTTTCTGGCTGAATTGAGGCCTACTGCCCATTCTGAGATGCACTTTGGTCTATCTCCTCAGGGAAAGCTCAGATTTGAAAAAATTGACTGTTTTTTGGGCTTCTCAGACTGTGGGGTACATGAATATATGTTTGTTTTGTATATCTGAGCTCTGTGTCAAAAGTTAAGTTTTCTGGCTGAATTGAGTCCTACTGCCTATTCTGAGATGCACTTTGGTCTATCTCCTCAGGGAACGCTCAGATTTGAGAATTGTGTGTTTTTGGTGTTTTCAGACTGTGGGGTACATGAATATAAATTTCCTTTGCATATCTGAGCTGTGTGTCAAAAGTTAAATTTTCTGGTTGAATTGATTCCTACTGCCTATTCTGAGATACAGATCCTCAGGTACAGTAGAGATTTGAGAATTGTGTGTTTTTGGTGTTTTCATACTTTGCGTAGCATGAACATGTGTTTCTTTTGCATATCTGAGCTGTGTGTCAAAAGTTAAGTTTTCTGTCTGAATTGAGCGCTACTGCCCATTCTGAGATGCACTTTGTTCTATCTCCTCAGGGAAAGCTCAGATTTGAAAAAATTGACTGTTTTTTGGGCTTCTCAGACTGTGTGGTGCATGAATATACGTTTGTTTTGCATATCTGAGCTGTGTGTCAAAAGTTAAGTTTTCTGGCTGAATTGAGTCCTACTGCCTATTCTGAGATGCACTTTGGTCTATCTCCTCAGGGAACGCTCAGATTTGAGAATTGTGTGTTTTTGGTGTTTTCAGACTGTGGGGTACATGAATATAAATTTCCTTTGCATATCTGAGATGTGTGTCAAAAGTTAAATTTTCTGGCTGAATTGAGCCCTACTGCCCATTCTGAGATGCACTTTGTTCTATCTCCTCAGGGAAAGCTCAGATTTGAAAAAATTGACTGTTTTTTGGGCTTCTCAGACTGTGGGGTACATGAATATAGGTTTGTTTTGCATATCTGAGCTGTGTATCAAAGTTAAGTTTTCTGGCTGAATTGAGGCCTACTGCCCATTCTGAGATGCACTTTGGTCTATCTCCTCAGGGAACGCTCAGATTTGAGAATTGTGTGTTTTGGGGATTTTCAGACTGTTGGGTGCATGAATATACTTTTGTTTTGCATATCTGAGCTGTGTGTCAAAAGTTAAATTTTCTGGCTGAATTGAGGCCTACTGCCCATTCTGAGATGCACTTTGGTCTATCTCCTCAGGGAAAGCTCAGATTTGAAAAAATTGACTGTTTTTTGGTGTTTTCAGACTGTGGGGTACATGAATATAAATTTCCTTTGCATATCTGAGCTGTGTGTCAAAAGTTAAATTTTCTGGTTGAATTGATTCCTACTGCCTATTCTGAGATACAGATCCTCAGGTACAGTAGAGATTTGAGAATTGTGTGTTTTTGGTGTTTTCATACTTTGCGTAACATGAACATGTGTTTCTTTTGCATATCTGAGCTGTGTGTCAAAAGTTAAGTTTTCTGGCTGAATTGAGTCCTACTGCCCATTCTGAGATACAGATCCTCAGGTAAAGTTCAGACTTGAGAAGTGTGTGTTTTTGGTCTTTTCATACCTTGCGTAACATGAACATTTGTTTCTTTTGCATATCTGAGCTGTGTGTCAAAAGTTAAGTTTTCTGGCTGAATTGAGTCCTACTGCCCATTCTGAGATGCACTTTGTTCTATGTCCTCAGGGAAAGCTCAGATTTGAAAAAATTGACTGTTTTTTGGGCTTCTCAGACTGTGGGGTACATGAATATAGGTTTGTTTTGCATATCTGAGCTGTGTATCAAAGTTAAGTTTTCTGGCTGAATTGAGGCCTACTGCCCATTCTGAGATGCACTTTGGTCTATCTCCTCAGGGAAAGCTCAGATTTGAAAAAATTGACTGTTTTTTGTGATTTTCAGACTGTGGGGTACATGAATATATGTTTGCTTTGAATAATTGAGCTGTGTGTCAAAAGTTAAATTTTCTGGTTGAATTGATTCCTACTGCCTATTCTGAGATACAGATCCTCAGGTAAAGTTTAGACTTGAGAAGTGTGTGTTTTTGGTCTTTTCATACCTTGCGTAACATGAACATGTGTTTCTTTTGCATATCTGAGCTGTATGTCAAAAGTTAAGTTTTCTGGCTGAATTGAGCCCTACTGCCCATTCTGAGATGCAGTTTGTTCTATCTCCTCAGGGAAAGCTCAGATTTGAAAAAATTGACTGTTTTTTGGGCTTCTCAGACTGTGGGGTACATGAATATATGTTTGTTTTGCATATCTGAGCTCTGTGTCAAAAGTTAAGTTTTCTGGCTGAATTCAGTCCTACTGCCTATTCTGAAATGCACTTTGGTCTATCTCCTCAGGGAACGCTCAGATTTGAGAATTGTGTGTTTTGGGGATTTTCAGACTGTTGGGTGCATGAATATACTTTTGTTTTGCATATCTGAGCTGTGTGTCAAAAGTTAAGTTTTCTGGCTGAATTGAGGCCTACTGCCCATTCTGAGATGCACTTTGGTCTATCTCCTCAGGGAAAGCTCAGATTTGAAAAAATTGACTGTTTTTTGGGCTTCTCAGACTGTGGGGTACATGAATATATGTTTGTTTTGCATATCTGAGCTCTGTGTCAAAAGTTAAGTTTTCTGGCTGAATTGAGTCCTACTGCCTATTCTGAGATGCACTTTGGTCTATCTCCTCAGGGAACGCTCAGATTTGAGAATTGTGTGTTTTTGGTGTTTTCAGACTGTGGGGTACATGAATATAAATTTCCTTTGCATATCTGAGCTGTGTGTCAAAAGTTAAATTTTCTGGTTTAATTGATTCCTACTGCCTATTCTGAGATACAGATCCTCAGGTACAGTAGAGATTTGAGAATTGTGTGTTTTTGGTGTTTTCATACTTTGCGTAGCATGAACATGTGTTTCTTTTGCATGTCTGAGCTGTGTGTCAAAAGTTAAGTTTTCTGTCTGAATTGAGTCCTACTGCCTATTCTGAGATGCACTTTGGTCTATCTCCTCAGGGAAAGCTCAGATTTGAAAAAATTGACTGTTTTTTGGTGTTTTCAGACTGTGGGGTACATGAATATAAATTTCCTTTGCATATCTGAGCTGTGTGTCAAAAGTTAAATTTTCTGGTTGAATTGATTCCTACTGCCTATTCTGAGATACAGATACTCAGGTACAGTAGAGATTTGAGAATTGTGTGTTTTTGGTGTTTTCATACTTTGCGTAACATGAACATGTGTTTCTTTTGCATATCTGAGCTGTGTGTCAAAAGTTAAGTTTTCTGGCTGAATTGAGTCCTACTGCCCAGTCTGAGATACAGATCCTCAGGTAAAGTTCAGACTTGAGAAGTGTGTGTTTTTGGTCTTTTCATACCTTGCGTAACATGAACATTTGTTTCTTTTGCATATCTGAGCTGTGTGTCAAAAGTTAAGTTTTCTGGCTGAATTGAGTCCTACTGCCCATTCTGAGATGCACTTTGTTCTATCTCCTCAGGGAAAGCTCAGATTTGAAAAAATTGACTGTTTTTTGGGCTTCTCAGACTGTGGGGTACATGAATATAGGTTTGTTTTGCATATCTGAGCTGTGTATCAAAGTTAAGTTTTCTGGCTGAATTGAGGCCTACTGCCCATTCTGAGATGCACTTTGGTCTATCTCCTCAGGGAAAGCTCAGATTTGAAAAAATTGACTGTTTTTTGGTGTTTTCAGACTGTGGGGTACATGAATATAAATTTCCTTTGCATATCTGAGCTGTGTGTCAAAAGTTAAATTTTCTGGTTGAATTGATTCCTACTGCCTATTCTGAGATACAGATCCTCAGGTACAGTAGAGATTTGAGAATTGTGTGTTTTTGGTGTTTTCATACTTTGCGTAACATGAACATGTGTTTCTTTTGCATATCTGAGCTGTGTGTCAAAACTTAAGTTTTCTGGCTGAATTGAGTCCTACTGCCTATTCTGAGATACAGATCCTCAGGTAAAGTTCAGACTTGAGAAGTGTGTGTTTTTGGTCTTTTCATACCTTGCGTAACATGAACATGTGTTTCTTTTGCATATCTGAGCTGTATGTCAAAAGTTAAGTTTTCTGGCTGAATTGAGCCCTACTGCCTATTTTGAGATGCACTTTGGGCTATCTCCTCAGGGAAAGCTCAGATTTGAAACAATTGACTGTTTTTTGGGCTTCTCAGACTGTGGGGTACATGAATATATGTTTGTTTTGCATATCTGAGCTGTGGGTCAAAAGTTAAATTTTCTGGTTGAATTGATTCCTACTGCCTATTCTGAGATACAGATCCTCAGGTAAAGTTCAGATTTGAGAATTGTGTGTTTTTGCTGTTTTCATACTTTTCGTAACATGAACATGTGTTTCTTATGAAAATCTGAGCTTGGGTTAAAAGTTAAGTTTTGTGGCTGAATTGAGCCCTACTGCCCATTCTGAGATGCACTTTGGTCTATCTCCTCAGGGAAAGCTCAGATTTGAAAAAATTGACTGTTTTTTGGGCTTCTCAGACTGTGAGGTACATGAATATACGTTTGTTTTGCATATCTGAGCTCTTTGTCAAAAGTTAAGTTTTCTGGCTGAATTGAGTCCTACTGCCTATTCTAAGATGCACGTTGGTCTATCTCCTCAGGGAACGCTCAGATTTGAGAATTGTGTTTTTTTGGTGTTTTTAGACTGTGGGGTACATGAATATAAATTTCCTTTGCATATCTGAGATGTGTGTCAAAAGTTAAATTTTCTGGCTGAATTGAGCCCTACTGCCCATTCTGAGATGCACTTTGTTCTATCTCCTCAGGGAAAGCTCAGATTTGAAAAAAATGACTGTTTTTTGGGCTTCTCAGACTGTGGGGTACATGAATATAGGTTTGTTTTGCATATCTGAGCTGTGTATCAAAGTTAAGTTTTCTGGCTGAATTGAGGCCTACTGCCCATTCTGAGATGCACTTTGGTCTATCTCCTCAGGGAAAGCTCAGATTTGAAAAAATTGACTGTTTTTTGGGCTTCTCAGACTGTGGGGTACATGAATATATGTTTGTTTTGCATATCTGAGCTCTGTGTCAAAAGTTAAGTTTTCTGGCTGAATTGATTCCTACTGCCTATTCTGAGATACAGATCCTCAGGTAAAGTTCAGACTTGAGAAGTGTGTGTTTTTGGTCTTTTCATACCTTGCGTAACATGAACATGTGTTTCTTTTGCATATCTGACCTGTATGTCAAAAGTTAAGTTTTCTGGCTGAATTGAGCCCTACTGCCCATTCTGAGATGTACTTTGTTCTATCTCCTCAGGGAAAGCTCAGATTTGAAAAAATTGACTGTTTTTTGGGCTTCTCAGACTGTGGGGTACATGAATATAGGTTTGTTTTGCATATCTGAGCTGTGTATCAAAGTTAAGTTTTCTGGCTGAATTGAGGCCTACTGCCCATTCTGAGATGCACTTTGTTCTATCTCCTCAGGGAAAGCTCAGATTTGAAAAAATTGACTGTTTTTTGGGATTTTCAGACTGTGGGGTGCATGAATATATGTTTGCTTTGAATAATTGAGCTGTGTGTCACAAGTTAAATTTTCTGGTTGAATTGATTCCTACTGCCTATTCTGAGATACAGATCCTCAGGTAAAGTTCAGACTTGAGAAGTGTGTGTTTTTGGTCTTTTCATACCTTGCGTAACATGAACATGTGTTTCTTTTGCATATCTGAGCTGTATGTCAAAAGTTAAGTTTTCTGGCTGAATTGAGCCCTACTGCCCATTCTGAGATGCACTTTGTTCTATCTCCTCAGGGAAAGCTCAGATTTGAAAAAATTGACTGTTTTTTGGGCTTCTCAGACTGTGGGGTACATGAATATAGGTTTGTTTTGCATATCTGAGCTGTGTATCAAAGTTAAGTTTTCTGGCTGAATTGAGGCCTACTGCCCATTCTGAGATGCACTTTGGTCTATCTCCTCAGGGAAAGCTCAGATTTGAAAAACTTGACTGTTTTTTGTGATTTTCAGACTGTGGGGTACATGAATATATGTTTGCTTTGAATAATTGAGCTGTGTGTCACAAGTTAAATTTTCTGGTTGAATTGATTCCTACTGCCTATTCTGAGATACAGATCCTCAGGTAAAGTTCAGACTTGAGAAGTGTGTGTTTTTGGTCTTTTCATACCTTGCGTAACATGAAAATGTGTTTCTTTTGCATATCTGAGCTGTATGTCAAAAGTTAAGTTTTCTGGCTGAATTTAGCCCTACTGCCCATTCTGAGATGCACTTTGTTCTATCTCCTCAGGGAAAGCTCAGATTTGAAAAAATTTTACTGTTTTTTGGGCTTCTCAGACTGTGGGGTACATGAATATAGGTTTGTTTTGCATATCTGAGCTGTGTATCAAAGTTAAGTTTTCTGGCTGAATTCAGTCCTACTGCCTATTCTGAAATGCACTTTGGTCTATCTCCTCAGGGAACGCTCAGATTTGAGAATTGTGTGTTTTGGGGATTTTCAGACTGTTGGGTGCATGAATATACTTTTGTTTTGCATATCTGAGCTGTGTGTCAAAAGTTAAGTTTTCTGGCTGAATTGAGGCCTACTGCCCATTCTGAGATGCACTTTGGTCTATCTCCTCAGGGAAAGCTCAGATTTGAAAAAATTGACTGTTTTTTGGGCTTCTCAGACTGTGGGGTACATGAATATATGTTTGTTTTGTATATCTGAGCTCTGTGTCAAAAGTTAAGTTTTCTGGCTGAATTGAGTCCTACTGCCTATTCTGAGATGCACTTTGGTCTATCTCCTCAGGGAACGCTCAGATTTGAGAATTGTGTGTTTTTGGTGTTTTCAGACTGTGGGGTACATGAATATAAATTTCCTTTGCATATCTGAGCTGTGTGTCAAAAGTTAAATTTTCTGGTTGAATTGATTCCTACTGCCTATTCTGAGATACAGATCCTCAGGTACAGTAGAGATTTGAGAATTGTGTGTTTTTGGTGTTTTCATACTTTGCGTAGCATGAACATGTGTTTCTTTTGCATATCTGAGCTGTGTGTCAAAAGTTAAGTTTTCTGTCTGAATTGAGCGCTACTGCCCATTCTGAGATGCACTTTGTTCTATCTCCTCAGGGAAAGCTCAGATTTGAAAAAATTGACTGTTTTTTGGGCTTCTCAGACTGTGTGGTGCATGAATATCCGTTTGTTTTGCATATCTGAGCTGTGTGTCAAAAGTTAAGTTTTCTGGCTGAATTGAGTCCTACTGCCTATTCTGAGATGCACTTTGGTCTATCTCCTCAGGGAACGCTCAGATTTGAGAATTGTGTGTTTTTGGTGTTTTCAGACTGTGGGGTACATGAATATAAATTTCCTTTGCATATCTGAGATGTGTGTCAAAAGTTAAATTTTCTGGCTGAATTGAGCCCTACTGCCCATTCTGAGATGCACTTTGTTCTATCTCCTCAGGGAAAGCTCAGATTTGAAAAAATTGACTGTTTTTTGGGCTTCTCAGACTGTGGGGTACATGAATATAGGTTTGTTTTGCATATCTGAGCTGTGTATCAAAGTTAAGTTTTCTGGCTGAATTGAGGCCTACTGCCCATTCTGAGATGCACTTTGGTCTATCTCCTCAGGGAAAGCTCAGATTTGAAAATATTGACTGTTTTTTGGGCTTCTCAGACTGTGGGGTACATGAATATATGTTTGTTTTGCATATCTGAGCTCTGTGTCAAAAGTTAAGTTTTCTGGCTGAATTGAGTCCTACTGCCTATTCTGAGATGCACTTTGGTCTATCTCCTCAGGGAACGCTCAGATTTGAGAATTGTGTGTTTTGGGGATTTTCAGACTGTTGGGTGCATGAATATACTTTTGTTTTGCATATCTGAGCTGTGTGTCAAAAGTTAAATTTTCTGGCTGAATTGAGGCCTACTGCCCATTCTGAGATGCACTTTGGTCTATCTCCTCAGGGAAAGCTCAGATTTGAAAAAATTGACTGTTTTTTGGTGTTTTCAGACTGTGGGGTACATGAATATAAATTTCCTTTGCATATCTGAGCTGTGTGTCAAAAGTTAAATTTTCTGGTTGAATTGATTCCTACTGCCTATTCTGAGATACAGATCCTCAGGTACAGTAGAGATTTGAGAATTGTGTGTTTTTGGTGTTTTCATACTTTGCGTAACATGAACATGTGTTTCTTTTGCATATCTGAGCTGTGTGTCAAAAGTTAAGTTTTCTGGCTGAATTGAGTCCTACTGCCCATTCTGAGATACAGATCCTCAGGTAAAGTTCAGACTTGAGAAGTGTGTGTTTTTGGTCTTTTCATACCTTGCGTAACATGAACATTTGTTTCTTTTGCATATCTGAGCTGTGTGTCAAAAGTTAAGTTTTCTGGCTGAATTGAGTCCTACTGCCCATTCTGAGATGCACTTTGTTCTATGTCCTCAGGGAAAGCTCAGATTTGAAAAAATTGACTGTTTTTTGGGCTTCTCAGACTGTGGGGTACATGAATATAGGTTTGTTTTGCATATCTGAGCTGTGTATCAAAGTTAAGTTTTCTGGCTGAATTGAGGCCTACTGCCCATTCTGAGATGCACTTTGGTCTATCTCCTCAGGGAAAGCTCAGATTTGAAAAAATTGACTGTTTTTTGTGATTTTCAGACTGTGGGGTACATGAATATATGTTTGCTTTGAATAATTGAGCTGTGTGTCAAAAGTTAAATTTTCTGGTTGAATTGATTCCTACTGCCTATTCTGAGATACAGATCCTCAGGTAAAGTTTAGACTTGAGAAGTGTGTGTTTTTGGTCTTTTCATACCTTGCGTAACATGAACATGTGTTTCTTTTGCATATCTGAGCTGTATGTCAAAAGTTAAGTTTTCTGGCTGAATTGAGCCCTACTGCCCATTCTGAGATGCAGTTTGTTCTATCTCCTCAGGGAAAGCTCAGATTTGAAAAAATTGACTGTTTTTTGGGCTTCTCAGACTGTGGGGTACATGAATATATGTTTGTTTTGCATATCTGAGCTCTGTGTCAAAAGTTAAGTTTTCTGGCTGAATTCAGTCCTACTGCCTATTCTGAAATGCACTTTGGTCTATCTCCTCAGGGAACGCTCAGATTTGAGAATTGTGTGTTTTGGGGATTTTCAGACTGTTGGGTGCATGAATATACTTTTGTTTTGCATATCTGAGCTGTGTGTCAAAAGTTAAGTTTTCTGGCTGAATTGAGGCCTACTGCCCATTCTGAGATGCACTTTGGTCTATCTCCTCAGGGAAAGCTCAGATTTGAAAAAATTGACTGTTTTTTGGGCTTCTCAGACTGTGGGGTACATGAATATATGTTTGTTTTGCATATCTGAGCTCTGTGTCAAAAGTTAAGTTTTCTGGCTGAATTGAGTCCTACTGCCTATTCTGAGATGCACTTTGGTCTATCTCCTCAGGGAACGCTCAGATTTGAGAATTGTGTGTTTTTGGTGTTTTCAGACTGTGGGGTACATGAATATAAACTTCCTTTGCATATCTGAGCTGTGTGTCAAAAGTTAAATTTTCTGGTTGAATTGATTCCTACTGCCTATTCTGAGATACAGATCCTCAGGTACAGTAGAGATTTGAGAATTGTGTGTTTTTGGTGTTTTCATACTTTGCGTAGCATGAACATGTGTTTCTTTTGCATGTCTGAGCTGTGTGTCAAAAGTTAAGTTTTCTGTCTGAATTGAGTCCTACTGCCTATTCTGAGATGCACTTTGGTCTATCTCCTCAGGGAACGCTCAGATTTGAGAATTGTGTGTTTTTGGTGTTTTCAGACTGTGGGGTACATGAATATAAATTTCCTTTGCATATCTGAGCTGTGTGTCAAAAATTAAATTTTCTGGTTGAATTGATTCCTACTGCCTATTCTGAGATACAGATACTCAGGTACAGTAGAGATTTGAGAATTGTGTGTTTTTGGTGTTTTCATACTTTGCGTAACATGAACATGTGTTTCTTTTGCATATCTGAGCTGTGTGTCAAAAGTTAAGTTTTCTGGCTGAATTGAGTCCTACTGCCCATTCTGAGATACAGATCCTCAGGTAAAGTTCATTCTTGAGAAGTGTGTGTTTTTGGTCTTTTCATACCTTGCGTAACATGAACATTTGTTTCTTTTCCATATCTGAGCTGTGTGTCAAAAGTTAAGTTTTCTGGCTGAATTGAGTCCTACTGCCCATTCTGAGATGCACTTTGTTCTATCTCCTCAGGGAAAGCTCAGATTTGAAAAAATTGACTGTTTTTTGGGCTTCTCAGACTGTGGGGTACATGAATATAGGTTTGTTTTGCATATCTGAGCTGTGTATCAAAGTTAAGTTTTCTGGCTGAATTGAGGCCTACTGCCCATTCTGAGATGCACTTTGGTCTATCTCCTCAGGGAAAGCTCAGATTTGAAAAAATTGACTGTTTTTTGGTGTTTTCAGACTGTGGGGTACATGAATATAAATTTCCTTTGCATATCTGAGCTGTGTGTCAAAAGTTAAATTTTCTGGTTGAATTGATTCCTACTGCCTATTCTGAGATACAGATCCTCAGGTAAAGTTTAGACTTGAGAAGTGTGTGTTTTTGGTCTTTTCATACCTTGCGTAACATGAACATGTGTTTCTTTTGCATATCTGAGCTGTATGTCAAAAGTTAAGTTTTCTGGCTGAATTGAGCCCTACTGCCCATTCTGAGATGCAGTTTGTTCTATCTCCTCAGGGAAAGCTCAGATTTGAAAAAATTGACTGTTTTTTGGGCTTCTCAGACTGTGGGGTACATGAATATATGTTTGTTTTGCATATCTGAGCTCTGTGTCAAAAGTTAAGTTTTCTGGCTGAATTCAGTCCTACTGCCTATTCTGAAATGCACTTTGGTCTATCTCCTCAGGGAACGCTCAGATTTGAGAATTGTGTGTTTTGGGGATTTTCAGACTGTTGGGTGCATGAATATACTTTTGTTTTGCATATCTGAGCTGTGTGTCAAAAGTTAAGTTTTCTGGCTGAATTGAGGCCTACTGCCCATTCTGAGATGCACTTTGGTCTATCTCCTCAGGGAAAGCTCAGATTTGAAAAAATTGACTGTTTTTTGGGCTTCTCAGACTGTGGGGTACATGAATATATGTTTGTTTTGCATATCTGAGCTCTGTGTCAAAAGTTAAGTTTTCTGGCTGAATTGAGTCCTACTGCCTATTCTGAGATGCACTTTGGTCTATCTCCTCAGGGAACGCTCAGATTTGAGAATTGTGTGTTTTTGGTGTTTTCAGACTGTGGGGTACATGAATATAAATTTCCTTTGCATATCTGAGATGTGTGTCAAAAGTTAAATTTTCTGGCTGAATTGAGCCCTACTGCCCATTCTGAGATGCACTTTGTTCTATCTCCTCAGGGAAAGCTCAGATTTGAAAAAAATGACTGTTTTTTGGGCTTCTCAGACTGTGGGGTACATGAATATAGGTTTGTTTTGCATATCTGAGCTGTGTATCAAAGTTAAGTTTTCTGGCTGAATTGAGGCCTACTGCCCATTCTGAGATGCACTTTGGTCTATCTCCTCAGGGAAAGCTCAGATTTGAAAAAATTGACTGTTTTTTGGGCTTCTCAGACTGTGGGGTACATGAATATATGTTTGTTTTGCATATCTGAGCTCTGTGTCAAAAGTTAAGTTTTCTGGCTGAATTGATTCCTACTGCCTATTCTGAGATACAGATCCTCAGGTAAAGTTCAGACTTGAGAAGTGTGTGTTTTTGGTCTTTTCATACCTTGCGTAACATGAACATGTGTTTCTTTTGCATATCTGACCTGTATGTCAAAAGTTAAGTTTTCTGGCTGAATTGAGCCCTACTGCCCATTCTGAGATGTACTTTGTTCTATCTCCTCAGGGAAAGCTCAGATTTGAAAAAATTGACTGTTTTTTGGGCTTCTCAGACTGTGGGGTACATGAATATAGGTTTGTTTTGCATATCTGAGCTGTGTATCAAAGTTAAGTTTTCTGGCTGAATTGAGGCCTACTGCCCATTCTGAGATGCACTTTGGTCTATCTCCTCAGGGAAAGCTCAGATTTGAAAAAATTGACTGTTTTTTGGGATTTTCAGACTGTGGGGTGCATGAATATATGTTTGCTTTGAATAATTGAGCTGTGTGTCACAAGTTAAATTTTCTGGTTGAATTGATTCCTACTGCCTATTCTGAGATACAGATCCTCAGGTAAAGTTCAGACTTGAGAAGTGTGTGTTTTTGGTCTTTTCATACCTTGCGTAACATGAACATGTGTTTCTTTTGCATATCTGAGCTGTATGTCAAAAGTTAAGTTTTCTGGCTGAATTGAGCCCTACTGCCCATTCTGAGATGCACTTTGTTCTATCTCCTCAGGGAAAGCTCAGATTTGAAAAAATTGACTGTTTTTTGGGCTTCTCAGACTGTGGGGTACATGAATATAGGTTTGTTTTGCATATCTGAGCTGTGTATCAAAGTTAAGTTTTCTGGCTGAATTCAGTCCTACTGCCTATTCTGAAATGCACTTTGGTCTATCTCCTCAGGGAACGCTCAGATTTGAGAATTGTGTGTTTTGGGGATTTTCAGACTGTTGGGTGCATGAATATACTTTTGTTTTGCATATCTGAGCTGTGTGTCAAAAGTTAAGTTTTCTGGCTGAATTGAGGCCTACTGCCCATTCTGAGATGCACTTTGGTCTATCTCCTCAGGGAAAGCTCAGATTTGAAAATATTGACTGTTTTTTGGGCTTCTCAGACTGTGGGGTACATGAATATATGTTTGTTTTGCATATCTGAGCTCTGTGTCAAAAGTTAAGTTTTCTGGCTGAATTGAGTCCTACTGCCTATTCTGAGATGCACTTTGGTCTATCTCCTCAGGGAACGCTCAGATTTGAGAATTGTGTGTTTTGGGGATTTTCAGACTGTTGGGTGCATGAATATACTTTTGTTTTGCATATCTGAGCTGTGTGTCAAAAGTTAAATTTTCTGGCTGAATTGAGGCCTACTGCCCATTCTGAGATGCACTTTGGTCTATCTCCTCAGGGAAAGCTCAGATTTGAAAAAATTGACTGTTTTTTGGTGTTTTCAGACTGTGGGGTACATGAATATAAATTTCCTTTGCATATCTGAGCTGTGTGTCAAAAGTTAAATTTTCTGGTTGAATTGATTCCTACTGCCTATTCTGAGATACAGATCCTCAGGTACAGTAGAGATTTGAGAATTGTGTGTTTTTGGTGTTTTCATACTTTGCGTAACATGAACATGTGTTTCTTTTGCATATCTGAGCTGTGTGTCAAAAGTTAAGTTTTCTGGCTGAATTGAGTCCTACTGCCCATTCTGAGATACAGATCCTCAGGTAAAGTTCAGACTTGAGAAGTGTGTGTTTTTGGTCTTTTCATACCTTGCGTAACATGAACATTTGTTTCTTTTGCATATCTGAGCTGTGTGTCAAAAGTTAAGTTTTCTGGCTGAATTGAGTCCTACTGCCCATTCTGAGATGCACTTTGTTCTATGTCCTCAGGGAAAGCTCAGATTTGAAAAAATTGACTGTTTTTTGGGCTTCTCAGACTGTGGGGTACATGAATATAGGTTTGTTTTGCATATCTGAGCTGTGTATCAAAGTTAAGTTTTCTGACTGAATTGAGGCCTACTGCCCATTCTGAGATGCACTTTGGTCTATCTCCTCAGGGAAAGCTCAGATTTGAAAAAATTGACTGTTTTTTGTGATTTTCAGACTGTGGGGTACATGAATATATGTTTGCTTTGAATAATTGAGCTGTGTGTCAAAAGTTAAATTTTCTGGTTGAATTGATTCCTACTGCCTATTCTGAGATACAGATCCTCAGGTAAAGTTTAGACTTGAGAAGTGTGTGTTTTTGGTCTTTTCATACCTTGCGTAACATGAACATGTGTTTCTTTTGCATATCTGAGCTGTATGTCAAAAGTTAAGTTTTCTGGCTGAATTGAGCCCTACTGCCCATTCTGAGATGCAGTTTGTTCTATCTCCTCAGGGAAAGCTCAGATTTGAAAAAATTGACTGTTTTTTGGGCTTCTCAGACTGTGGGGTACATGAATATATGTTTGTTTTGCATATCTGAGCTCTGTGTCAAAAGTTAAGTTTTCTGGCTGAATTCAGTCCTACTGCCTATTCTGAAATGCACTTTGGTCTATCTCCTCAGGGAACGCTCAGATTTGAGAATTGTGTGTTTTGGGGATTTTCAGACTGTTGGGTGCATGAATATACTTTTGTTTTGCATATCTGAGCTGTGTGTCAAAAGTTAAGTTTTCTGGCTGAATTGAGGCCTACTGCCCATTCTGAGATGCACTTTGGTCTATCTCCTCAGGGAACGCTCAGATTTGAGAATTGTGTGTTTTGGGGATTTTCAGACTGTTGGGTGCATGAATATACTTTTGTTTTGCATATCTGAGCTGTGTGTCAAAAGTTAAATTTTCTGGCTGAATTGAGGCCTACTGCCCATTCTGAGATGCACTTTGGTCTATCTCCTCAGGGAAAGCTCAGATTTGAAAAAATTGACTGTTTTTTGGTGTTTTCAGACTGTGGGGTACATGAATATAAATTTCCTTTGCATATCTGAGCTGTGTGTCAAAAGTTAAATTTTCTGGTTGAATTGATTCCTACTGCCTATTCTGAGATACAGATCCTCAGGTACAGTAGAGATTTGAGAATTGTGTGTTTTTGGTGTTTTCATACTTTGCGTAACATGAACATGTGTTTCTTTTGCATATCTGAGCTGTGTGTCAAAAGTTAAGTTTTCTGGCTGAATTGAGTCCTACTGCCCATTCTGAGATACAGATCCTCAGGTAAAGTTCAGACTTGAGAAGTGTGTGTTTTTGGTCTTTTCATACCTTGCGTAACATGAACATTTGTTTCTTTTGCATATCTGAGCTGTGTGTCAAAAGTTAAGTTTTCTGGCTGAATTGAGTCCTACTGCCCATTCTGAGATGCACTTTGTTCTATCTCCTCAGGGAAAGCTCAGATTTGAAAAAATTGACTGTTTTTTGGGCTTCTCAGACTGTGGGGTACATGAATATAGGTTTGTTTTGCATATCTGAGCTGTGTATCAAAGTTAAGTTTTCTGACTGAATTGAGGCCTACTGCCCATTCTGAGATGCACTTTGGTCTATCTCCTCAGGGAAAGCTCAGATTTGAAAAATTTGACTGTTTTTTGTGATTTTCAGACTGTGGGGTACATGAATATATGTTTGCTTTGAATAATTGAGCTGTGTGTCAAAAGTTAAATTTTCTGGTTGAATTGATTCCTACTGCCTATTCTGAGATACAGATCCTCAGGTAAAGTTTAGACTTGAGAAGTGTGTGTTTTTGGTCTTTTCATACCTTGCGTAACATGAACATGTGTTTCTTTTGCATATCTGAGCTGTATGTCAAAAGTTAAGTTTTCTGGCTGAATTGAGCCCTACTGCCCATTCTGAGATGCAGTTTGTTCTATCTCCTCAGGGAAAGCTCAGATTTGAAAAAATTGACTGTTTTTTGGGCTTCTCAGACTGTGGGGTACATGAATATATGTTTGTTTTGCATATCTGAGCTCTGTGTCAAAAGTTAAGTTTTCTGGCTGAATTCAGTCCTACTGCCTATTCTGAAATGCACTTTGGTCTATCTCCTCAGGGAACGCTCAGATTTGAGAATTGTGTGTTTTGGGGATTTTCAGACTGTTGGGTGCATGAATATACTTTTGTTTTGCATATCTGAGCTGTGTGTCAAAAGTTAAGTTTTCTGGCTGAATTGAGGCCTACTGCCCATTCTGAGATGCACTTTGGTCTATCTCCTCAGGGAAAGCTCAGATTTGAAAAAATTGACTGTTTTTTGGGCTTCTCAGACTGTGGGGTACATGAATATATGTTTGTTTTGCATATCTGAGCTCTGTGTCAAAAGTTAAGTTTTCTGGCTGAATTGAGTCCTACTGCCTATTCTGAGATGCACTTTGGTCTATCTCCTCAGGGAACGCTCAGATTTGAGAATTGTGTGTTTTTGGTGTTTTCAGACTGTGGGGTACATGAATATAAATTTCCTTTGCATATCTGAGCTGTGTGTCAAAAGTTAAATTTTCTGGTTGAATTGATTCCTACTGCCTATTCTGAGATACAGATCCTCAGGTACAGTAGAGATTTGAGAATTGTGTGTTTTTGGTGTTTTCATACTTTGCGTAGCATGAACATGTGTTTCTTTTGCATGTCTGAGCTGTGTGTCAAAAGTTAAGTTTTCTGTCTGAATTGAGTCCTACTGCCTATTCTGAGATGCACTTTGGTCTATCTCCTCAGGGAAAGCTCAGATTTGAAAAAATTGACTATTTTTTGGTGTTTTCAGACTGTGGGGTACATGAATATAAATTTCCTTTGCATATCTGAGCTGTGTGTCAAAAGTTAAATTTTCTGGTTGAATTGATTCCTACTGCCTATTCTGAGATACAGATACTCAGGTACAGTAGAGATTTGAGAATTGTGTGTTTTTGGTGTTTTCATACTTTGCGTAACATGAACATGTGTTTCTTTTGCATATCTGAGCTGTGTGTCAAAAGTTAAGTTTTCTGGCTGAATTGAGTCCTACTGCCCATTCTGAGATACAGATCCTCAGGTAAAGTTCAGACTTGAGAAGTGTGTGTTTTTGGTCTTTTCATACCTTGCGTAACATGAACATTTGTTTCTTTTGCATATCTGAGCTGTGTGTCAAAAGTTAAGTTTTCTGGCTGAATTGAGTCCTACTGCCCATTCTGAGATGCACTTTGTTCTATCTCCTCAGGGAAAGCTCAGATTTGAAAAAATTGACTGTTTTTTGGGCTTCTCAGACTGTGGGGTACATGAATATAGGTTTGTTTTGCATATCTGAGCTGTGTATCAAAGTTAAGTTTTCTGGCTGAATTGAGGCCTACTGCCCATTCTGAGATGCACTTTGGTCTATCTCCTCAGGGAAAGCTCAGATTTGAAAAAATTGACTGTTTTTTGGTGTTTTCAGACTGTGGGGTACATGAATATAAATTTCCTTTGCATATCTGAGCTGTGTGTCAAAAGTTAAATTTTCTGGTTGAATTGATTCCTACTGCCTATTCTGAGATACAGATACTCAGGTACAGTAGAGATTTGAGAATTGTGTGTTTTTGGTGTTTTCATACTTTGCGTAACATGAACATGTGTTTCTTTTGCATATCTGAGCTGTGTGTCAAAACTTAAGTTTTCTGGCTGAATTGAGCCCTACTGCCCATTCTGAGATGCAGTTTGTTCTATCTCCTCAGGGAAAGCTCAGATTTGAAAAAATTGACTGTTTTTTGGGCTTCTCAGACTGTGGGGTACATGAATATATGTTTGTTTTGCATATCTGAGCTCTGTGTCAAAAGTTAAGTTTTCTGGCTGAATTCAGTCCTACTGCCTATTCTGAAATGCACTTTGGTCTATCTCCTCAGGGAACGCTCAGATTTGAGAATTGTGTGTTTTGGGGATTTTCAGACTGTTGGGTGCATGAATATACTTTTGTTTTGCATATCTGAGCTGTGTGTCAAAAGTTAAGTTTTCTGGCTGAATTGAGCCCTACTGCCCATTCTGAGATGCACTTTGTTCTATCTCCTCAGGGAAAGCTCAGATTTGAAAAAAATGACTGTTTTTTGGGCTTCTCAGACTGTGGGGTACATGAATATAGGTTTGTTTTGCATATCTGAGCTGTGTATCAAAGTTAAGTTTTCTGGCTGAATTGAGGCCTACTGCCCATTCTGAGATGCACTTTGGTCTATCTCCTCAGGGAAAGCTCAGATTTGAAAAAATTGACTGTTTTTTGGGCTTCTCAGACTGTGGGGTACATGAATATATGTTTGTTTTGCATATCTGAGCTCTGTGTCAAAAGTTAAGTTTTCTGGCTGAATTGATTCCTACTGCCTATTCTGAGATACAGATCCTCAGGTAAAGTTCAGACTTGAGAAGTGTGTGTTTTTGGTCTTTTCATACCTTGCGTAACATGAACATGTGTTTCTTTTGCATATCTGACCTGTATGTCAAAAGTTAAGTTTTCTGGCTGAATTGAGCCCTACTGCCCATTCTGAGATGTACTTTGTTCTATCTCCTCAGGGAAAGCTCAGATTTGAAAAAATTGACTGTTTTTTGGGCTTCTCAGACTGTGGGGTACATGAATATAGGTTTGTTTTGCATATCTGAGCTGTGTATCAAAGTTAAGTTTTCTGGCTGAATTGAGGCCTACTGCCCATTCTGAGATGCACTTTGGTCTATCTCCTCAGGGAAAGCTCAGATTTGAAAAAATTGACTGTTTTTTGGGATTTTCAGACTGTGGGGTGCATGAATATATGTTTGCTTTGAATAATTGAGCTGTGTGTCACAAGTTAAATTTTCTGGTTGAATTGATTCCTACTGCCTATTCTGAGATACAGATCCTCAGGTAAAGTTCAGACTTGAGAAGTGTGTGTTTTTGGTCTTTTCATACCTTGCGTAACATGAACATGTGTTTCTTTTGCATATCTGAGCTGTATGTCAAAAGTTAAGTTTTCTGGCTGAATTGAGCCCTACTGCCCATTCTGAGATGCACTTTGTTCTATCTCCTCAGGGAAAGCTCAGATTTGAAAAAATTGACTGTTTTTTGGGCTTCTCAGACTGTGGGGTACATGAATATAGGTTTGTTTTGCATATCTGAGCTGTGTATCAAAGTTAAGTTTTCTGGCTGAATTGAGGCCTACTGCCCATTCTGAGATGCACTTTGGTCTATCTCCTCAGGGAAAGCTCAGATTTGAAAAAATTGACTGTTTTTTGTGATTTTCAGACTGTGGGGTACATGAATATATGTTTGCTTTGAATAATTGAGCTGTGTGTCACAAGTTAAATTTTCTGGTTGAATTGATTCCTACTGCCTATTCTGAGATACAGATCCTCAGGTAAAGTTCAGACTTGAGAAGTGTGTGTTTTTGGTCTTTTCATACCTTGCGTAACATGAAAATGTGTTTCTTTTGCATATCTGAGCTGTATGTCAAAAGTTAAGTTTTCTGGCTGAATTGAGCCCTACTGCCCATTCTGAGATGCACTTTGTTCTATCTCCTCAGGGAAAGCTCAGATTTGAAAAAATTGACTGTTTTTTGGGCTTCTCAGACTGTGGGGTACATGAATATAGGTTTGTTTTGCATATCTGAGCTGTGTATCAAAGTTAAGTTTTCTGGCTGAATTCAGTCCTACTGCCTATTCTGAAATGCACTTTGGTCTATCTCCTCAGGGAACGCTCAGATTTGAGAATTGTGTGTTTTGGGGATTTTCAGACTGTTGGGTGCATGAATATACTTTTGTTTTGCATATCTGAGCTGTGTGTCAAAAGTTAAGTTTTCTGGCTGAATTGAGGCCTACTGCCCATTCTGAGATGCACTTTGGTCTATCTCCTCAGGGAAAGCTCAGATTTGAAAAAATTGACTGTTTTTTGGGCTTCTCAGACTGTGGGGTACATGAATATATGTTTGTTTTGTATATCTGAGCTCTGTGTCAAAAGTTAAGTTTTCTGGCTGAATTGAGTCCTACTGCCTATTCTGAGATGCACTTTGGTCTATCTCCTCAGGGAACGCTCAGATTTGAGAATTGTGTGTTTTTGGTGTTTTCAGACTGTGGGGTACATGAATATAAATTTCCTTTGCATATCTGAGCTGTGTGTCAAAAGTTAAATTTTCTGGTTGAATTGATTCCTACTGCCTATTCTGAGATACAGATCCTCAGGTACAGTAGAGATTTGAGAATTGTGTGTTTTTGGTGTTTTTATTCTTTGCGTAGCATGAACATGTGTTTCTTTTGCATATCTGAGCTGTGTGTCAAAAGTTAAGTTTTCTGTCTGAATTGAGCGCTACTGCCCATTCTGAGATGCACTTTGTTCTATCTCCTCAGGGAAAGCTCAGATTTGAAAAAATTGACTGTTTTTTGGGCTTCTCAGACTGTGTGGTGCATGAATATACGTTTGTTTTGCATATCTGAGCTGTGTGTCAAAAGTTAAGTTTTCTGGCTGAATTGAGTCCTACTGCCTATTCTGAGATGCACTTTGGTCTATCTCCTCAGGGAACGCTCAGATTTGAGAATTGTGTGTTTTTGGTGTTTTCAGACTGTGGGGTACATGAATATAAATTTCCTTTGCATATCTGAGATGTGTGTCAAAAGTTAAATTTTCTGGCTGAATTGAGCCCTACTGCCCATTCTGAGATGCACTTTGTTCTATCTCCTCAGGGAAAGCTCAGATTTGAAAAAATTGACTGTTTTTTGGGCTTCTCAGACTGTGGGGTACATGAATATAGGTTTGTTTTGCATATCTGAGCTGTGTATCAAAGTTAAGTTTTCTGGCTGAATTGAGGCCTACTGCCCATTCTGAGATGCACTTTGGTCTATCTCCTCAGGGAAAGCTCAGATTTGAAAATATTGACTGTTTTTTGGGCTTCTCAGACTGTGGGGTACATGAATATATGTTTGTTTTGCATATCTGAGCTCTGTGTCAAAAGTTAAGTTTTCTGGCTGAATTGAGTCCTACTGCCTATTCTGAGATGCACTTTGGTCTATCTCCTCAGGGAACGCTCAGATTTGAGAATTGTGTGTTTTGGGGATTTTTCAGACTGTTGGGTGCATGAATATACTTTTGTTTTGCATATCTGAGCTGTGTGTCAAAAGTTAAATTTTCTGGCTGAATTGAGGCCTACTGCCCATTCTGAGATGCACTTTGGTCTATCTCCTCAGGGAAAGCTCAGATTTGAAAAAATTGACTGTTTTTTGGTGTTTTCAGACTGTGGGGTACATGAATATAAATTTCCTTTGCATATCTGAGCTGTGTGTCAAAAGTTAAATTTTCTGGTTGAATTGATTCCTACTGCCTATTCTGAGATACAGATCCTCAGGTACAGTAGAGATTTGAGAATTGTGTGTTTTTGGTGTTTTCATACTTTGCGTAACATGAACATGTGTTTCTTTTGCATATCTGAGCTGTGTGTCAAAAGTTAAGTTTTCTGGCTGAATTGAGTCCTACTGCCCATTCTGAGATACAGATCCTCAGGTAAAGTTCAGACTTGAGAAGTGTGTGTTTTTGGTCTTTTCATACCTTGCGTAACATGAACATTTGTTTCTTTTGCATATCTGAGCTGTGTGTCAAAAGTTAAGTTTTCTGGCTGAATTGAGTCCTACTGCCCATTCTGAGATGCACTTTGTTCTATGTCCTCAGGGAAAGCTCAGATTTGAAAAAATTGACTGTTTTTTGGGCTTCTCAGACTGTGGGGTACATGAATATAGGTTTGTTTTGCATATCTGAGCTGTGTATCAAAGTTAAGTTTTCTGGCTGAATTGAGGCCTACTGCCCATTCTGAGATGCACTTTGGTCTATCTCCTCAGGGAAAGCTCAGATTTGAAAAAATTGACTGTTTTTTGTGATTTTCAGACTGTGGGGTACATGAATATATGTTTGCTTTGAATAATTGAGCTGTGTGTCAAAAGTTAAATTTTCTGGTTGAATTGATTCCTACTGCCTATTCTGAGATACAGATCCTCAGGTACAGTAGAGATTTGAGAATTGTGTGTTTTTGGTGTTTTTATTCTTTGCGTAGCATGAACATGTGTTTCTTTTGCATATCTGAGCTGTGTGTCAAAAGTTAAGTTTTCTGTCTGAATTGAGCGCTACTGCCCATTCTGAGATGCACTTTGTTCTATCTCCTCAGGGAAAGCTCAGATTTGAAAAAATTGACTGTTTTTTGGGCTTCTCAGACTGTGTGGTGCATGAATATACGTTTGTTTTGCATATCTGAGCTGTGTGTCAAAAGTTAAGTTTTCTGGCTGAATTGAGTCCTACTGCCTATTCTGAGATGCACTTTGGTCTATCTCCTCAGGGAACGCTCAGATTTGAGAATTGTGTGTTTTTGGTGTTTTCAGACTGTGGGGTACATGAATATAAATTTCCTTTGCATATCTGAGATGTGTGTCAAAAGTTAAATTTTCTGGCTGAATTGAGCCCTACTGCCCATTCTGAGATGCACTTTGTTCTATCTCCTCAGGGAAAGCTCAGATTTGAAAAAATTGACTGTTTTTTGGGCTTCTCAGACTGTGGGGTACATGAATATAGGTTTGTTTTGCATATCTGAGCTGTGTATCAAAGTTAAGTTTTCTGGTTGAATTGAGGCCTACTGCCCATTCTGAGATGCACTTTGGTCTATCTCCTCAGGGAAAGCTCAGATTTGAAAATATTGACTGTTTTTTGGGCTTCTCAGACTGTGGGGTACATGAATATATGTTTGTTTTGCATATCTGAGCTCTGTGTCAAAAGTTAAGTTTTCTGGCTGAATTGAGTCCTACTGCCTATTCTGAGATGCACTTTGGTCTATCTCCTCAGGGAACGCTCAGATTTGAGAATTGTGTGTTTTGGGGATTTTCAGACTGTTGGGTGCATGAATATACTTTTGTTTTGCATATCTGAGCTGTGTGTCAAAAGTTAAATTTTCTGGCTGAATTGAGGCCTACTGTCCATTCTGAGATGCACTTTGGTCTATCTCCTCAGGGAAAGCTCAGATTTGAAAAAATTGACTGTTTTTTGGTGTTTTCAGACTGTGGGGTACATGAATATAAATTTCCTTTGCATATCTGAGCTGTGTGTCAAAAGTTAAATTTTCTGGTTGAATTGATTCCTACTGCCTATTCTGAGATACAGATCCTCAGGTACAGTAGAGATTTGAGAATTGTGTGTTTTTGGTGTTTTCATACTTTGCGTAACATGAACATGTGTTTCTTTTGCATATCTGAGCTGTGTGTCAAAAGTTAAGTTTTCTGGCTGAATTGAGTCCTACTGCCCATTCTGAGATACAGATCCTCAGGTAAAGTTCAGACTTGAGAAGTGTGTGTTTTTGGTCTTTTCATACCTTGCGTAACATGAACATTTGTTTCTTTTGCATATCTGAGCTGTGTGTCAAAAGTTAAGTTTTCTGGCTGAATTGAGTCCTACTGCCCATTCTGAGATGCACTTTGTTCTATGTCCTCAGGGAAAGCTCAGATTTGAAAAAATTGACTGTTTTTTGGGCTTCTCAGACTGTGGGGTACATGAATATAGGTTTGTTTTGCATATCTGAGCTGTGTATCAAAGTTAAGTTTTCTGGCTGAATTGAGGCCTACTGCCCATTCTGAGATGCACTTTGGTCTATCTCCTCAGGGAAAGCTCAGATTTGAAAAAATTGACTGTTTTTTGTGATTTTCAGACTGTGGGGTACATGAATATATGTTTGCTTTGAATAATTGAGCTGTGTGTCAAAAGTTAAATTTTTTGGTTGAATTGATTCCTACTGCCTATTCTGAGATACAGATCCTCAGGTAAAGTTTAGACTTGAGAAGTGTGTGTTTTTGGTCTTTTCATACCTTGCGTAACATGAACATGTGTTTCTTTTGCATATCTGAGCTGTATGTCAAAAGTTAAGTTTTCTGGCTGAATTGAGCCCTACTGCCCATTCTGAGATGCAGTTTGTTCTATCTCCTCAGGGAAAGCTCAGATTTGAAAAAATTGACTGTTTTTTGGGCTTCTCAGACTGTGGGGTACATGAATATATGTTTGTTTTGCATATCTGAGCTCTGTGTCAAAAGTTAAGTTTTCTGGCTGAATTCAGTCCTACTGCCTATTCTGAAATGCACTTTGGTCTATCTCCTCAGGGAACGCTCAGATTTGAGAATTGTGTGTTTTGGGGATTTTCAGACTGTTGGGTGCATGAATATACTTTTGTTTTGCATATCTGAGCTGTGTGTCAAAAGTTAAGTTTTCTGGCTGAATTGAGGCCTACTGCCCATTCTGAGATGCACTTTGGTCTATCTCCTCAGGGAAAGCTCAGATTTGAAAAAATTGACTGTTTTTTGGGCTTCTCAGACTGTGGGGTACATGAATATATGTTTGTTTTGCATATCTGAGCTCTGTGTCAAAAGTTAAGTTTTCTGGCTGAATTGAGTCCTACTGCCTATTCTGAGATGCACTTTGGTCTATCTCCTCAGGGAACGCTCAGATTTGAGAATTGTGTGTTTTTGGTGTTTTCAGACTGTGGGGTACATGAATATAAATTTCCTTTGCATATCTGAGCTGTGTGTCAAAAGTTAAATTTTCTGGTTGAATTGATTCCTACTGCCTATTCTGAGATACAGATCCTCAGGTACAGTAGAGATTTGAGAATTGTGTGTTTTTGGTGTTTTCATACTTTGCGTAGCATGAACATGTGTTTCTTTTGCATGTCTGAGCTGTGTGTCAAAAGTTAAGTTTTCTGTCTGAATTGAGTCCTACTGCCTATTCTGAGATGCACTTTGGTCTATCTCCTCAGGGAAAGCTCAGATTTGAAAAAATTGACTGTTTTTTGGTGTTTTCAGACTGTGGGGTACATGAATATAAATTTCCTTTGCATATCTGAGCTGTGTGTCAAAAGTTAAATTTTCTGGTTGAATTGATTCCTACTGCCTATTCTGAGATACAGATACTCAGGTACAGTAGAGATTTGAGAATTGTGTGTTTTTGGTGTTTTCATACTTTGCGTAACATGAACATGTGTTTCTTTTGCATATCTGAGCTGTGTGTCAAAAGTTAAGTTTTCTGGCTGAATTGAGTCCTACTGCCCATTCTGAGATACAGATCCTCAGGTAAAGTTCAGACTTGAGAAGTGTGTGTTTTTGGTCTTTTCATACCTTGCGTAACATGAACATTTGTTTCTTTTGCATATCTGAGCTGTGTGTCAAAAGTTAAGTTTTCTGGCTGAATTGAGTCCTACTGCCCATTCTGAGATGCACTTTGTTCTATCTCCTCAGGGAAAGCTCAGATTTGAAAAAATTGACTGTTTTTTGGGCTTCTCAGACTGTGGGGTACATGAATATAGGTTTGTTTTGCATATCTGAGCTGTGTATCAAAGTTAAGTTTTCTGGCTGAATTGAGGCCTACTGCCCATTCTGAGATGCACTTTGGTCTATCTCCTCAGGGAAAGCTCAGATTTGAAAAAATTGACTGTTTTTTGGTGTTTTCAGACTGTGGGGTACATGAATATAAATTTCCTTTGCATATCTGAGCTGTGTGTCAAAAGTTAAATTTTCTGGTTGAATTGATTCCTACTGCCTATTCTGAGATACAGATCCTCAGGTACAGTAGAGATTTGAGAATTGTGTGTTTTTGGTGTTTTTATTCTTTGCGTAGCATGAACATGTGTTTCTTTTGCATATCTGAGCTGTGTGTCAAAAGTTAAGTTTTCTGTCTGAATTGAGCGCTACTGCCCATTCTGAGATGCACTTTGTTCTATCTCCTCAGGGAAAGCTCAGATTTGAAAAAATTGACTGTTTTTTGGGCTTCTCAGACTGTGTGGTGCATGAATATACGTTTGTTTTGCATATCTGAGCTGTGTGTCAAAAGTTAAGTTTTCTGGCTGAATTGAGTCCTACTGCCTATTCTGAGATGCACTTTGGTCTATCTCCTCAGGGAACGCTCAGATTTGAGAATTGTGTGTTTTTGGTGTTTTCAGACTGTGGGGTACATGAATATAAATTTCCTTTGCATATCTGAGATGTGTGTCAAAAGTTAAATTTTCTGGCTGAATTGAGCCCTACTGCCCATTCTGAGATGCACTTTGTTCTATCTCCTCAGGGAAAGCTCAGATTTGAAAAAATTGACTGTTTTTTGGGCTTCTCAGACTGTGGGGTACATGAATATAGGTTTGTTTTGCATATCTGAGCTGTGTATCAAAGTTAAGTTTTCTGGCTGAATTGAGGCCTACTGCCCATTCTGAGATGCACTTTGGTCTATCTCCTCAGGGAAAGCTCAGATTTGAAAATATTGACTGTTTTTTGGGCTTCTCAGACTGTGGGGTACATGAATATATGTTTGTTTTGCATATCTGAGCTCTGTGTCAAAAGTTAAGTTTTCTGGCTGAATTGAGTCCTACTGCCTATTCTGAGATGCACTTTGGTCTATCTCCTCAGGGAACGCTCAGATTTGAGAATTGTGTGTTTTGGGGATTTTCAGACTGTTGGGTGCATGAATATACTTTTGTTTTGCATATCTGAGCTGTGTGTCAAAAGTTAAATTTTCTGGCTGAATTGAGGCCTACTGCCCATTCTGAGATGCACTTTGGTCTATCTCCTCAGGGAAAGCTCAGATTTGAAAAAATTGACTGTTTTTTGGTGTTTTCAGACTGTGGGGTACATGAATATAAATTTCCTTTGCATATCTGAGCTGTGTGTCAAAAGTTAAATTTTCTGGTTGAATTGATTCCTACTGCCTATTCTGAGATACAGATCCTCAGGTACAGTAGAGATTTGAGAATTGTGTGTTTTTGGTGTTTTCATACTTTGCGTAACATGAACATGTGTTTCTTTTGCATATCTGAGCTGTGTGTCAAAAGTTAAGTTTTCTGGCTGAATTGAGTCCTACTGCCCATTCTGAGATACAGATCCTCAGGTAAAGTTCAGACTTGAGAAGTGTGTGTTTTTGGTCTTTTCATACCTTGCGTAACATGAACATTTGTTTCTTTTGCATATCTGAGCTGTGTGTCAAAAGTTAAGTTTTCTGGCTGAATTGAGTCCTACTGCCCATTCTGAGATGCACTTTGTTCTATGTCCTCAGGGAAAGCTCAGATTTGAAAAAATTGACTGTTTTTTGGGCTTCTCAGACTGTGGGGTACATGAATATAGGTTTGTTTTGCATATCTGAGCTGTGTATCAAAGTTAAGTTTTCTGGCTGAATTGAGGCCTACTGCCCATTCTGAGATGCACTTTGGTCTATCTCCTCAGGGAAAGCTCAGATTTGAAAAAATTGACTGTTTTTTGGGCTTCTCAGACTGTGGGGTACATGAATATATGTTTGTTTTGTATATCTGAGCTCTGTGTCAAAAGTTAAGTTTTCTGGCTGAATTGAGTCCTACTGCCTATTCTGAGATGCACTTTGGTCTATCTCCTCAGGGAACGCTCAGATTTAAGAATTGTGTGTTTTTGGTGTTTTCAGACTGTGGGGTACATGAATATAAATTTCCTTTGCATATCTGAGCTGTGTGTCAAAAGTTAAATTTTCTGGTTGAATTGATTCCTACTGCCTATTCTGAGATACAGATCCTCAGGTACAGTAGAGATTTGAGAATTGTGTGTTTTTGGTGTTTTTATTCTTTGCGTAGCATGAACATGTGTTTCTTTTGCATATCTGAGCTGTGTGTCAAAAGTTAAGTTTTCTGTCTGAATTGAGCGCTACTGCCCATTCTGAGATGCACTTTGTTCTATCTCCTCAGGGAAAGCTCAGATTTGAAAAAATTGACTGTTTTTTGGGCTTCTCAGACTGTGTGGTGCATGAATATACGTTTGTTTTGCATATCTGAGCTGTGTGTCAAAAGTTAAGTTTTCTGGCTGAATTGAGTCCTACTGCCTATTCTGAGATGCACTTTGGTCTATCTCCTCAGGGAACGCTCAGATTTGAGAATTGTGTGTTTTTGGTGTTTTCAGACTGTGGGGTACATGAATATAAATTTCCTTTGCATATCTGAGATGTGTGTCAAAAGTTAAATTTTCTGGCTGAATTGAGCCCTACTGCCCATTCTGAGATGCACTTTGTTCTATCTCCTCAGGGAAAGCTCAGATTTGAAAAAATTGACTGTTTTTTGGGCTTCTCAGACTGTGGGGTACATGAATATAGGTTTGTTTTGCATATCTGAGCTGTGTATCAAAGTTAAGTTTTCTGGTTGAATTGAGGCCTACTGCCAATTCTGAGATGCACTTTGGTCTATCTCCTCAGGGAAAGCTCAGATTTGAAAATATTGACTGTTTTTTGGGCTTCTCAGACTGTGGGGTACATGAATATATGTTTGTTTTGCATATCTGAGCTCTGTGTCAAAAGTTAAGTTTTCTGGCTGAATTGAGTCCTACTGCCTATTCTGAGATGCACTTTGGTCTATCTCCTCAGGGAACGCTCAGATTTGAGAATTGTGTGTTTTGGGGATTTTCAGACTGTTGGGTGCATGAATATACTTTTGTTTTGCATATCTGAGCTGTGTGTCAAAAGTTAAATTTTCTGGCTGAATTGAGGCCTACTGTCCATTCTGAGATGCACTTTGGTCTATCTCCTCAGGGAAAGCTCAGATTTGAAAAAATTGACTGTTTTTTGGTGTTTTCAGACTGTGGGGTACATGAATATAAATTTCCTTTGCATATCTGAGCTGTGTGTCAAAAGTTAAATTTTCTGGTTGAATTGATTCCTACTGCCTATTCTGAGATACAGATCCTCAGGTACAGTAGAGATTTGAGAATTGTGTGTTTTTGGTGTTTTCATACTTTGCGTAACATGAACATGTGTTTCTTTTGCATATCTGAGCTGTGTGTCAAAAGTTAAGTTTTCTGGCTGAATTGAGTCCTACTGCCCATTCTGAGATACAGATCCTCAGGTAAAGTTCAGACTTGAGAAGTGTGTGTTTTTGGTCTTTTCATACCTTGCGTAACATGAACATTTGTTTCTTTTGCATATCTGAGCTGTGTGTCAAAAGTTAAGTTTTCTGGCTGAATTGAGTCCTACTGCCCATTCTGAGATGCACTTTGTTCTATGTCCTCAGGGAAAGCTCAGATTTGAAAAAATTGACTGTTTTTTGGGCTTCTCAGACTGTGGGGTACATGAATATAGGTTTGTTTTGCATATCTGAGCTGTGTATCAAAGTTAAGTTTTCTGGCTGAATTGAGGCCTACTGCCCATTCTGAGATGCACTTTGGTCTATCTCCTCAGGGAAAGCTCAGATTTGAAAAAATTGACTGTTTTTTGTGATTTTCAGACTGTGGGGTACATGAATATATGTTTGCTTTGAATAATTGAGCTGTGTGTCAAAAGTTAAATTTTCTGGTTGAATTGATTCCTACTGCCTATTCTGAGATACAGATCCTCAGGTAAAGTTTAGACTTGAGAAGTGTGTGTTTTTGGTCTTTTCATACCTTGCGTAACATGAACATGTGTTTCTTTTGCATATCTGAGCTGTATGTCAAAAGTTAAGTTTTCTGGCTGAATTGAGCCCTACTGCCCATTCTGAGATGCAGTTTGTTCTATCTCCTCAGGGAAAGCTCAGATTTGAAAAAATTGACTGTTTTTTGGGCTTCTCAGACTGTGGGGTACATGAATATATGTTTGTTTTGCATATCTGAGCTCTGTGTCAAAAGTTAAGTTTTCTGGCTGAATTCAGTCCTACTGCCTATTCTGAAATGCACTTTGGTCTATCTCCTCAGGGAACGCTCAGATTTGAGAATTGTGTGTTTTGGGGATTTTCAGACTGTTGGGTGCATGAATATACTTTTGTTTTGCATATCTGAGCTGTGTGTCAAAAGTTAAGTTTTCTGGCTGAATTGAGGCCTACTGCCCATTCTGAGATGCACTTTGGTCTATCTCCTCAGGGAAAGCTCAGATTTGAAAAAATTGACTGTTTTTTGGGCTTCTCAGACTGTGGGGTACATGAATATATGTTTGTTTTGCATATCTGAGCTCTGTGTCAAAAGTTAAGTTTTCTGGCTGAATTGAGTCCTACTGCCTATTCTGAGATGCACTTTGGTCTATCTCCTCAGGGAACGCTCAGATTTGAGAATTGTGTGTTTTTGGTGTTTTCAGACTGTGGGGTACATGAATATAAATTTCCTTTGCATATCTGAGCTGTGTGTCAAAAGTTAAATTTTCTGGTTGAATTGATTCCTACTGCCTATTCTGAGATACAGATCCTCAGGTACAGTAGAGATTTGAGAATTGTGTGTTTTTGGTGTTTTCATACTTTGCGTAGCATGAACATGTGTTTCTTTTGCATGTCTGAGCTGTGTGTCAAAAGTTAAGTTTTCTGTCTGAATTGAGTCCTACTGCCTATTCTGAGATGCACTTTGGTCTATCTCCTCAGGGAAAGCTCAGATTTGAAAAAATTGACTGTTTTTTGGTGTTTTCAGACTGTGGGGTACATGAATATAAATTTCCTTTGCATATCTGAGCTGTGTGTCAAAAGTTAAATTTTCTGGTTGAATTGATTCCTACTGCCTATTCTGAGATACAGATACTCAGGTACAGTAGAGATTTGAGAATTGTGTGTTTTTGGTGTTTTCATACTTTGCGTAACATGAACATGTGTTTCTTTTGCATATCTGAGCTGTGTGTCAAAAGTTAAGTTTTCTGGCTGAATTGAGTCCTACTGCCCATTCTGAGATACAGATCCTCAGGTAAAGTTCAGACTTGAGAAGTGTGTGTTTTTGGTCTTTTCATACCTTGCGTAACATGAACATTTGTTTCTTTTGCATATCTGAGCTGTGTGTCAAAAGTTAAGTTTTCTGGCTGAATTGAGTCCTACTGCCCATTCTGAGATGCACTTTGTTCTATCTCCTCAGGGAAAGCTCAGATTTGAAAAAATTGACTGTTTTTTGGGCTTCTCAGACTGTGGGGTACATGAATATAGGTTTGTTTTGCATATCTGAGCTGTGTATCAAAGTTAAGTTTTCTGGCTGAATTGAGGCCTACTGCCCATTCTGAGATGCACTTTGGTCTATCTCCTCAGGGAAAGCTCAGATTTGAAAAAATTGACTGTTTTTTGGTGTTTTCAGACTGTGGGGTACATGAATATAAATTTCCTTTGCATATCTGAGCTGTGTGTCAAAAGTTAAATTTTCTGGTTGAATTGATTCCTACTGCCTATTCTGAGATACAGATCCTCAGGTACAGTAGAGATTTGAGAATTGTGTGTTTTTGGTGTTTTCATACTTTGCGTAACATGAACATGTGTTTCTTTTGCATATCTGAGCTGTGTGTCAAAACTTAAGTTTTCTGGCTGAATTGAGTCCTACTGCCTATTCTGAGATACAGATCCTCAGGTAAAGTTCAGACTTGAGAAGTGTGTGTTTTTGGTCTTTTCATACCTTGCGTAACATGAACATGTGTTTCTTTTGCATATCTGAGCTGTATGTCAAAAGTTAAGTTTTCTGGCTGAATTGAGCCCTACTGCCCATTCTGAGATGCACTTTGTTCTATCTCCTCAGGGAAAGCTCAGATTTGAAAAAATTGACTGTTTTTTGGGCTTCTCAGACTGTGGGGTACATGAATATAGGTTTGTTTTGCATATCTGAGCTGTGTATCAAAGTTAAGTTTTCTGGCTGAATTGAGGCCTACTGCCCATTCTGAGATGCACTTTGGTCTATCTCCTCAGGGAAAGCTCAGATTTGAAAAAATTGACTGTTTTTTGTGATTTTCAGACTGTGGGGTACATGAATATATGTTTGCTTTGAATAATTGAGCTGTGTGTCAAAAGTTAAATTTTCTGGTTGAATTGATTCCTACTGCCTATTCTGAGATACAGATCCTCAGGTAAAGTTTAGACTTGAGAAGTGTGTGTTTTTGGTCTTTTCATACCTTGCGTAACATGAACATGTGTTTCTTTTGCATATCTGAGCTGTATGTCAAAAGTTAAGTTTTCTGGCTGAATTGAGCCCTACTGCCCATTCTGAGATGCAGTTTGTTCTATCTCCTCAGGGAAAGCTCAGATTTGAAAAAATTGACTGTTTTTTGGGCTTCTCAGACTGTGGGGTACATGAATATATGTTTGTTTTGCATATCTGAGCTCTGTGTCAAAAGTTAAGTTTTCTGGCTGACTTCAGTCCTACTGCCTATTCTGAAATGCACTTTGGTCTATCTCCTCAGGGAACGCTCAGATTTGAGAATTGTGTGTTTTGGGGATTTTCAGACTGTTGGGTGCATGAATATACTTTTGTTTTGCATATCTGAGCTATGTGTCAAAAGTTAAGTTTTCTGGCTGAATTGAGGCCTACTGCCCATTCTGAGATGCACTTTGGTCTATCTCCTCAGGGAAAGCTCAGATTTGAAAAAATTGACTGTTTTTTGGGCTTCTCAGACTGTGGGGTACATGAATATATGTTTGTTTTGCATATCTGAGCTCTGTGTCAAAAGTTAAGTTTTCTGGCTGAATTGAGTCCTACTGCCTATTCTGAGATGCACTTTGGTCTATCTCCTCAGGGAACGCTCAGATTTGAGAATTGTGTGTTTTTGGTGTTTTCAGACTGTGGGGTACATGAATATAAATTTCCTTTGCATATCTGAGATGTGTGTCAAAAGTTAAATTTTCTGGCTGAATTGAGCCCTACTGCCCATTCTGAGATGCACTTTGTTCTATCTCCTCAGGGAAAGCTCAGATTTGAAAAAAATGACTGTTTTTTGGGCTTCTCAGACTGTGGGGGACATGAATATAGGTTTGTTTTGCATATCTGAGCTGTGTATCAAAGTTAAGTTTTCTGGCTGAATTGAGGCCTACTGCCCATTCTGAGATGCACTTTGGTCTATCTCCTCAGGGAAAGCTCAGATTTGAAAAAATTGACTGTTTTTTGGGCTTCTCAGACTGTGGGGTACATGAATATATGTTTGTTTTGCATATCTGAGCTCTGTGTCAAAAGTTAAGTTTTCTGGCTGAATTGATTCCTACTGCCTATTCTGAGATACAGATCCTCAGGTAAAGTTCATGCTTGAGAAGTGTGTGTTTTTGGTCTTTTCATACCTTGCGTAACATGAACATGTGTTTCTTTTGCATATCTGACCTGTATGTCAAAAGTTAAGTTTTCTGGCTGAATTGAGCCCTACTGCCCATTCTGAGATGTACTTTGTTCTATCTCCTCAGGGAAAGCTCAGATTTGAAAAAATTGACTGTTTTTTGGGCTTCTCAGACTGTGGGGTACATGAATATAGGTTTGTTTTGCATATCTGAGCTGTGTATCAAAGTTAAGTTTTCTGGCTGAATTGAGGCCTACTGCCCATTCTGAGATGCACTTTGTTCTATCTCCTCAGGGAAAGCTCAGATTTGAAAAAATTGACTGTTTTTTGGGATTTTCAGACTGTGGGGTGCATGAATATATGTTTGCTTTGAATAATTGAGCTGTGTGTCACAAGTTAAATTTTCTGGTTGAATTGATTCCTACTGCCTATTCTGAGATACAGATCCTCAGGTAAAGTTCAGACTTGAGAAGTGTGTGTTTTTGGTCTTTTCATACCTTGCGTAACATGAACATGTGTTTCTTTTGCATATCTGAGCTGTATGTCAAAAGTTAAGTTTTCTGGCTGAATTGAGCCCTACTGCCCATTCTGAGATGCACTTTGTTCTATCTCCTCAGGGAAAGCTCAGATTTGAAAAAATTGACTGTTTTTTGGGCTTCTCAGACTGTGGGGTACATGAATATAGGTTTGTTTTGCATATCTGAGCTGTGTATCAAAGTTAAGTTTTCTGGCTGAATTGAGGCCTACTGCCCATTCTGAGATGCACTTTGGTCTATCTCCTCAGGGAAAGCTCAGATTTGAAAAAATTGACTGTTTTTTGTGATTTTCAGACTGTGGGGTACATGAATATATGTTTGCTTTGGATAATTGAGCTGTGTGTCACAAGTTAAATTTTCTGGTTGAATTGATTCCTACTGCCTATTCTGAGATACAGATCCTCAGGTAAAGTTCAGACTTGAGAAGTGTGTGTTTTTGGTCTTTTCATACCTTGCGTAACATGAAAATGTGTTTCTTTTGCATATCTGAGCTGTATGTCAAAAGTTAAGTTTTCTGGCTGAATTGAGCCCTACTGCCCATTCTGAGATGCACTTTGTTCTATCTCCTCAGGGAAAGCTCAGATTTGAAAAAATTGACTGTTTTTTGGGCTTCTCAGACTGTGGGGTACATGAATATAGGTTTGTTTTGCATATCTGAGCTGTGTATCAAAGTTAAGTTTTCTGGCTGAATTCAGTCCTACTGCCTATTCTGAAATGCACTTTGGTCTATCTCCTCAGGGAACGCTCAGATTTGAGAATTGTGTGTTTTGGGGATTTTCAGACTGTTGGGTGCATGAATATACTTTTGTTTTGCATATCTGAGCTGTGTGTCAAAAGTTAAGTTTTCTGGCTGAATTGAGGCCTACTGCCCATTCTGAGATGCACTTTGGTCTATCTCCTCAGGGAAAGCTCAGATTTGAAAAAATTGACTGTTTTTTGGGCTTCTCAGACTGTGGGGTACATGAATATATGTTTGTTTTGTATATCTGAGCTCTGTGTCAAAAGTTAAGTTTCCTGGCTGAATTGAGTCCTACTGCCTATTCTGAGATGCACTTTGGTCTATCTCCTCAGGGAACGCTCAGATTTGAGAATTGTGTGTTTTTGGTGTTTTCAGACTGTGGGGTACATGAATATAAATTTCCTTTGCATATCTGAGCTGTGTGTCAAAAGTTAAATTTTCTGGTTGAATTGATTCCTACTGCCTATTCTGAGATACAGATCCTCAGGTACAGTAGAGATTTGAGAATTGTGTGTTTTTGGTGTTTTCATACTTTGCGTAGCATGAACATGTGTTTCTTTTGCATATCTGAGCTGTGTGTCAAAAGTTAAGTTTTCTGTCTGAATTAAGCGCTACTGCCCATTCTGAGATGCACTTTGTTCTATCTCCTCAGGGAAAGCTCAGATTTGAAAAAATTGACTGTTTTTTGGGCTTCTCAGACTGTGTGGTGCATGAATATACGTTTGTTTTGCATATCTGAGCTGTGTGTCAAAAGTTAAGTTTTCTGGCTGAATTGAGTCCTACTGCCTATTCTGAGATGCACTTTGGTCTATCTCCTCAGGGAACGCTCAGATTTGAAAAAATTGTGTGTTTTTGGTGTTTTCAGACTGTGGGGTACATGAATATAAATTTCCTTTGCATATCTGAGATGTGTGTCAAAAGTTAAATTTTCTGGCTGAATTGAGCCCTACTGCCCATTCTGAGATGCACTTTGTTCTATCTCCTCAGGGAAAGCTCAGATTTGAAAAAATTGACTGTTTTTTGGGCTTCTCAGACTGTGGGGTACATGAATATAGGTTTGTTTTGCATATCTGAGCTGTGTATCAAAGTTAAGTTTTCTGGCTGAATTGAGGCCTACTGCCCATTCTGAGATGCACTTTGGTCTATCTCCTCAGGGAAAGCTCAGATTTGAAAATATTGACTGTTTTTTGGGCTTCTCAAACTGTGGGGTACATGAATATATGTTTGTTTTGCATATCTGAGCTCTGTGTCAAAAGTTAAGTTTTCTGGCTGAATTGAGTCCTACTGCCTATTCTGAGATGCACTTTGGTCTATCTCCTCAGGGAACGCTCAGATTTGAGAATTGTGTGTTTTGGGGATTTTCAGACTGTTGGGTGCATGAATATACTTTTGTTTTGCATATCTGAGCTGTGTGTCAAAAGTTAAATTTTCTGGCTGAATTGAGGCCTACTGCCCATTCTGAGATGCACTTTGGTCTATCTCCTCAGGGAAAGCTCAGATTTGAAAAAATTGACTGTTTTTTGGTGTTTTCAGACTGTGGGGTACATGAATATAAATTTCCTTTGCATATCTGAGCTGTGTGTCAAAAGTTAAATTTTCTGGTTGAATTGATTCCTACTGCCTATTCTGAGATACAGATCCTCAGGTACAGTAGAGATTTGAGAATTGTGTGTTTTTGGTGTTTTCATACTTTGCGTAACATGAACATGTGTTTCTTTTGCATATCTGAGCTGTGTGTCAAAAGTTAAGTTTTCTGGCTGAATTGAGTCCTACTGCCCATTCTGAGATACAGATCCTCAGGTAAAGTTCAGACTTGAGAAGTGTGTGTTTTTGGTCTTTTCATACCTTGCGTAACATGAACATTTGTTTCTTTTGCATATCTGAGCTGTGTGTCAAAAGTTAAGTTTTCTGGCTGAATTGAGTCCTACTGCCCATTCTGAGATGCACTTTGTTCTATGTCCTCAGGGAAAGCTCAGATTTGAAAAAATTGACTGTTTTTTGGGCTTCTCAGACTGTGGGGTACATGAATATAGGTTTGTTTTGCATATCTGAGCTGTGTATCAAAGTTAAGTTTTCTGGCTGAATTGAGGCCTACTGCCCATTCTGAGATGCACTTTGGTCTATCTCCTCAGGGAAAGCTCAGATTTGAAAAAATTGACTGTTTTTTGTGATTTTCAGACTGTGGGGTACATGAATATATGTTTGCTTTGAATAATTGAGCTGTGTGTCAAAAGTTAAATTTTCTGGTTGAATTGATTCCTACTGCCTATTCTGAGATACAGATCCTCAGGTAAAGTTTAGACTTGAGAAGTGTGTGTTTTTGGTCTTTTCATACCTTGCGTAACATGAACATGTGTTTCTTTTGCATATCTGAGCTGTATGTCAAAAGTTAAGTTTTCTGGCTGAATTGAGCCCTACTGCCCATTCTGAGATGCAGTTTGTTCTATCTCCTCAGGGAAAGCTCAGATTTGAAAAAATTGACTGTTTTTTGGGCTTCTCAGACTGTGGGGTACATGAATATATGTTTGTTTTGCATATCTGAGCTCTGTGTCAAAAGTTAAGTTTTCTGGCTGAATTCAGTCCTACTGCCTATTCTGAAATGCACTTTGGTCTATCTCCTCAGGGAACGCTCAGATTTGAGAATTGTGTGTTTTGGGGATTTTCAGACTGTTGGGTGCATGAATATACTTTTGTTTTGCATATATGAGCTGTGTGTCAAAAGTTAAGTTTTCTGGCTGAATTGAGGCCTACTGCCCATTCTGAGATGCACTTTGGTCTATCTCCTCAGGGAAAGCTCAGATTTGAAAAAATTGACTGTTTTTTGGGCTTCTCAGACTGTGGGGTACATGAATATATGTTTGTTTTGCATATCTGAGCTCTGTGTCAAAAGTTAAGTTTTCTGGCTGAATTGAGTCCTACTGCCTATTCTGAGATGCACTTTGGTCTATCTCCTCAGGGAACGCTCAGATTTGAGAATTGTGTGTTTTTGGTGTTTTCAGACTGTGGGGTACATGAATATAAATTTCCTTTGCATATCTGAGCTGTGTGTCAAAAGTTAAATTTTCTGGTTGAATTGATTCCTACTGCCTATTCTGAGATACAGATCCTCAGGTACAGTAGAGATTTGAGAATTGTGTGTTTTTGGTGTTTTCATACTTTGCGTAGCATGAACATGTGTTTCTTTTGCATGTCTGAGCTGTGTGTCAAAAGTTAAGTTTTCTGTCTGAATTGAGTCCTACTGCCTATTCTGAGATGCACTTTGGTCTATCTCCTCAGGGAAAGCTCAGATTTGAAAAAATTGACTGTTTTTTGGTGTTTTCAGACTGTGGGGTACATGAATATAAATTTCCTTTGCATATCTGAGCTGTGTGTCAAAAGTTAAATTTTCTGGTTGAATTGATTCCTACTGCCTATTCTGAGATACAGATCCTCAGGTACAGTAGAGATTTGAGAATTGTGTGTTTTTGGTGTTTTCATACTTTGCGTAACATGAACATGTGTTTCTTTTGCATATCTGAGCTGTGTGTCAAAAGTTAAGTTTTCTGGCTGAATTGAGTCCTACTGCCCATTCTGAGATACAGATCCTCAGGTAAAGTTCAGACTTGAGAAGTGTGTGTTTTTGGTCTTTTCATACCTTGCGTAACATGAACATTTGTTTCTTTTGCATATCTGAGCTGTGTGTCAAAAGTTAAGTTTTCTGGCTGAATTGAGTCCTACTGCCCATTCTGAGATGCACTTTGTTCTATCTCCTCAGGGAAAGCTCAGATTTGAAAAAAATGACTGTTTTTTGGGCTTCTCAGACTGTGGGGTACATGAATATAGGTTTGTTTTGCATATCTGAGCTGTGTATCAAAGTTAAGTTTTCTGGCTGAATTGAGGCCTACTGCCCATTCTGAGATGCACTTTGGTCTATCTCCTCAGGGAAAGCTCAGATTTGAAAAAATTGACTGTTTTTTGGTGTTTTCAGACTGTGGGGTACATGAATATAAATTTCCTTTGCATATCTGAGCTGTGTGTCAAAAGTTAAATTTTCTGGTTGAATTGATTCCTACTGCCTATTCTGAGATACAGATCCTCAGGTACAGTAGAGATTTGAGAATTGTGTGTTTTTGGTGTTTTCATACTTTGCGTAACATGAACATGTGTTTCTTTTGCATATCTGAGCTGTGTGTCAAAACTTAAGTTTTCTGGCTGAATTGAGTCCTACTGCCTATTCTGAGATACAGATCCTCAGGTAAAGTTCAGACTTGAGAAGTGTGTGTTTTTGGTCTTTTCATACCTTGCGTAACATGAACATGTGTTTCTTTTGCATATCTGAGCTGTGTGTCAAAAGTTAAGTTTTCTGGCTGAATTGAGGCCTACTGCCCATTCTGAGATGCACTTTGGTCTATCTCCTCAGGGAAAGCTCAGATTTGAAAAAATTGACTGTTTTTTGGGCTTCTCAGACTGTGGGGTACATGAATATATGTTTGTTTTGCATATCTGAGCTCTGTGTCAAAAGTTAAGTTTTCTGGCTGAATTGAGTCCTACTGCCTATTCTGAGATGCACTTTGGTCTATCTCCTCAGGGAACGCTCAGATTTGAGAATTGTGTGTTTTTGGTGTTTTCAGACTGTGGGGTACATGAATATAAATTTCCTTTGCATATCTGAGATGTGTGTCAAAAGTTAAATTTTCTGGCTGAATTGAGCCCTACTGCCCATTCTGAGATGCACTTTGTTCTATCTCCTCAGGGAAAGCTCAGATTTGAAAAAAATGACTGTTTTTTGGGCTTCTCAGACTGTGGGGTACATGAATATAGGTTTGTTTTGCATATCTGAGCTGTGTATCAAAGTTAAGTTTTCTGGCTGAATTGAGGCCTACTGCCCATTCTGAGATGCACTTTGTTCTATCTCCTCAGGGAAAGCTCAGATTTGAAAAAATTGACTGTTTTTTGGGCTTCTCAGACTGTGGGGTACATGAATATATGTTTGTTTTGCATATCTGAGCTCTGTGTCAAAAGTTAAGTTTTCTGGCTGAATTGATTCCTACTGCCTATTCTGAGATACAGATCCTCAGGTAAAGTTCAGACTTGAGAAGTGTGTGTTTTTGGTCTTTTCATACCTTGCGTAACATGAACATGTGTTTCTTTTGCATATCTGACCTGTATGTCAAAAGTTAAGTTTTCTGGCTGAATTGAGCCCTACTGCCCATTCTGAGATGTACTTTGTTCTATCTCCTCAGGGAAAGCTCAGATTTGAAAAAATTGACTGTTTTTTGGACTTCTCAGACTGTGGGGTACATGAATATAGGTTTGTTTTGCATATCTGAGCTGTGTATCAAAGTTAAGTTTTCTGGCTGAATTGAGGCCTACTGCCCATTCTGAGATGCACTTTGGTCTATCTCCTCAGGGAAAGCTCAGATTTGAAAAAATTGACTGTTTTTTGGGATTTTCAGACTGTGGGGTGCATGAATATATGTTTGCTTTGAATAATTGAGCTGTGTGTCACAAGTTAAATTTTCTGGTTGAATTGATTCCTACTGCCTATTCTGAGATACAGATCCTCAGGTAAAGTTCAGACTTGAGAAGTGTGTGTTTTTGGTCTTTTCATACCTTGCGTAACATGAACATGTGTTTCTTTTGCATATCTGAGCTGTATGTCAAAAGTTAAGTTTTCTGGCTGAATTGAGCCCTACTGCCCATTCTGAGATGCACTTTGTTCTATCTCCTCAGGGAAAGCTCAGATTTGAAAAAATTGACTGTTTTTTGGGCTTCTCAGACTGTGGGGTACATGAATATAGGTTTGTTTTGCATATCTGAGCTGTGTATCAAAGTTAAGTTTTCTGGCTGAATTGAGGCCTACTGCCCATTCTGAGATGCACTTTGGTCTATCTCCTCAGGGAAAGCTCAGATTTGAAAAAATTGACTGTTTTTTGTGATTTTCAGACTGTGGGGTACATGAATATATGTTTGCTTTGAATAATTGAGCTGTGTGTCAAAAGTTAAATTTTCTGGTTGAATTGATTCCTACTGCCTATTCTGAGATACAGATCCTCAGGTAAAGTTCAGACTTGAGAAGTGTGTGTTTTTGGTCTTTTCATACCTTGCGTAACATGAACATGTGTTTCTTTTGCATATCTGAACTGTATGTCAAAAGTTAAGTTTTCTGGCTGAATTGAGCCCTACTGCCCATTCTGAGATGCAGTTTGTTCTATCTCCTCAGGGAAAGCTCAGATTTGAAAAAATTGACTGTTTTTTGGGCTTCTCAGACTGTGGGGTACATGAATATATGTTTGTTTTGCATATCTGAGCTCTGTGTCAAAAGTTAAGTTTTCTGGCTGAATTCAGGCCTACTGCCTATTCTGAAATGCACTTTGGTCTATCTCCTCAGGGAACGCTCAGATTTGAGAATTGTGTGTTTTTGGGATTTTCAGACTGTTGGGTGCATGAATATACTTTTGTTTTGCATATCTGAGCTGTGTGTCAAAAGTTAAGTTTTCTGGCTGAATTGAGGCCTACTGCCCATTCTGAGATGCACTTTGGTCTATCTCCTCAGGGAAAGCTCAGATTTGAAAAAATTGACTGTTTTTTGGGCTTCTCAGACTGTGGGGTACATGAATATATGTTTGTTTTGCATATCTGAGCTCTGTGTCAAAAGTTAAGTTTTCTGGCTGAATTGAGTCCTACTGCCTATTCTGAGATGCACTTTGGTCTATCTCCTCAGGGAACGCTCAGATTTGAGAATTGTGTGTTTTTGGTGTTTTCAGACTGTGGGGTACATGAATATAAATTTCCTTTGCATATCTGAGATGTGTGTCAAAAGTTAAATTTTCTGGCTGAATTGAGCCCTACTGCCCATTCTGAGATGCACTTTGTTCTATCTCCTCAGGGAAAGCTCAGATTTGAAAAAAAATGACTGTTTTTTGGGCTTCTCAGACTGTGGGGTACATGAATATAGGTTTGTTTTGCATATCTGAGCTGTGTATCAAAGTTAAGTTTTCTGGCTGAATTGAGGCCTACTGCCCATTCTGAGATGCACTTTGGTCTATCTCCTCAGGGAAAGCTCAGATTTGAAAAAATTGACTGTTTTTTGGGCTTCTCAGACTGTGGGGTACATGAATATATGTTTGTTTTGCATATCTGAGCTCTGTGTCAAAAGTTAAGTTTTCTGGCTGAATTGATTCCTACTGCCTATTCTGAGATACAGATCCTCAGGTAAAGTTCAGACTTGAGAAGTGTGTGTTTTTGGTCTTTTCATACCTTGCGTAACATGAACATGTGTTTCTTTTGCATATCTGACCTGTATGTCAAAAGTTAAGTTTTCTGGCTGAATTGAGCCCTACTGCCCATTCTGAGATGTACTTTGTTCTATCTCCACAGGGAAAGCTCAGATTTGAAAAAATTGACTGTTTTTTGGGCTTCTCAGACTGTGGGGTACATGAATATAGGTTTGTTTTGCATATCTGAGCTGTGTATCAAAGTTAAGTTTTCTGGCTGAATTGAGGCCTACTGCCCATTCTGAGATGCACTTTGGTCTATCTCCTCAGGGAAAGCTCAGATTTGAAAAAATTGACTGTTTTTTGGGATTTTCAGACTGTGGGGTGCATGAATATATGTTTGCTTTGAATAATTGAGCTGTGTGTCACAAGTTAAATTTTCTGGTTGAATTGATTCCTACTGCCTATTCTGAGATACAGATCCTCAGGTAAAGTTCAGACTTGAGAAGTGTGTGTTTTTGGTCTTTTCATACCTTGCGTAACATGAACATGTGTTTCTTTTGCATATCTGAGCTGTATGTCAAAAGTTAAGTTTTCTGGCTGAATTGAGCCCTACTGCCCATTCTGAGATGCACTTTGTACTATCTCCTCACGGAAAGCTCAGATTTGAAAAAATTGACTGTTTTTTGGGCTTCTCAGACTGTGGGGTACATGAATATAGGTTTGTTTTGCATATCTGAGCTGTGTATCAAAGTTAAGTTTTCTGGCTGAATTGAGGCCTACTGCCCATTCTGAGATGCACTTTGGTCTATCTCCTCAGGGAAAGCTCAGATTTGAAAAAATTGACTGTTTTTTGTGATTTTCAGACTGTGGGGTACATGAATATATGTTTGCTTTGAATAATTGAGCTGTGTGTCAAAAGTTAAATTTTCTGGTTGAATTGATTCCTACTGCCTATTCTGAGATACAGATCCTCAGGTAAAGTTCAGACTTGAGAAGTGTGTGTTTTTGGTCTTTTCATACCTTGCGTAACATGAACATGTGTTTCTTTTGCATATCTGAGCTGTATGTCAAAAGTTAAGTTTTCTGGCTGAATTGAGCCCTACTGCCCATTCTGAGATGCAGTTTGTTCTATCTCCTCAGGGAAAGCTCAGATTTGAAAAAATTGACTGTTTTTTGGGCTTCTCAGACTGTGGGGTACATGAATATATGTTTGTTTTGCATATCTGAGCTCTGTGTCAAAAGTTAAGTTTTCTGGCTGAATTCAGTCCTACTGCCTATTCTGAAATGCACTTTGGTCTATCTCCTCAGGGAAAGCTCAGATTTGAGAATTGTGTGTTTTGGGGATTTTCAGACTGTTGGGTGCATGAATATACTTTTGTTTTGCATATCTGAGCTGTGTGTCAAAAGTTAAGTTTTCTGGCTGAATTGAGGCCTACTGCCCATTCTGAGATGCACTTTGGTCTATCTCCTCAGGGAAAGCTCAGATTTGAAAAAATTGACTGTTTTTTGGGCTTCTCAGACTGTGGGGTACATGAATATATGTTTGTTTTGCATATCTGAGCTCTGTGTCAAAAGTTAAGTTTTCTGGCTGAATTGAGTCCTACTGCCTATTCTGAGATGCACTTTGGTCTATCTCCTCAGGGAACGCTCAGATTTGAGAATTGTGTGTTTTTGGTGTTTTCAGACTGTGGGGTACATGAATATAAATTTCCTTTGCATATCTGAGCTGTGTGTCAAAAGTTAAATTTTCTGGTTGAATTGATTCCTACTGCCTATTCTGAGATACAGATCCTCAGGTACAGTAGAGATTTGAGAATTGTGTGTTTTTGGTGTTTTCATACTTTGCGTAGCATGAACATGTGTTTCTTTTGCATATCTGAGCTGTGTGTCAAAAGTTAAGTTTTCTGTCTGAATTGAGCGCTACTGCCCATTCTGAGATGCACTTTGTTCTATCTCCTCAGGGAAAGCTCAGATTTGAAAAAAATTGACTGTTTTTTGGGCTTCTCAGACTGTGTGGTGCATGAATATACGTTTGTTTTGCATATCTGAGCTGTGTGTCAAAAGTTAAGTTTTCTGGCTGAATTGAGTCCTACTGCCTATTCTGAGATGCACTTTGGTCTATCTCCTCAGGGAACGCTCAGATTTGAGAATTGTGTGTTTTTGGTGTTTTCAGACTGTGGGGTACATGAATATAAATTTCCTTTGCATATCTGAGATGTGTGTCAAAAGTTAAATTTTCTGGCTGAATTGAGCCCTACTGCCCATTCTGAGATGCACTTTGTTCTATCTCCTCAGGGAAAGCTCAGATTTGAAAAAATTGACTGTTTTTTGGGCTTCTCAGACTGTGGGGTACATGAATATAGGTTTGTTTTGCATATCTGAGCTGTGTATCAAAGTTAAGTTTTCTGGCTGAATTGAGGCCTACTGCCCATTCTGAGATGCACTTTGGTCTATCTCCTCAGGGAAAGCTCAGATTTGAAAAAATTGACTGTTTTTTGGGATTTTCAGACTGTGGGGTGCATGAATATATGTTTGCTTTGAATAATTGAGCTGTGTGTCACAAGTTAAATTTTCTGGTTGAATTGATTCCTACTGCCTATTCTGAGATACAGATCCTCAGGTAAAGTTCAGATTTGAGAAGTGTGTGTTTTTGGTCTTTTCATACTTTGCGTAACATGAACATGTGTTTCTTTTGCATATCTGAGCTGTATGTCAAAAGTTAAGTTTTCTGGCTGAATTGAGCCCTACTGCCCATTCTGAGATGCACTTTGTTCTATCTCCTCAGGGAAAGCTCAGATTTGAAAAAATTGACTGTTTTTTGGGCTTCTCAGACTGTGGGGTACATGAATATAGGTTTGTTTTGCATATCTGAGCTGTGTATCAAAGTTAAGTTTTCTGGCTGAATTGAGGCCTACTGCCCATTCTGAGATGCACTTTGGTCTATCTCCTCAGGGAAAGCTCAGATTTGAAAAAATTGACTGTTTTTTGTGATTTTCAGACTGTGGGGTACATGAATATATGTTTGCTTTGAATAATTGAGCTGTGTGTCAAAAGTTAAATTTTCTGGTTGAATTGATTCCTACTGCCTATTCTGAGATACAGATCCTCAGGTAAAGTTCAGACTTGAGAAGTGTGTGTTTTTGGTCTTTTCATACCTTGCGTAACATGAACATGTGTTTCTTTTGCATATCTGAGCTGTATGTCAAAAGTTAAGTTTTCTGGCTGAATTGAGCCCTACTGCCCATTCTGAGATGCAGTTTGTTCTATCTCCTCAGGGAAAGCTCAGATTTGAAAAAATTGACTGTTTTTTGGGCTTCTCAGACTGTGGGGTACATGAATATATGTTTGTTTTGCATATCTGAGCTCTGTGTCAAAAGTTAAGTTTTCTGGCTGAATTCAGTCCTACTGCCTATTCTGAAATGCACTTTGGTCTATCTCCTCAGGGAACGCTCAGATTTGAGAATTGTGTGTTTTGGGGATTTTCAGACTGTTGGGTGCATGAATATACTTTTGTTTTGCATATCTGAGCTGTTTGTCAAAAGTTAAGTTTTCTGGCTGAATTGAGGCCTACTGCCCATTCTGAGATGCACTTTGTTCTATCTCCTCAGGGAAAGCTCAGATTTGAAAAAATTGACTGTTTTTTGGGCTTCTCAGACTGTGTGGTGCATGAATATACGTTTGTTTTGCATATCTGAGCTGTGTGTCAAAAGTTAAGTTTTCTGGCTGAATTGAGGCCTACAGCCCATTCTGAGATGCACTTTGGTCTATCTCCTCAGGGAAAGCTCAGATTTGAAAAAATTGACTGTTTTTGGGGATTTTCAGACTGTGGGGTGCATGAATATATGTTTGCTTTGAATAATTGAGCTGTGTGTCACAAGTTAAATTTTCTGGTTGAATTGATTCCTACTGCCTATTCTGAGATACAGATCCTCAGGTAAAGTTCAGATTTGAGAAGTGTGTGTTTTTGGTCTTTTCATACCTTGCGTAACATGAACATGTGTTTCTTTTGCATATCTGAGCTGTATGTCAAAAGTTAAGTTTTCTGGCTGAATTGAGCCCTACTGCCCATTCTGAGATGCACTTTGTTCTATCTCCTCAGGGAAAGCTCAGATTTGAAAAAATTGACTGTTTTTTGGGCTTCTCAGACTGTGGGGTACATGAATATAGGTTTGTTTTGCATATCTGAGCTGTGTATCAAAGTTAAGTTTTCTGGCTGAATTGAGGCCTACTGCCCATTCTGAGATGCACTTTGGTCTATCTCCTCAGGGAAAGCTCAGATTTGAAAAAATTGACTGTTTTTTGTGATTTTCAGACTGTGGGGTACATGAATATATGTTTGCTTTGAATAATTGAGCTGTGTGTCAAAAGTTAAATTTTCTGGTTGAATTGATTCCTACTGCCTATTCTGAGATACAGATCCTCAGGTAAAGTTCAGACTTGAGAAGTGTGTGTTTTTGGTCTTTTCATACCTTGCGTAACATGAACATGTGTTTCTTTTGCATATCTGAGCTGTATGTCAAAAGTTAAGTTTTCTGGCTGAATTGAGCCCTACTGCCCATTCTGAGATGCAGTTTGTTCTATCTCCTCAGGGAAAGCTCAGATTTGAAAAAATTGACTGTTTTTTGGGCTTCTCAGACTGTGGGGTACATGAATATATGTTTGTTTTGCATATCTGAGCTCTGTGTCAAAAGTTAAGTTTTCTGGCTGAATTCAGGCCTACTGCCTATTCTGAAATGCACTTTGGTCTATCTCCTCAGGGAACGCTCAGATTTGAGAATTGTGTGTTTTTGGGATTTTCAGACTGTTGGGTGCATGAATATACTTTTGTTTTGCATATCTGAGCTGTGTGTCAAAAGTTAAGTTTTCTGGCTGAATTGAGGCCTACTGCCCATTCTGAGATGCACTTTGGTCTATCTCCTCAGGGAAAGCTCAGATTTGAAAAAATTGACTGTTTTTTGGGCTTCTCAGACTGTGGGGTACATGAATATATGTTTGTTTTGCATATCTGAGCTCTGTGTCAAAAGTTAAGTTTTCTGGCTGAATTGAGTCCTACTGCCTATTCTGAGATGCACTTTGGTCTATCTCCTCAGGGAACGCTCAGATTTGAGAATTGTGTGTTTTTGGTGTTTTCAGACTGTGGGGTACATGAATATAAATTTCCTTTGCATATCTGAGATGTGTGTCAAAAGTTAAATTTTCTGGCTGAATTGAGCCCTACTGCCCATTCTGAGATGCACTTTGTTCTATCTCCTCAGGGAAAGCTCAGATTTGAAAAAAAATGACTGTTTTTTGGGCTTCTCAGACTGTGGGGTACATGAATATAGGTTTGTTTTGCATATCTGAGCTGTGTATCAAAGTTAAGTTTTCTGGCTGAATTGAGGCCTACTGCCCATTCTGAGATGCACTTTGGTCTATCTCCTCAGGGAAAGCTCAGATTTGAAAAAATTGACTGTTTTTTGGGCTTCTCAGACTGTGGGGTACATGAATATATGTTTGTTTTGCATATCTGAGCTCTGTGTCAAAAGTTAAGTTTTCTGGCTGAATTGATTCCTACTGCCTATTCTGAGATACAGATCCTCAGGTAAAGTTCAGACTTGAGAAGTGTGTGTTTTTGGTCTTTTCATACCTTGCGTAACATGAACATGTGTTTCTTTTGCATATCTGACCTGTATGTCAAAAGTTAAGTTTTCTGGCTGAATTGAGCCCTACTGCCCATTCTGAGATGTACTTTGTTCTATCTCCTCAGGGAAAGCTCAGATTTGAAAAAATTGACTGTTTTTTGGGCTTCTCAGACTGTGGGGTACATGAATATAGGTTTGTTTTGCATATCTGAGCTGTGTATCAAAGTTAAGTTTTCTGGCTGAATTGAGGCCTACTGCCCATTCTGAGATGCACTTTGGTCTATCTCCTCAGGGAAAGCTCAGATTTGAAAAAATTGACTGTTTTTTGGGATTTTCAGACTGTGGGGTGCATGAATATATGTTTGCTTTGAATAATTGAGCTGTGTGTCACAAGTTAAATTTTCTGGTTGAATTGATTCCTACTGCCTATTCTGAGATACAGATCCTCAGGTAAAGTTCAGACTTGAGAAGTGTGTGTTTTTGGTCTTTTCATACCTTGCGTAACATGAACATGTGTTTCTTTTGCATATCTGAGCTGTATGTCAAAAGTTAAGTTTTCTGGCTGAATTGAGCCCTACTGCCCATTCTGAGATGCACTTTGTTCTATCTCCTCACGGAAAGCTCAGATTTGAAAAAATTGACTGTTTTTTGGGCTTCTCAGACTGTGGGGTACATGAATATAGGTTTGTTTTGCATATCTGAGCTGTGTATCAAAGTTAAGTTTTCTGGCTGAATTGAGGCCTACTGCCCATTCTGAGATGCACTTTGGTCTATCTCCTCAGGGAAAGCTCAGATTTGAAAAAATTGACTGTTTTTTGTGATTTTCAGACTGTGGGGTACATGAATATATGTTTGCTTTGAATAATTGAGCTGTGTGTCAAAAGTTAAATTTTCTGGTTGAATTGATTCCTACTGCCTATTCTGAGATACAGATCCTCAGGTAAAGTTCAGACTTGAGAAGTGTGTGTTTTTGGTCTTTTCATACCTTGCGTAACATGAACATGTGTTTCTTTTGCATATCTGAGCTGTATGTCAAAAGTTAAGTTTTCTGGCTGAATTGAGCCCTACTGCCCATTCTGAGATGCAGTTTGTTCTATCTCCTCAGGGAAAGCTCAGATTTGAAAAAATTGACTGTTTTTTGGGCTTCTCAGACTGTGGGGTACATGAATATATGTTTGTTTTGCATATCTGAGCTCTGTGTCAAAAGTTAAGTTTTCTGGCTGAATTCAGTCCTACTGCCTATTCTGAAATGCACTTTGGTCTATCTCCTCAGGGAAAGCTCAGATTTGAGAATTGTGTGTTTTGGGGATTTTCAGACTGTTGGGTGCATGAATATACTTTTGTTTTGCATATCTGAGCTGTGTGTCAAAAGTTAAGTTTTCTGGCTGAATTGAGGCCTACTGCCCATTCTGAGATGCACTTTGGTCTATCTCCTCAGGGAAAGCTCAGATTTGAAAAAATTGACTGTTTTTTGGGCTTCTCAGACTGTGGGGTACATGAATATATGTTTGTTTTGCATATCTGAGCTCTGTGTCAAAAGTTAAGTTTTCTGGCTGAATTGAGTCCTACTGCCTATTCTGAGATGCACTTTGGTCTATCTCCTCAGGGAACGCTCAGATTTGAGAATTGTGTGTTTTTGGTGTTTTCAGACTGTGGGGTACATGAATATAAATTTCCTTTGCATATCTGAGCTGTGTGTCAAAAGTTAAATTTTCTGGTTGAATTGATTCCTACTGCCTATTCTGAGATACAGATCCTCAGGTACAGTAGAGATTTGAGAATTGTGTGTTTTTGGTGTTTTCATACTTTGCGTAGCATGAACATGTGTTTCTTTTGCATATCTGAGCTGTGTGTCAAAAGTTAAGTTTTCTGTCTGAATTGAGCGCTACTGCCCATTCTGAGATGCACTTTGTTCTATCTCCTCAGGGAAAGCTCAGATTTGAAAAAAATTGACTGTTTTTTGGGCTTCTCAGACTGTGTGGTGCATGAATATACGTTTGTTTTGCATATCTGAGCTGTGTGTCAAAAGTTAAGTTTTCTGGCTGAATTGAGTCCTACTGCCTATTCTGAGATGCACTTTGGTCTATCTCCTCAGGGAACGCTCAGATTTGAGAATTGTGTGTTTTTGGTGTTTTCAGACTGTGGGGTACATGAATATAAATTTCCTTTGCATATCTGAGCTGTGTGTCACAAGTTAAATTTTCTGGTTGAATTGATTCCTACTGCCTATTCTGTGATACAGATCCTCAGGTAAAGTTCAGATTTGAGAAGTGTGTGTTTTTGGTCTTTTCATACTTTGCGTAACATGAACATGTGTTTCTTTTGCATATCTGAGCTGTATGTCAAAAGTTAAGTTTTCTGGCTGAATTGAGCCCTACTGCCCATTCTGAGATGCAGTTTGTTCTATCTCCTCAGGGAAAGCTCAGATTTGAAAAAATTGACTGTTTTTTGGGCTTCTCAGACTGTGGGGTACATGAATATATGTTTGTTTTGCATATCTGAGCTCTGTGTCAAAAGTTAAGTTTTCTGGCTGAATTCAGTCCTACTGCCTATTCTGAAATGCACTTTGGTCTATCTCCTCAGGGAACGCTCAGATTTGAGAATTGTGTGTTTTGGGGATTTTCAGACTGTTGGGTGCATGAATATACTTTTGTTTTGCATATCTGAGCTGTTTGTCAAAAGTTAAGTTTTCTGGCTGAATTGAGGCCTACTGCCCATTCTGAGATGCACTTTGTTCTATCTCCTCAGGGAAAGCTCAGATTTGAAAAAATTGACTGTTTTTTGGGCTTCTCAGACTGTGTGGTGCATGAATATACGTTTGTTTTGCATATCTGAGCTGTGTGTCAAAAGTTAAGTTTTTTGGCTGAATTGAGTCCTACTGCCTATTCTGAGATGCACTTTGGTCTATCTAATCAGGGAACGCTCAGATTTGAGAATTGTGTGTTTTTGGTGTTTTCAGACTGTGGGGTACATGAATATAAATTTCCTTTGCATATCTGAGCTGTGTGTCAAAAGTTAAATTTTCTAGTTGAATTGATTCCTACTGCCTATTCTGAGATACAGATCCTCAGGTAAAGTTCAGACTTGAGAAGTGTGTGTTTTTGGTCTTTTCATACCTTGCGTAACATGAACATGTGTTTCTTTTGCATATCTGAGCTGTATGTCAAAAGTTAAGTTTTCTGGCTGAATTGAGCCCTACTGCCCATTCTGAGATGCAGTTTGTTCTATCTCCTCAGGGAAAGCTCAGATTTGAAAAAATTGACTGTTTTTTGGGCTTCTCAGACTGTGGGGTACATGAATATATGTTTGTTTTGCATATCTGAGCTCTGTGTCAAAAGTTAAGTTTTCTGGCTGAATTCAGTCCTACTGCCTATTCTGAGATGCACTTTGGTCTATCTCCTCAGGGAACGCTCAGATTTGAGAATTGTGTGTTTTTGGTGTTTTCAGACTGTTGGGTGCATGAATATACTTTTGTTTTGCATATCTGAGCTGGGTGTCAAAAGTTAAGTTTTCTGGCTGAATTGAGGCCTACTGCCCATTCTGAGATGCACTTTGGTCTATCTCCTCAGGGAAAGCTCAGATTTGAAAAAATTGACTGTTTTTTGGGCTTCTCAGACTGTGGGGTACATGAATATAGGTTTGTTTTGCATATCTGAGCTCTGTGTCAAAAGTTAAGTTTTCTGGCTGAATTGAGTCATACTGCCTATTCTGAGATGCACTTTGGTCTATCTCCTCAGGGAACGCTCAGATTTGAGAATTGTGTGTTTTGGGGATTTTCAGACTGTTGGGTGCATGAATATACTTTTGTTTTGCATATCTGAGCTGTGTGTCAAAAGTTAAATTTTCTGGCTGAATTGAGGCCTACTGCCCATTCTGAGATGCACTTTGGTCTATCTCCTCAGGGAAAGCTCAGATTTGAAAAAATTGACTGTTTTTTGGTGTTTTCAGACTGTGGGGTACATGAATATAAATTTCCTTTGCATATCTGAGCTGTGTGTCAAAAGTTAAATTTTCTGGTTGAATTGATTCCTACTGCCTATTCTGAGATACAGATCCTCAGGTACAGTAGAGATTCGAGAATTGTGTGTTTTTGGTGTTTTCATACTTTGCGTAACATGAACATGTGTTTCTTTTGCATATCTGAGCTGTGTGTCAAAAGTTAAGTTTTCTGGCTGAATTGAGTCCTACTGCCTATTCTGAGATACAGATCCTCAGGTAAAGTTCAGACTTGAGAAGTGTGTGTTTTTGGTCTTTTCATACCTTGCGTAACATGAACATGTGTTTCTTTTGCATATCTGAGCTGTATGTCAAAAGTTAAGTTTTCTGGCTGAATTGAGCCCTACTGCCCATTCTGAGATGCACTTTGTTCTATCTCCTCAGGGAAAGCTCAGATTTGAAAAAATTGACTGTTTTTTGGGCTTCTCAGACTGTGGGGTACATGAATATAGGTTTGTTTTGCATATCTGAGCTGTGTATCAAAGTTAAGTTTTCTGGCTGAATTGAGGCCTACTGCCCATTCTGAGATGCACTTTGGTCTATCTCCTCAGGGAAAGCTCAGATTTGAAAAAAATGACTGTTTTTTGGGATTTTCAGACTGTGGGGTGCATGAATATATGTTTGCTTTGAATAATTGAGCTGTGTGTCACAAGTTAAATTTTCTGGTTGAATTGATTCCTACTGCCTATTCTGAGATACAGATCCTCAGGTAAAGTTCAGACTTGAGAAGTGTGTGTTTTTGGTCTTTTCATACCTTGCGTAACATGAACATGTGTTTCTTTTGCATATCTGAGCTGTATGTCAAAAGTTAAGTTTTCTGGCTGAATTGAGCCCTACTGCCCATTCTGAGATGCACTTTGTTCTATCTCCTCAGGGAAAGCTCAGATTTGAAAAAATTGACTGTTTTTTGGGCTTCTCAGACTGTGGGGTACATGAATATAGGTTTGTTTTGCATATCTGAGCTGTGTATCAAAGTTAAGTTTTCTGGCTGAATTGAGGCCTACTGCCCATTCTGAGATGCACTTTGGTCTATCTCCTTAGGGAAAGCTCAGATTTGAAAAAATTGACTGTTTTTTGTGATTTTCAGACTGTGGGGTACATGAATATATGTTTGCTTTGAATAATTGAGCTGTGTGTCAAAAGTTAAATTTTCTGGTTGAATTGATTCCTACTGCCTATTCTGAGATACAGATCCTCAGGTAAAGTTCAGACTTGAGAAGTGTGTGTTTTTGGTCTTTTCATACCTTGCGTAACATGAACATGTGTTTCTTTTGCATATCTGAGCTGTATGTCAAAAGTTAAGTTTTCTGGCTGAATTGAGCCCTACTGCCCATTCTGAGATGCAGTTTGTTCTATCTCCTCAGGGAAAGCTCAGATTTGAAAAAATTGACTGTTTTTTGGGCTTCTCAGACTGTGGGGTACATGAATATATGTTTGTTTTGCATATCTGAGCTCTGTGTCAAAAGTTAAGTTTTCTGGCTGAATTCAGTCCTACTGCCTATTCTGAAATGCACTTTGGTCTATCTCCTCAGGGAATGCTCAGATTTGAGAATTGTGTGTTTTGGGGATTTTCAGACTGTTGGGTGCATGAATATACTTTTGTTTTGCATATCTGAGCTGTGTCAAAAGTTAAGTTTTCTGGCTGAATTGAGGCCTACTGCCCATTCTGAGATGCACTTTGGTCTATCTCCTCAGGGAAAGCTCAGATTTGAAAAAATTGACTGTTTTTTGGGCTTCTCAGACTGTGGGGTACATGAATATATGTTTGTTTTGCATATCTGAGCTGTGTATCAAAGTTAAGTTTTCTGGCTGAATTGAGGCCTACTGCCCATTCTGAGATGCACTTTGGTCTATCTCCTCAGGGAAAGCTCAGATTTGAAAAAATTGACTGTTTTTTGTGATTTTCAGACTGTGGGGTACATGAATATAAATTTCCTTTGCATATCTGAGCTGTGTGTCAAAAGTTAAATTTTCTGGTTGAATTGATTCCTACTGCCTATTCTGAGATACAGATCCTCAGGTACAGTAGAGATTTGAGAATTGTGTGTTTTTGGTGTTTTCATACTTTGCGTAGCATGAACATGTGTTTCTTTTGCATATCTGAGCTGTGTGTCAAAAGTTAAGTTTTCTGGCTGAATTGAGGCCTACTGCCCATTCTGAGATGCACTTTGTTCTATCTCCTCAGGGAAAGCTCAGATTTGAAAAAATTGACTGTTTTTTGGGCTTCTCAGACTGTGTGGTGCATGAATATACGTTTGTTTTGCATATCTGAGCTGTGTGTCAAAAGTTAAGTTTTCTGGCTGAATTGAGTCCTACTGCCTATTCTGAGATGCACTTTGGTCTATCTCCTCAGGGAACGCTCAGATTTGAGAATTGTGTGTTTTTGGTGTTTTCAGACTGTGGGGTACATGAATATAAATTTCCTTTGCATATCTGAGCTGTGTGTCAAAAGTTAAATTTTCTAGTTGAATTGATTCCTACTGCCTATTCTGAGATACAGATCCTCAGGTACAGTAGAGATTTGAGAATTGTGTGTTTTTGGTGTTTTCATACTTTGCGTAACATGAACATGTGTTTCTTTTGCATATCTGAGCTGTGTGTCAAAAGTTAAGTTTTCTGGCTGAATTGAGCCCTACTGCCCATTCTGAGATGCACTTTGTTCTATCTCCTCAGGGAAAGCTCAGATTTGAAAAAATTGACTGTTTTTTGGGCTTCTCAGACTGTGGGGTGCATGAATATATGTTTGCTTTGAATAATTGAGCTGTGTGTCACAAGTTAAATTTTCTGGTTGAATTGATTCCTACTGCCTATTCTGAGATACAGATCCTCAGGTAAAGTTCAGAGTTGAGAAGTGTGTGTTTTTGGTCTTTTCATACCTTGCGTAACATGAACATGTGTTTCTTTTGCATATCTGAGCTGTATGTCAAAAGTTAAGTTTTCTGGCTGAATTGAGCCCTACTGCCCATTCTGAGATGCAGTTTGTTCTATCTCCTCAGGGAAAGCTCAGATTTGAAAAAATTGACTGTTTTTTGGGCTTCTCAGACTGTGGGGTACATGAATATATGTTTGTTTTGCATATCTGAGCTCTGTGTCAAAAGTTAAGTTTTCTGGCTGAATTCAGTCCTACTGCCTATTCTGAAATGCACTTTGGTCTATCTCCTCAGGGAACGCTCAGATTTGAGAATTGTGTGTTTTGGGGATTTTCAGACTGTTGGGTGCATGAATATACTTTTGTTTTGCATATCTGAGCTGTGTGTCAAAAGTTAAATTTTCTGGCTGAATTGAGGCCTACTGCCCATTCTGAGATGCACTTTGGTCTATCTCCTCAGGGAAAGCTCAGATTTGAAAAAATTGACTGTTTTTTGGTGTTTTCAGACTTTGGGGTACATGAATATAAATTTCCTTTGCATATCTGAGCTGTGTGTCAAAAGTTAAATTTTCTGGTTGAATTGATTCCTACTGCCTATTCTGAGATACAGATCCTCAGGTACAGTAGAGATTTGAGAATTGTGTGTTTTTGGTGTTTTCATACTTTGCGTAACATGAACATGTGTTTCTTTTGCATATCTGAGCTGTGTGTCAAAAGTTAAGTTTTCTGGCTGAATTGAGTCCTACTGCCCATTCTGAGATACAGATCCTCAGGTAAAGTTCAGACTTGAGAAGTGTGTGTTTTTGGTCTTTTCATACCTTGCGTAACATGAACATTTGTTTCTTTTGCATATCTGAGCTGTATGTCAAAAGTTAAGTTTTCTGGCTGAATTGAGCCCTACTGCCCATTCTGAGATGCACTTTGTTCTATCTCCTCAGGGAAAGCTCAGATTTGAAAAAATTGACTGTTTTTTGGGCTTCTCAGACTGTGGGGTACATGAATATAGGTTTGTTTTGCATATCTGAGCTGTGTATCAAAGTTAAGTTTTCTGGCTGAATTGAGGCCTACTGCCCATTCTGAGATGCACTTTGGTCTATCTCCTCAGGGAAAGCTCAGATTTGAAAAAATTGACTGTTTTTTCGGATTTTCAGACTGTGGGGTGCATGAATATATGTTTGCTTTGAATAATTGAGCTGTGTGTCAAAAGTTAAATTTTCTGGTTGAATTGATTCCTACTGCCTATTCTGAGATACAGATCCTCAGGTAAAGTTCAGACTTGAGAAGTGTGTGTTTTTGGTCTTTTCATACCTTGCGTAACATGAACATGTGTTTCTTTTGCATATCTGAGCTGTATGTCAAAAGTTAAGTTTTCTGGCTGAATTGAGCCCTACTGCCCATTCTGAGATGCACTTTGTTCTATCTCCTCAGGGAAAGCTCAGATTTGAAAAAATTGACTGTTTTTTGGGCTTCTCAGACTGTGGGGTACATGAATATAGGTTTGTTTTGCATATCTGAGCTGTGTATCAAAGTTAAGTTTTCTGGCTGAATTGAGGCCTACTGCCCATTCTGAGATGCACTTTGGTCTATCTCCTCAGGGAAAGCTCAGATTTGAAAAAAATGACTGTTTTTTGGGATTTTCAGACTGTGGGGTGCATGAATATATGTTTGCTTTGAATAATTGAGCTGTGTGTCACAAGTTAAATTTTCTGGTTGAATTGATTCCTACTGCCTATTCTGAGATACAGATCCTCAGGTAAAGTTCAGACTTGAGAAGTGTGTGTTTTTGGTCTTTTCATACCTTGCGTAACATGAACATGTGTTTCTTTTGCATATCTGAGCTGTATGTCAAAAGTTAAGTTTTCTGGCTGAATTGAGCCCTACTGCCCATTCTGAGATGCACTTTGTTCTATCTCCTCAGGGAAAGCTCAGATTTGAAAAAATTGACTGTTTTTTGGGCTTCTCAGACTGTGGGGTACATGAATATAGGTTTGTTTTGCATATCTGAGCTGTGTATCAAAGTTAAGTTTTCTGGCTGAATTGAGGCCTACTGCCCATTCTGAGATGCACTTTGGTCTATCTCCTCAGGGAAAGCTCAGATTTGAAAAAAATGACTGTTTTTTGGGATTTTCAGACTGTGGGGTGCATGAATATATGTTTGCTTTGAATAATTGAGCTGTGTGTCACAAGTTAAATTTTCTGGTTGAATTGATTCCTACTGCCTATTCTGAGATACAGATCCTCAGGTAAAGTTCAGACTTGAGAAGTGTGTGTTTTTGGTCTTTTCATACCTTGCGTAACATGAACATGTGTTTCTTTTGCATATCTGAGCTGTATGTCAAAAGTTAAGTTTTCTGGCTGAATTGAGCCCTACTGCCCATTCTGAGATGCACTTTGGTCTATCTCCTCAGGGAAAGCTCAGATTTGAAAAAATTGACTGTTTTTTGGGCTTCTCAGACTGTGGGGTACATGAATATATGTTTGTTTTGCATATCTGAGCTGTGTATCAAAGTTAAGTTTTCTGGCTGAATTGAGGCCTACTGCCCATTCTGAGATGCACTTTGGTCTATCTCCTCAGGGAAAGCTCAGATTTGAAAAAATTGACTGTTTTTTGTGATTTTCAGACTGTGGGGTACATGAATATAAATTTCCTTTGCATATCTGAGCTGTGTGTCAAAAGTTAAATTTTCTGGTTGAATTGATTCCTACTGCCTATTCTGAGATACAGATCCTCAGGTACAGTAGAGATTTGAGAATTGTGTGTTTTTGGTGTTTTCATACTTTGCGTAGCATGAACATGTGTTTCTTTTGCATATCTGAGCTGTGTGTCAAAAGTTAAGTTTTCTGGCTGAATTGAGGCCTACTGCCCATTCTGAGATGCACTTTGTTCTATCTCCTCAGGGAAAGCTCAGATTTGAAAAAATTGACTGTTTTTTGGGCTTCTCAGACTGTGTGGTGCATGAATATACGTTTGTTTTGCATATCTGAGCTGTGTGTCAAAAGTTAAGTTTTCTGGCTGAATTGAGTCCTACTGCCTATTCTGAGATGCACTTTGGTCTATCTCCTCAGGGAACGCTCAGATTTGAGAATTGTGTGTTTTTGGTGTTTTCAGACTGTGGGGTACATGAATATAAATTTCCTTTGCATATCTGAGCTGTGTGTCAAAAGTTAAATTTTCTAGTTGAATTGATTCCTACTGCCTATTCTGAGATACAGATCCTCAGGTACAGTAGAGATTTGAGAATTGTGTGTTTTTGGTGTTTTCATACTTTGCGTAACATGAACATGTGTTTCTTTTGCATATCTGAGCTGTGTGTCAAAAGTTAAGTTTTCTGGCTGAATTGAGCCCTACTGCCCATTCTGAGATGCACTTTGTTCTATCTCCTCAGGGAAAGCTCAGATTTGAAAAAATTGACTGTTTTTTGGGCTTCTCAGACTGTGGGGTGCATGAATATATGTTTGCTTTGAATAATTGAGCTGTGTGTCACAAGTTAAATTTTCTGGTTGAATTGATTCCTACTGCCTATTCTGAGATACAGATCCTCAGGTAAAGTTCAGAGTTGAGAAGTGTGTGTTTTTGGTCTTTTCATACCTTGCGTAACATGAACATGTGTTTCTTTTGCATATCTGAGCTGTATGTCAAAAGTTAAGTTTTCTGGCTGAATTGAGCCCTACTGCCCATTCTGAGATGCAGTTTGTTCTATCTCCTCAGGGAAAGCTCAGATTTGAAAAAATTGACTGTTTTTTGGGCTTCTCAGACTGTGGGGTACATGAATATATGTTTGTTTTGCATATCTGAGCTCTGTGTCAAAAGTTAAGTTTTCTGGCTGAATTCAGTCCTACTGCCTATTCTGAAATGCACTTTGGTCTATCTCCTCAGGGAACGCTCAGATTTGAGAATTGTGTGTTTTGGGGATTTTCAGACTGTTGGGTGCATGAATATACTTTTGTTTTGCATATCTGAGCTGTGTGTCAAAAGTTAAATTTTCTGGCTGAATTGAGGCCTACTGCCCATTCTGAGATGCACTTTGGTCTATCTCCTCAGGGAAAGCTCAGATTTGAAAAAATTGACTGTTTTTTGGTGTTTTCAGACTTTGGGGTACATGAATATAAATTTCCTTTGCATATCTGAGCTGTGTGTCAAAAGTTAAATTTTCTGGTTGAATTGATTCCTACTGCCTATTCTGAGATACAGATCCTCAGGTACAGTAGAGATTTGAGAATTGTGTGTTTTTGGTGTTTTCATACTTTGCGTAACATGAACATGTGTTTCTTTTGCATATCTGAGCTGTGTGTCAAAAGTTAAGTTTTCTGGCTGAATTGAGTCCTACTGCCCATTCTGAGATACAGATCCTCAGGTAAAGTTCAGACTTGAGAAGTGTGTGTTTTTGGTCTTTTCATACCTTGCGTAACATGAACATTTGTTTCTTTTGCATATCTGAGCTGTGTGTCAAAAGTTAAGTTTTCTGGCTGAATTGAGGCCTACTGCCCATTCTGAGATGCACTTTGTTCTATCTCCTCAGGGAAAGCTCAGATTTGAAAAAATTGACTGTTTTTTGGGCTTCTCAGACTGTGGGGTACATGAATATAGGTTTGTTTTGCATATCTGAGCTGTGTATCAAAGTTAAGTTTTCTGGCTGAATTGAGGCCTACTGCCCATTCTGAGATGCACTTTGGTCTATCTCCTCAGGGAAAGCTCAGATTTGAAAAAATTGACTGTTTTTTGGGATTTTCAGACTGTGGGGTGCATGAATATATGTTTGCTTTGAATAATTGAGCTGTGTGTCAAAAGTTAAATTTTCTGGTTGAATTGATTCCTACTGCCTATTCTGAGATACAGATCCTCAGGTAAAGTTCAGACTTGAGAAGTGTGTGTTTTTGGTCTTTTCATACCTTGCGTAACATGAACATGTGTTTCTTTTGCATATCTGAGCTGTATGTCAAAAGTTAAGTTTTCTGGCTGAATTGAGCCCTACTGCCCATTCTGAGATGCACTTTGTTCTATCTCCTCAGGGAAAGCTCAGATTTGAAAAAATTGACTGTTTTTTGGGCTTCTCAGACTGTGGGGTACATGAATATAGGTTTGTTTTGCATATCTGAGCTGTGTATCAAAGTTAAGTTTTCTGGCTGAATTGAGGCCTACTGCCCATTCTGAGATGCACTTTGGTCTATCTCCTCAGGGAAAGCTCAGATTTGAAAAAAATGACTGTTTTTTGGGATTTTCAGACTGTGGGGTGCATGAATATATGTTTGCTTTGAATAATTGAGCTGTGTGTCACAAGTTAAATTTTCTGGTTGAATTGATTCCTACTGCCTATTCTGAGATACAGATCCTCAGGTAAAGTTCAGACTTGAGAAGTGTGTGTTTTTGGTCTTTTCATACCTTGCGTAACATGAACATGTGTTTCTTTTGCATATCTGAGCTGTATGTCAAAAGTTAAGTTTTCTGGCTGAATTGAGCCCTACTGCCCATTCTGAGATGCACTTTGTTCTATCTCCTCAGGGAAAGCTCAGATTTGAAAAAATTGACTGTTTTTTGGGCTTCTCAGACTGTGGGGTACATGAATATAGGTTTGTTTTGCATATCTGAGCTGTGTATCAAAGTTAAGTTTTCTGGCTGAATTGAGGCCTACTGCCCATTCTGAGATGCACTTTGGTCTATCTCCTCAGGGAAAGCTCAGATTTGAAAAAATTGACTGTTTTTTGTGATTTTCAGACTGTGGGGTACATGAATATATGTTTGCTTTGAATAATTGAGCTGTGTGTCAAAAGTTAAATTTTCTGGTTGAATTGATTCCTACTGCCTATTCTGAGATACAGATCCTCAGGTAAAGTTCAGACTTGAGAAGTGTGTGTTTTTGGTCTTTTCATACCTTGCGTAATATGAACATGTGTTTCTTTTGCATATCTGAGCTGTATGTCAAAAGTTAAGTTTTCTGGCTGAATTGAGCCCTACTGCCCATTCTGAGATGCACTTTGTTCTATCTCCTCAGGGAAAGCTCAGATTTGAAAAAATTGACTGTTTTTTGGGCTTCTCAGACTGTGGGGTGCATGAATATATGTTTGCTTTGAATAATTGAGCTGTGTGTCACAAGTTAAATTTTCTGGTTGAATTGATTCCTACTGCCTATTCTGAGATACAGATCCTCAGGTAAAGTTCAGAGTTGAGAAGTGTGTGTTTTTGGTCTTTTCATACCTTGCGTAACATGAACATGTGTTTCTTTTGCATATCTGAGCTGTATGTCAAAAGTTAAGTTTTCTGGCTGAATTGAGCCCTACTGCCCATTCTGAGATGCAGTTTGTTCTATCTCCTCAGGGAAAGCTCAGATTTGAAAAAATTGACTGTTTTTTGGGCTTCTCAGACTGTGGGGTACATGAATATATGTTTGTTTTGCATATCTGAGCTCTGTGTCAAAAGTTAAGTTTTCTGGCTGAATTCAGTCCTACTGCCTATTCTGAAATGCACTTTGGTCTATCTCCTCAGGGAACGCTCAGATTTGAGAATTGTGTGTTTTGGGGATTTTCAGACTGTTGGGTGCATGAATATACTTTTGTTTTGCATATCTGAGCTGTGTGTCAAAAGTTAAATTTTCTGGCTGAATTGAGGCCTACTGCCCATTCTGAGATGCACTTTGGTCTATCTCCTCAGGGAAAGCTCAGATTTGAAAAAATTGACTGTTTTTTGTGATTTTCAGACTGTGGGGTACATGAATATAAATTTCCTTTGCATATCTGAGCTGTGTGTCAAAAGTTAAATTTTCTGGTTGAATTGATTCCTACTCCCTATTCTGAGATACAGATCCTCAGGTACAGTAGAGATTTGAGAATTGTGTGTTTTTGGTGTTTTCATACTTTGCGTAGCATGAACATGTGTTTCTTTTGCATATCTGAGCTGTGTGTCAAAAGTTAAGTTTTCTGGCTGAATTGAGGCCTACTGCCCATTCTGAGATGCACTTTGTTCTATCTCCTCAGGGAAAGCTCAGATTTGAAAAAATTGACTGTTTTTTGGGCTTCTCAGACTGTGTGGTGCATGAATATACGTTTGTTTTGCATATCTGAGCTGTGTGTCAAAAGTTAAGTTTTCTGGCTGAATTGAGTCCTACTGCCTATTCTGAGATGCACTTTGGTCTATCTCCTCAGGGAACGCTCAGATTTGAGAATTGTGTGTTTTTGGTGTTTTCAGACTGTGGGGTACATGAATATAAATTTCCTTTGCATATCTGAGCTGTGTGTCAAAAGTTAAATTTTCTAGTTGAATTGATTCCTACTGCCTATTCTGAGATACAGATCCTCAGGTACAGTAGAGATTTGAGAATTGTGTGTTTTTGGTGTTTTCATACTTTGCGTAACATGAACATGTGTTTCTTTTGCATATCTGAGCTGTGTGTCAAAAGTTAAGTTTTCTGGCTGAATTGAGCCCTACTGCCCATTCTGAGATGCACTTTGTTCTATCTCCTCAGGGAAAGCTCAGATTTGAAAAAATTGACTGTTTTTTGGGCTTCTCAGACTGTGGGGTGCATGAATATATGTTTGCTTTGAATAATTGAGCTGTGTGTCACAAGTTAAATTTTCTGGTTGAATTGATTCCTACTGCCTATTCTGAGATACAGATCCTCAGGTAAAGTTCAGAGTTGAGAAGTGTGTGTTTTTGGTCTTTTCATACCTTGCGTAACATGAACATGTGTTTCTTTTGCATATCTGAGCTGTATGTCAAAAGTTAAGTTTTCTGGCTGAATTGAGCCCTACTGCCCATTCTGAGATGCAGTTTGTTCTATCTCCTCAGGGAAAGCTCAGATTTGAAAAAATTGACTGTTTTTTGGGCTTCTCAGACTGTGGGGTACATGAATATATGTTTGTTTTGCATATCTGAGCTCTGTGTCAAAAGTTAAGTTTTCTGGCTGAATTCAGTCCTACTGCCTATTCTGAAATGCACTTTGGTCTATCTCCTCAGGGAACGCTCAGATTTGAGAATTGTGTGTTTTGGGGATTTTCAGACTGTTGGGTGCATGAATATACTTTTGTTTTGCATATCTGAGCTGTGTGTCAAAAGTTAAGTTTTCTGGCTGAATTGAGGCCTACTGCCCATTCTGAGATGCACTTTGGTCTATCTCCTCAGGGAAAGCTCAGATTTGAAAAAATTGACTGTTTTTTGGGCTTCTCAGACTGTGGGGTAAATGAATATATGTTTGTTTTGCATATCTGAGCTCTGTGTCAAAAGTTAAGTTTTCTGGCTGAATTGAGTCCTACTGCCTATTCTGAGATGCACTTTGGTCTATCTCCTCAGGGAACGCTCAGATTTGAGAATTGTGTGTTTTGGGGATTTTCAGACTGTTGGGTGCATGAACATACTTTTGTTTTGCATATCTGAGCTGTGTGTCAAAAGTTAAATTTTCTGGCTGAATTGAGGCCTACTGCCCATTCTGAGATGCACTTTGGTCTATCTCCTCAGGGAAAGCTCAGATTTGAAAAAATTGACTGTTTTTTGGTGTTTTCAGACTGTGGGGTACATGAATATAAATTTCCTTTGCATATCTGAGCTGTGTGTCAAAAGTTAAATTTTCTGGTTGAATTGATTCCTACTGCCTATTCTGAGATACAGATCCTCAGGTACAGTAGAGATTTGAGAATTGTGTGTTTTTGGTGTTTTCATACTTTGCGTAACATGAACATGTGTTTCTTTTGCATATCTGAGCTGTGTGTCAAAAGTTAAGTTTTCTGGGTGAATTGAGTCCTACTGCCCATTCTGAGATGCACTTTGTTCTATCTCCTCAGGGAAAGCTCAGATTTGAAAAAATTGACTGTTTTTTGGGCTTCTCAGACTGTGGGGTACATGAATATAGGTTTGTTTTGCATATCTGAGCTGTGTATCAAAGTTAAGTTTTCTTTCTGAATTGAGGCCTACTGCCCATTCTGAGATGCACTTTGGTCTATCTCCTCAGGGAAAGCTCAGATTTGAAAAAATTGACTGTTTTTTGGGATTTTCAGACTGTGGGGTGCATGAATATATGTTTGCTTTGAATAATTGAGCTGTGTGTCAAAAGTTAAATTTTCTGGTTGAATTGATTCCTACTGCCTATTCTGAGATACAGATCCTCAGGTAAAGTTCAGACTTGAGAAGTGTGTGTTTTTGGTCTTTTCATACCTTGCGTAACATGAACATGTGTTTCTTTTGCATATCTGAGCTGTATGTCAAAAGTTAAGTTTTCTGGCTGAATTGAGCCCTACTGCCCATTCTGAGATGCACTTTGTTCTATCTCCTCAGGGAAAGCTCAGATTTGAAAAAATTGACTGTTTTTTGGGCTTCTCAGACTGTGGGGTACATGAATATATGTTTGTTTTGCATATCTGAGCTGTGTATCAAAGTTAAGTTTTCTGGCTGAATTGAGGCCTACTGCCCATTCTGAGATGCACTTTGGTCTATCTCCTCAGGGAAAGCTCAGATTTGAAAAAATTGACTGTTTTTTGGGATTTTCAGACTGTGGGGTGCATGAATATATGTTTGCTTTGAATAATTGAGCTGTGTGTCACAAGTTAAATTTTCTGGTTGAATTGATTCCTACTGCCTATTCTGAGATACAGATCCTCAGGTAAAGTTCAGACTTGAGAAGTGTGTGTTTTTGGTCTTTTCATACCTTGCGTAACATGAACATGTGTTTCTTTTGCATATCTGAGCTGTATGTCAAAAGTTAAGTTTTCTGGCTGAATTGAGCCCTACTGCCCATTCTGAGATGCACTTTGTTCTATCTCCTCAGGGAAAGGTCAGATTTGAAAAAATTGACTGTTTTTTGGGCTTCTCAGACTGTGGGGTACATGAATATAGGTTTGTTTTGCATATCTGAGCTGTGTATCAAAGTTAAGTTTTCTGGCTGAATTGAGGCCTACTGCCCATTCTGAGATGCACTTTGGTCTATCTCCTCAGGGAAAGCTCAGATTTGAAAAAATTGACTGTTTTTTGTGATTTTCAGACTGTGGGGTACATGAATATATGTTTGCTTTGAATAATTGAGCTGTGTGTCACAAGTTAAATTTTCTGGTTGAATTGATTCCTACTGCCTATTCTGAGATACAGATCCTCAGGTAAAGTTCAGACTTGAGAAGTGTGTGTTTTTGGTCTTTTCATACCTTACGTAACATGAACATGTGTTTCTTTTGCATATCTGAGCTGTATGTCAAAAGTTAAGTTTTCTGGCTGAATTGAGCCCTACTGCCCATTCTGAGATGCAGTTTGTTCTATCTCCTCAGGGAAAGCTCAGATTTGAAAAAATTGACTGTTTTTTGGGCTTCTCAGACTGTGGGGTACATGAATATATGTTTGTTTTGCATATCTGAGCTCTGTGTCAAAAGTTAAGTTTTCTGGCTGAATTCAGTCCTACTGCCTATTCTGAAATGCACTTTGGTCTATCTCCTCAGGGAACGCTCAGATTTGAGAATTGTGTGTTTTGGGGATTTTCAGATTGTTGGGTGCATGAATATACTTTTGTTTTGCATATCTGAGCTGTGTGTCAAAAGTTAAGTTTTCTGGCTGAATTGAGGCCTACTGCCCATTCTGAGATGCACTTTGGTCTATCTCCTCAGGGAAAGCTCAGATTTGAAAAAATTGACTGTTTTTTGGGCTTCTCAGACTGTGGGGTACATGAATATATGTTTGTTTTGCATATCTGAGCTCTATGTCAAAAGTTAAGTTTTCTGGCTGAATTGAGTCCTACTGCCTATTCTGAGATGCACTTTGGTCTATCTCCTCAGGGAACGCTCAGATTTGAGAATTGTGTGTTTTTGGTGTTTTCAGACTGTGGGGTACATGAATATAAATTTCCTTTGCATATCTGAGCTGTGTGTCAAAAGTTAAATTTTCTGGTTGAATTGATTCCTACTGCCTATTCTGAGATACAGATCCTCAGGTACAGTAGAGATTTGAGAATTGTGTGTTTTTGGTGTTTTCATACTTTGCGTAGCATGAACATGTGTTTCTTTTGCATATCTGAGCTGTGTGTCAAAAGTTAAGTTTTCTGTCTGAATCGAGCGCTACTGCCCATTCTGAGATGCACTTTGTTCTATCTCCTCAGGGAAAGCTCAGATTTGAAAAAATTGACTGTTTTTTGGGCTTCTCAGACTGTGTGGTGCATGAATATACGTTTGTTTTGCATATCTGAGCTGTGTGTCAAAAGTTAAATTTTCTGGCTGAATTGAGTCCTACTGCCTATTCTGAGATGCACTTTGGTCTATCTCCTCAGGGAACGCTCAGATTTGAGAATTGTGTGTTTTTGGTGTTTTCAGACTGTGGGGTACATGAATATAAATTTCCTTTGCATATCTGAGCTGTGTGTCAAAAGTTAAATTTTCTGGCTGAATTGAGCCCTACTGCCCATTCTGAGATGCACTTTGTTCTATCTCCTCAGGGAAAGCTCAGATTTGAAAAAATTGACTGTTTTTTGGGCTTCTCAGACTGTGGGGTACATGAATATAGGTTTGTTTTGCATATCTGAGCTGTGTATCAAAGTTAAGTTTTCTGGCTGAATTGAGGCCTACTGCCCATTCTGAGATGCACTTTGGTCTATCTCCTCAGGGAAAGCTCAGATTTGAAAAAATTGACTGTTTTTTGGGATTTTCAGACTGTGGGGTGCATGAATATATGTTTGCTTTGAATAATTGAGCTGTGTGTCAAAAGTTAAATTTTCTGGTTGAATTGATTCCTACTGCCTATTCTGAGATACAGATCCTCAGGTACAGTAGAGATTTGAGAATTGTGTGTTTTTGGTGTTTTCATACTTTGCGTAACATGAACATGTGTTTCTTTTGCATATCTGAGCTGTGTGTCAAAAGTTAAGTTTTCTGGCTGAATTGAGTCCTACTGCCCATTCTGAGATACAGATCCTCAGGTAAAGTTCAGACTTGAGAAGTGTGTGTTTTTGGTCTTTTCATACCTTGAGTAACATGAACATTTGTTTCTTTTGCATATCTGAGCTGTGTATCAAAGTTAAGTTTTCTGGCTGAATTGAGGCCTACTGCCCATTCTGAGATGCACTTTGGTCTATCTCCTCAGGGAAAGCTCAGATTTGAAAAAATTGACTGTTTTTTGGGATTTTCAGACTGTGGGGTGCATGAATATATGTTTGCTTTGAATAATTGAGCTGTGTGTCAAAAGTTAAATTTTCTGGTTGAATTGATTCCTACTGCCTATTCTGAGATACAGATCCTCAGGTAAAGTTCAGACTTGAGAAGTGTGTGTTTTTGGTCTTTTCATACCTTGCGTAACATGAACATGTGTTTCTTTTGCATATCTGAGCTGTATGTCAAAAGTTAAGTTTTCTGGCTGAATTGAGCCCTACTGCCCATTCTGAGATGCACTTTGTTCTATCTCCTCAGGGAAAGCTCAGATTTGAAAAAATTGACTGTTTTTTGGGCTTCTCAGACTGTGGGGTACATGAATATAGGTTTGTTTTGCATATCTGAGCTGTGTATCAAAGTTAAGTTTTCTGGCTGAATTGAGGCCTACTGCCCATTCTGAGATGCACTTTGGTCTATCTCCTCAGGGAAAGCTCAGATTTGAAAAAATTGACTGTTTTTTGGGATTTTCAGACTGTGGGGTGCATGAATATATGTTTGCTTTGAATAATTGAGCTGTGTGTCACAAGTTAAATTTTCTGGTTGAATTGATTCCTACTGCCTATTCTGAGATACAGATCCTCAGGTAAAGTTCAGACTTGAGAAGTGTGTGTTTTTGGTCTTTTCATACCTTGCGTAACATGAACATGTGTTTCTTTTGCATATCTGAGCTGTATGTCAAAAGTTAAGTTTTCTGGCTGAATTGAGCCCTACTGCCCATTCTGAGATGCACTTTGTTCTATCTCCTCAGGGAAAGCTCGGATTTGAAAAAATTGACTGTTTTTTGGGCTTCTCAGACTGTGGGGTACATGAATATAGGTTTGTTTTGCGTATGTGAGCTGTGTATCAAAGTTAAGTTTTCTGGCTGAATTAAGGCCTACTGCCCATTCTGAGATGCACTTTGGTCTATCTCCTCAGGGAAAGCTCAGATTTGAAAAAATTGACTGTTTTTTGTGATTTTCAGACTGTGGGGTACATGAATATATGTTTGTTTTGCATATCTGAGCTCTGTGTCAAAAGTTAAGTTTTCTGGCTGAATTCAGTCCTACTGCCTATTCTGAAATGCACTTTGGTCTATCTCCTCAGGGAACGCTCAGATTTGAGAATTGTGTGTTTTGGGGATTTTCAGACTGTTGGGTGCATGAATATACTTTTGTTTTGCATATCTGAGCTGTGTGTCAAAAGTTAAGTTTTCTGGCTGAATTGAGGCCTACTGCCCATTCTGAGATGCACTTTGGTCTATCTCCTCAGGGAAAGCTCAGATTTGAAAAAATTGACTGTTTTTTGGGCTTCTCAGACTGTGGGGTACATGAATATATGTTTGTTTTGCATATCTGAGCTCTGTGTCCAAAGTTAAGTTTTCTGGCTGAATTGAGTCCTACTGCCTATTCTGAGATGCACTTTGGTCTATCTCCTCAGGGAACGCTCAGATTTGAGAATTGTGTGTTTTTGGTGTTTTCAGACTGTGGGGTACATGAATATAGGTTTGTTTTGCGTATCTGAGCTGTGTATCAAAGTTAAATTTTCTGGTTGAATTGATTCCTACTGCCAATTCTGAGATACAGATCCTCAGGTACAGTAGAGATTTGAGAATTGTGTGTTTTTGCTGTTTTCATACTTTTCGTAACATTAACATGTATTTCTTTTGAAAATCTGAGCTTGGGTCAAAAGTTAAGTTTTCTGGCTGAATTGAGGCCTACTGCCTATTCTGAGATACAGATCCTCAGGTAAAGTTCAGACTTGAGAAGTGTGTGTTTTTGGTCTTTTCATACCTTGCGTAACATGAACATGTGTTTCTTTTGCATATCTGAGCTGTATGTCAAAAGTTAAGTTTTCTGGCTGAATTGAGCCCTACTGCCCATTCTGAGATGCAGTTTGTTCTATCTCCTCAGGGAAAGCTCAGATTTGAAAAAATTGACTGTTTTTTGGGCTTCTCAGACTGTGGGGTACATGAATATATGTTTGTTTTGCATATCTGAGCTCTGTGTCAAAAGTTAAGTTTTCTGGCTGAATTCAGTCCTACTGCCTATTCTGAAATGCACTTTGGTCTATCTCCTCAGGGAACGCTCAGATTTGAGAATTCTGTGTTTTTGGTGTTTTCAGACTGTGGGGTACATGAATATAAATTTCCTTTGCATATCTGAGCTGTGTGTCAAAAGTTAAATTTTCTGGTTGAATTGATTCCTACTGCCTATTCTGAGATACAGATCCTCAGGTACAGTAGAGATTTGAGAATTGTGTGTTTTTGGTGTTTTCATACTTTGCGTAGCATGAACATGGGTTTCTTTTGCATATCTGAGCTGTGTGTCAAAAGTTAAGTTTTCTGTCTGAATTGAGCGCTACTGCCCATTCTGAGATGCACTTTGTTCTATCTCCTCAGGGAAAGCTCAGATTTGAAAAAATTGACTATTTTTTGGGCTTCTCAGACTGTGTGGTGCATGAATATACGTTTGTTTTGCATATCTGAGCTGTGTGTCAAAAGTTAAGTTTTCTGGCTGAATTGAGTCCTACTGCCTATTCTGAGATGCACTTTGGTCTATCTCCTCAGGGAACGCTCAGATTTGAGAATTGTGTGTTTTTGGTGTTTTCAGACTGTGGGGTACATGAATATAAATTTCCTTTGCATATCTGAGCTGTGTGTCAAAAGTTAAATTTTCTGGTTGAATTGATTCCTACTGCCTATTCTGAGATACAGATCCTCAGGTACAGTAGAGATTTGAGAATTGTGTGTTTTTGGTGTTTTCATACTTTGCGTAACATGAACATGTGTTTCTTTTGCATATCTGAGCTGTTTGTCAAAAGTTAAGTTTTCTGGCTGAATTGAGTCCTACTGCCCATTCTGAGATACAGATCCTCAGGTAAAGTTCAGACTTGAGAAGTGTGTGTTTTTGGTCTTTTCATACCTTGCGTAACATGAACATTTGTTTCTTTTGCATATCTGAGCTGTGTGTCAAAAGTTAAGTTTTCTGGCTGAATTGAGTCCTACTGCCCATTCTGAGATGCACTTTGTTCTATCTCCTCAGGGAAAGCTCAGATTTGAAAAAATTGACTGTTTTTTGGGCTTCTCAGACTGTGGGGTACATGAATATAGGTTTGTTTTGCATATCTGAACTGTGTATCAAAGTTAAGTTTTCTGGCTGAATTGAGGCCTACTGCCCATTCTGAGATGCACTTTGGTCTATCTCCTCAGGGAAAGCTCAGATTTGAAAAAATTGACTGTTTTTTGTGATTTTCAGACTGTGGGGTGCATGAATATATGTTTGCTTTGAATAATTGAGCTGTGTGTCAAAAGTTAAATTTTCTGGTTGAATTGCTTCCTACTGCCTATTCTGAGATACAGATCCTCAGGTAAAGTTCAGACTTGAGAAGTGTGTGTTTTTGGTCTTTTCATACCTTGCGTAACATGAACATGTGTTTCTTTTGCATATCTGAGCTGTATGTCAAAAGTTAAGTTTTCTGGCTGAATTGAGCCCTACTGCCCATTCTGAGATGCACTTTGGTCTATCTCCTCAGGGAAAGCTCAGATTTGAAAAAATTGACTGTTTTTTGGGCTTCTCAGACTGTGGGGTACATGAATATATGTTTGTTTTGCATATCTGAGCTCTGTGTCAAAAGTTAAGTTTTCTGGCTGAATTGAGTCCTACTGCCTATTCTGAGATGCACTTTGGTCTATCTCCTCAGGGAACGCTCAGATTTGAGAATTGTGTGTTTTGGGGATTTTCAGACTGTTGGGTGCATGAATATACTTTTGTTTTGCATATCTGAGCTGTGAGTCAAAAGTTAAGTTTTCTGGCTGAATTGAGGCCTACTGCCCATTCTGAGATGCACTTTGGTCTATCTCCTCAGGGAAAGCTCAGATTTGAAAAAATTGACTGTTTTTTGGGCTTCTCAGACTGTGGGGTACATGAATATATGTTTGTTTTGCATATCTGAGCTCTGTGTCAAAAGTTAAGTTTTCTGGCTGAATTGAGTCCTACTGCCTATTCTGAGATGCACTTTGGTCTATCTCCTCAGGGAACGCTCAGATTTGAGAATTGTGTGTTTTTGGTGTTTTCAGACTGTGGGGTACATGAATATAAATTTCCTTTGCATATCTGAGCTGTGTGTCAAAAGTTAAATTTTCTGGTTGAATTGATTCCTACTGCCTATTCTGAGATACAGATCCTCAGGTACAGTAGAGATTTGAGAATTGTCTGTTTTTGGTGTTTTCATACTTTGCGTAGCATGAACATGTGTTTCTTTTGCATATCTGAGCTGTGTGTCAAAAGTTAAGTTTTCTGTCTGAATTGAGCGCTACTGCCCATTCTGAGATGCACTTTGTTGTATCTCCTCAGGGAAAGCTCAGATTTGAAAAAATTGACTGTTTTTTGGGCTTCTCAGACTGTGTGGTGCATGAATATACGTTTGTTTTGCATATCTGAGCTGTGTGTCAAAAGATAAGTTTTCTGGTTGAATTGAGTCCTACTGCCTATTCTGAGATACATATCCTCAGGTAAAGTTCAGATTTGAGAAGTGTGTGTTTTTGGTGTTTTCATACCTTGCGTAACATGAACATGTGTTTCTTTTGCATATCTGAGCTGTATGTCAAAAGTTAAGTTTTCTGGCTGAATTGAGCCCTACTGCCCATTCTGCGATGCACTTTGGTCTATCTCCTCAGGGAAAGCTCAGATTTGAGAATTGTGTGTTTTTGGTGTTTTCAGACTGTGGGGTACATGAATATAAATTTCTTTTGCATATCTGAGCTGTGTGTCAAAAGTCAAGTTTTCTGGCTGAATTGAGCCCTACTGCCCATTTTGAGATGCACTTTGGTCTATCTCCTCAGGGAACGCTCAGATTTGAAACAATTGACTGTTTTTTGGGCTTCTCAGACTGTGGGGTACATGAATATAGGTTTGTTTTGCATATCTGAGCTGTGTATCAAAGTTAAGTTTTCTGGCTGAATTGAGGCCTACTGCCCATTCTGAGATGCACTTTGGTCTATCTCCTCAGGGAAAGCTCAGATTTGAAAAAATTGACTGTTTTTTGTGATTTTCAGACTGTTGGGTACATGAATATATGTTTGCTTTGAATAATTGAGCTGTGTGTCAAAAGTTAAATTTTCTGGTTGAATTGATTCCTACTGCCTATTCTGAGATACAGATCCTCAGGTAAAGTTCAGACTTGAGAAGTGTGTGTTTTTGGTCTTTTCATACCTTGCGTAACATGAACATGTGTTTCTTTTGCATATCTGAGCTGTATATCAAAAGTTAAGTTTTCTGGCTGAATTGAGCCCTACTGCCCATTCTGAGATGCAGTTTGTTCTATCTCCTCAGGGAAAGCTCAGATTTGAAAAAATTGACTGTTTTTTGGGCTTCTCAGACTGTGGGGTACATGAATATATGTTTGTTTTGCATATCTGAGCTCTGTGTCAAAAGTTAAGTTTTCTGGCTGAATTGAGTCCTACTGCCTATTCTGAGATGCACTTTGGTCTATCTCCTCAGGGAACGCTCAGATTTGAGAATTGTGTGTTTTTGGTGTTTTCAGACTGTGGGGTACATGAATATAAATTTCCTTTGCATATCTGAGCTGTGTGTCAAAAGTTAAATTTTCTGGTTGAATTGATTCCTACTGCCTATTCTGAGATACAGATCCTCAGGTACAGTAGAGATTTGAGAATTGTGTGTTTTTGGTTTTTTCAGACTGTGGGGTACATGAATATAAATTTCCTTTGCATATCTGAGCTGTGTGTCAAAAGTTAAATTTTCTGGTTGAATTGATTCCTACTGCCTATTCTGAGATACAGATCCTCAGGTACAGTAGAGATTTGAGAATTGTGTGTTTTTGGTGTTTTCATACTTTGCGTAACATGAACATGTGTTTCTTTTGCATATCTGAGCTGTGTGTCAAAAGTTAAGTTTTCTGGCTGAATTGAGTCCTACTGCCCATTCTGAGATACAGATCCTCAGGTAAAGTTCAGACTTGAGAAGTGTGTGTTTTTGGTCTTTTCATACCTTGAGTAACATGAACATTTGTTTCTTTTGCATATCTGAGCTGTGTGTCAAAAGTTAAGTTTTCTGGGTGAATTGAGTCCTACTGCCCATTCTGAGATGCACTTTGTTCTATCTCCTCAGGGAAAGCTCAGATTTGAAAAAATTGACTGTTTTTTGGGCTTCTCAGACTGTGGGGTACATGAATATAGGTTTGTTTTGCATATCTGAGCTGTGTATCAAAGTTAAGTTTTCTGGCTGAATTGAGTCCTACTGCCTATTCTGAGATGCACTTTGGTCTATCTCCTCAGGGAACGCTCAGATTTGAGAATTGTGTGTTTTTGGTGTTTTCAGACTGTGGGGTACATGAATATAAATTTCCTTTGCATATCTGAGCTGTGTGTCAAAAGTTAAATTTTCTGGTTGAATTGATTCCTACTGCCTATTCTGAGATACAGATCCTCAGGTACAGTAGAGATTTGAGAATTGTCTGTTTTTGGTGTTTTCATACTTTGCGTAGCATGAACATGTGTTTCTTTTGCATATCTGAGCTGTGTGTCAAAAGTTAAGTTTTCTGTCTGAATTGAGCGCTACTGCCCATTCTGAGATGCACTTTGTTCTATCTCCTCAGGGAAAGCTCAGATTTGAAAAAATTGACTGTTTTTTGGGCTTCTCAGACTGTGTGGTGCATGAATATACGTTTGTTTTGCATATCTGAGCTGTGTGTCAAAAGATAAGTTTTCTGGTTGAATTGAGTCCTACTGCCTATTCTGAGATACATATCCTCAGGTAAAGTTCAGATTTGAGAAGTGTGTGTTTTTGGTGTTTTCATACCTTGCGTAACATGAACATGTGTTTCTTTTGCATATCTGAGCTGTATGTCAAAAGTTAAGTTTTCTGGCTGAATTGAGCCCTACTGCCCATTCTGCGATGCACATTGGTCTATCTCCTCAGGGAAAGCTCAGATTTGAGAATTGTGTGTTTTTGGTGTTTTCAGACTGGGGTACATGAATATAAATTTCTTTTGCATATCTGAGCTGTGTGTCAAAAGTCAAGTTTTCTGGCTGAATGGAGCCCTACTGCCCATTTTGAGATGCACTTTGGTCTATCTCCTCAGGGAACGCTCAGATTTGAAACAATTGACTGTTTTTTGGGCTTCTCAGACTGTGGGGTACATGAATATAGGTTTGTTTTGCATATCTGAGCTGTGTATCAAAGTTAAGTTTTCTGACTGAATTGAGGCCTACTGCCCATTCTGAGATGCACTTTGGTCTATCTCCTCAGGGAAAGCTCAGATTTGAAAAAATTGACTGTTTTTTGTGATTTTCAGACTGTTGGGTACATGAATATATGTTTGCTTTGAATAATTGAGCTGTGTGTCAAAAGTTAAATTTTCTGGTTGAATTGATTCCTACTGCCTATTCTGAGATACAGATCCTCAGGTAAAGTTCAGACTTGAGAAGTGTGTGTTTTTGGTCTTTTCATACCTTGCGTAACATGAACATGTGTTTCTTTTGCATATCTGAGCTGTATGTCAAAAGTTAAGTTTTCTGGCTGAATTGAGCCCTACTGCCCATTCTGAGATGCAGTTTGTTCTATCTCCTCAGGGAAAGCTCAGATTTGAAAAAACTGACTGTTTTTTGGGCTTCTCAGACTGTGGGGTACATGAATATATGTTTGTTTTGCATATCTGAGCTCTGTGTCAAAAGTTAAGTTTTCTGGCTAAATTGAGTCCTACTGCCTATTCTGAGATGCACTTTGGTCTATCTCCTCAGGGAACGCTCAGATTTGAGAATTGTGTGTTTTTGGTGTTTTCAGACTGTGGGGTACATGAATATAAATTTCCTTTGCATATCTGAGCTGTGTGTCAAAAGTTAAATTTTCTGGTTGAATTGATTCCTACTGCCTATTCTGAGATACAGATCCTCAGGTACAGTAGAGATTTGAGAATTGTGTGTTTTTGGTTTTTTCAGACTGTGGGGTACATGAATATAAATTTCCTTTGCATATCTGAGCTGTGTGTCAAAAGTTAAATTTTCTGGTTGAATTGATTCCTACTGCCTATTCTGAGATACAGATCCTCAGGTACAGTAGAGATTTGAGAATTGTGTGTTTTTGGTGTTTTCATACTTTGCGTAACATGAACATGTGTTTCTTTTGCATATCTGAGCTGTGTGTCAAAAGTTAAGTTTTCTGGCTGAATTGAGTCCTACTGCCCATTCTGAGATACAGATCCTCAGGTAAAGTTCAGACTTGAGAAGTGTGTGTTTTTGGTCTTTTCATACCTTGAGTAACATGAACATTTGTTTCTTTTGCATATCTGAGCTGTGTGTCAAAAGTTAAGTTTTCTGGGTGAATTGAGTCCTACTGCCCATTCTGAGATGCACTTTGTTCTATCTCCTCAGGGAAAGCTCAGATTTGAAAAAATTGACTGTTTTTTGGGCTTCTCAGACTGTGGGGTACATGAATATAGGTTTGTTTTGCATATCTGAGCTGTGTATCAAAGTTAAGTTTTCTGGCTGAATTGAGGCCTACTGCCCATTCTGAGATGCACTTTGGTCTATCTCCTCAGGGAAAGCTCAGATTTGAAAAAATTGACTGTTTTTTGGGATTTTCAGACTGTGGGGTGCATGAATATATGTTTGCTTTGAATAATTGAGCTGTGTGTCACAAGTTAAATTTTCTGGTTGAATTGATTCCTACTGCCTATTCTGAGATACAGATCCTCAGGTAAAGTTCAGACTTGAGAAGTGTGTGTTTTTGGTCTTTTCATACATTGCGTAACATGAACATGTGTTTCTATTGCATATCTGAGCTGTATGTCAAAAGTTAAGTTTTCTGTCTGAATTGAGCGCTACTGCCCATTCTGAGATGCACTTTGTTCTATCTCCTCAGGGAAAGCTCAGATTTGAAAAAATTGACTGTTTTTTGGGCTTCTCAGACTGTGTGGTGCATGAATATACGTTTGTTTTGCATATCTGAGCTGTGTGTCAAAAGTTAAGTTTTCTGGCTGAATTGAGTCCTACTGCCTATTCTGAGATGCACTTTGGTCTATCTCCTCAGGGAACGCTCAGATTTGAGAATTGTGTGTTTTTGGTGTTTTCAGACTGTGGGGTACATGAATATAAATTTCCTTTGCATATCTGAGCTGTGTGTCAAAAGTTAAATTTTCTGGTTGAATTGATTCCTACTGCCTATTCTGAGATACAGATCCTCAGGTACAGTAGAGATTTGAGAATTGTGTGTTTTTGGTTTTTTCAGACTGTGGGGTACATGAATATAAATTTCCTTTGCATATCTGAGCTGTGTGTCAAAAGTTAAATTTTCTGGTTGAATTGATTCCTACTGCCTATTCTGAGATACAGATCCTCAGGTACAGTAGAGATTTGAGAATTGTGTGTTTTTGGTGTTTTCATACTTTGCGTAACATGAACATGTGTTTCTTTTGCATATCTGAGCTGTGTGTCAAAAGTTAAGTTTTCTGGCTGAATTGAGTCCTACTGCCCATTCTGAGATACAGATCCTCAGGTAAAGTTCAGACTTGAGAAGTGTGTGTTTTTGGTCTTTTCATACCTTGAGTAACATGAACATTTGTTTCTTTTGCATATCTGAGCTGTGTGTCAAAAGTTAAGTTTTCTGGGTGAATTGAGTCCTACTGCCCATTCTGAGATGCACTTTGTTCTATCTCCTCAGGGAAAGCTCAGATTTGAAAAAATTGACTGTTTTTTGGGCTTCTCAGACTGTGGGGTACATGAATATAGGTTTGTTTTGCATATCTGAGCTGTGTATCAAAGTTAAGTTTTCTGGCTGAATTGAGGCCTACTGCCCATTCTGAGATACAGATCCTCAGGTAAAGTTCAGACTTGAGAAGTGTGTGTTTTTGGTCTTTTCATACATTGCGTAACATGAACATGTGTTTCTTTTGCATATCTGAGCTGTATGTCAAAAGTTAAGTTTTCTGGCTGAATTGAGCCCTACTGCCCATTCTGAGATGCAGTTTGTTCTATCTCCTCAGGGAAAGCTCAAATTTGAAACAATTGACTGTTTTTTGGGCTTCTCAGACTGTGGGGTACATGAATATATGTTTGTTTTGCATATCTGAGCTCTGTGTCAAAAGTTAAGTTTTCTGGCTGAATTCAGTCCTACTGCCTATTCTGAAATGCACTTTGGTCTATCTCCTCAGGGAACGCTCAGATTTGAGAATTGTGTGTTTTGGGGATTTTCAGACTGTTGGGTGCATGAATATACTTTTGTTTTGCATATCTGAGCTGTGTCAAAAGTTAAGTTTTCTGGCTGAATTGAGGCCTACTGCCCATTCTGAGATGCACTTTGGTCTATCTCCTCAGGGAAAGCTCAGATTTGAAAAAATTGACTGTTTTTTGGGCTTCTCAGACTGTGGGGTACATGAATATATGTTTGTTTTGCATATCTGAGCTCTGTGTCAAAAGTTAAGTTTTCTGGCTGAATTGAGTCCTACTGCCTATTCTGAGATGCACTTTGGTCTATCTCCTCAGGGAACGCTCAGATTTGAGAATTGTGTGTTTTTGGTGTTTTCAGACTGTGGGGTACATGAATATAAATTTCCTTTGCATATCTGAGCTGTGTGTCAAAAGTTAAATTTTCTGGTTGAATTGATTCCTACTGCCTATTCTGAGATACAGATCCTCAGGTACAGTAGAGATTTGAGAATTGTGTGTTTTTGGTGTTTTCATACTTTGCGTAGCATGAACATGTGTTTCTTTTGCATATCTGAGCTGTGTGTCAAAAGTTAAGTTTTCTCTCTGAATTGAGCGCTACTGCCCATTCTGAGATGCACTTTGTTCTATCTCCTCAGGGAAAGCTCAGATTTGAAAAAATTGACTGTTTTTTGGGCTTCTCAGACTGTGTGGTGCATGAATATACGTTTGTTTTGCATATCTGAGCTGTGTGTCAAAAGTTAAGTTTTCTGGCTGAATTGAGTCCTACTGCCTATTCTGAGATGCACTTTGGTCTATCTCCTCAGGGAACGCTCAGATTTGAGAATTGTGTGTTTTTGGTGTTTTCAGACTGTGGGGTACATGAATATAAATTTCCTTTGCATATCTGAGCTGTGTGTCAAAACTTAAATTTTCTAGTTGAATTGATTCCTACTGCCTATTCTGAGATACAGATCCTCAGGTAAAGTTCAGACTTGAGAAGTGTGTGTTTTTGGTGTTTTCATACTTTGCGTAACATGAACATGTGTTTCTTTTGCATATCTGAGCTGTGTGTCAAAAGTTAAGTTTTCTGGCTGAATTGAGTCCTACTGCCCATTCTGAGATGCACTTTGTTCTATCTCCTCAGGGAAAGCTCAGATTTGAAAAAATTGACTGTTTTTTGGGCTTCTCAGACTGTGGGGTACATGAATATAGGTTTGTTTTGCATATCTGAGCTGTGTATCAAAGTTAAGTTTTCTGGCTGAATTGAGGCCTACTGCCCATTCTGAGATGCACTTTGGTCTATCTCCTCAGGGAAAGCTCAGATTTGAAAAAATTGACTGTTTTTTGGGATTTTCAGACTGTGGGGTGCATGAATATATGTTTGCTTTGAATAATTGAGCTGTGTGTCAAAAGTTAAATTTTCTGGTTGAATTGATTCCTACTGCCTATTCTGACATACAGATCCTCAGGTAAAGTTCAGACTTGAGAAGTGTGTGTTTTTGGTCTTTTCATACCTTGCGTAACATGAACATGTGTTTCTTTTGCATATCTGAGCTGTATGTCAAAAGTTAAGTTTTCTGGCTGAATTGAGCCCTACTGCCCATTCTGAGATGCACTTTGTTCTATCTCGTCAGGGAAAGCTCAGATTTGAAAAAATTGACTGTTTTTTGGGCTTCTCAGACTGTGGGGTACATGAATATAGGTTTGTTTTGCACATCTGAGCTGTGTATCAAAGTTAAGTTTTCTGGCTGAATTGAGGCCTACTGCCCATTCTGAGATGCACTTTGGTCTATCTCCTCAGGGAAAGCTCAGATTTGAAAAAATTGACTGTTTTTTGGGATTTTCAGACTGTGGGGTGCATGAATATATGTTTGCTTTGAATAATTGAGCTGTGTGTCACAAGTTAAATTTTCTGGTTGAATTGATTCCTACTGCCTATTCTGAGATACAGATCCTCAGGTAAAGTTCAGACTTGAGAAGTGTGTGTTTTTGGTCTTTTCATACCTTGCGTAAAATGAACATGTGTTTCTTTTGCATATCTGAGCTGTATGTCAAAAGTTAAGTTTTCTGGCTGAATTGAGGCCTACTGCCCATTCTGAGATGCACTTTGGTCTACCTCCTCAGGGAAAGCTCAGATTTGAAAAATTGACTGTTTTTTGGGCTTCTCAGACTGTGGGGTACATGAATATATGTTTGTTTTGCATATCTGAGCTCTGTGTCAAAAGTTAAGTTTTCTGGCTGAATTGAGTCCTACTGCCTATTCTGAGATGCACTTTGGTCTATCTCCTCAGGGAACGCTCAGATTTGAGAATTGTGTGTTTTGGGGATTTTCAGACTGTTGGGTGCATGAATATACTTTTGTTTTGCATATCTGAGCTGTGTGTCAAAAGTTAAATTTTCTGGCTGAATTGAGGCCTACTGCCCATTCTGAGATGCACTTTGGTCTATCTCCTCAGGGAAAGCTCAGATTTGAAAAAATTGACTGTTTTTTGGTGTTTTCAGACTTTGGGGTACATGAATATAAATTTCCTTTGCATATCTGAGCTGTGTGTCAAAAGTTAAATTTTCTGGTTGAATTGATTCCTACTGCCTATTCTGAGATACAGATCCTCAGGTACAGTAGAGATTTGAGAATTGTGTGTTTTTGGTGTTTTCATACTTTGCGTAACATGAACATGTGTTTCTTTTGCATATCTGAGCTGTGTGTCAAAAGTTAAGTTTTCTGGCTGAATTGAGTCCTACTGCCCATTCTGAGATACAGATCCTCAGGTAAAGTTCAGACTTGAGAAGTGTGTGTTTTTGGTCTTTTCATACCTTGCGTAACATGAACATTTGTTTCTTTTGCATATCTGAGCTGTGTGTCAAAAGTTAAGTTTTCTGGCTGAATTGAGTCCTACTGCCCATTCTGAGATCCACTTTGTTCTATCTCCTCAGGGAAAGCTCAGATTTGAAAAAATTGACTGTTTTTTGGGCTTCTCAGACTGTGGGGTACATGAATATAGGTTTGTTTTGCATATCTGAGCTGTGTATCAAAGTTAAGTTTTCTGGCTGAATTGAGGCCTACTGCCCATTCTGAGATGCACTTTGGTCTATCTCCTCAGGGAAAGCTCAGATTTGAAAAAATTGACTGTTTTTTGGGATTTTCAGACTGTGGGGTGCATGAATATATGTTTGCTTTGAATAATTGAGCTGTGTGTCACAAGTTAAATTTTCTGGTTGAATTGATTCCTACTGCCTATTCTGAGATACAGATCCTCAGGTAAAGTTCAGACTTGAGAAGTGTGTGTTTTTGGTCTTTTCATACCTTGCGTAACATGAACATGTGTTTCTTTTGCATATCTGAGCTGTATGTCAAAAGTTAAGTTTTCTGGCTGAATTGAGCCCTACTGCCCATTCTGAGATGCACTTTGTTCTATCTCCTCAGGGAAAGCTCAGATTTGAAAAAATTGACTGTTTTTTGGGCTTCTCAGACTGTGGGGTACATGAATATAGGTTTGTTTTGCACATCTGAGCTGTGTATCAAAGTTAAGTTTTCTGGCTGAATTGAGGCCTACTGCCCATTCTGAGATGCACTTTGGTCTATCTCCTCAGGGAAAGTTCAGATTTGAAAAAATTGACTGTTTTTTGGGATTTTCAGACTGTGGGGTGCATGAATATATGTTTGCTTTGAATAATTGAGCTGTGTGTCACAAGTTAAATTTTCTGGTTGAATTGATTCCTACTGCCTATTCTGAGATACAGATCCTCAGGTAAAGTTCAGACTTGAGAAGTGTGTGTTTTTGGTCTTTTCATACCTTGCGTAACATGAACATGTGTTTCTTTTGCATATCTGAGCTGTATGTCAAAAGTTAAGTTTTCTGGCTGAATTGAGCCCTACTGCCCATTCTGAGATGCAGTTTGTTCTATCTCCTCAGGGAAAGCTCAGATTTGAAAAAATTGACTGTTTTTTGGGCTTCTCAGACTGTGGGGTACATGAATATATGTTTGTTTTGCATATCTGAGCTCTGTGTCAAAAGTTAAGTTTTCTGGCTGAATTCAGTCCTACTGCCTATTCTGAAATGCACTTTGGTCTATCTCCTCAGGGAACGCTCAGATTTGAGAATTGTGTGTTTTGGGGATTTTCAGACTGTTGGGTGCATGAATATACTTTTGTTTTGCATATCTGAGCTGTGTGTCAAAAGTTAAGTTTTCTGGCTGAATTGAGGCCTACTGCCCATTCTGAGATGCACTTTGGTCTATCTCCTCAGGGAAAGCTCAGATTTGAAACAATTGACTGTTTTTTGGGCTTCTCAGACTGTGGGGTACATGAATATATGTTTGTTTTGCATATCTGAGCTCTGTGTCAAAAGTTAAGTTTTCTGGCTGAATTGAGTCCTACTGCCTATTCTGAGATGCACTTTGGTCTATCTCCTCAGGGAACGCTCAGATTTGAGAATTGTGTGTTTTGGGGATTTTCAGACTGTTGGGTGCATGAATATACTTTTGTTTTGCATATCTGAGCTGTGTGTCAAAAGTTAAATTTTCTGGCTGAATTGAGGCCTACTGCCCATTCTGAGATGCACTTTGGTCTATCTCCTCAGGGAAAGCTAAGATTTGAAAAAATTGACTGTTTTTTGGTGTTTTCAGACTTTGGGGTACATGAATATAAATTTCCTTTGCATATCTGAGCTGTGTGTCAAAAGTTAAATTTTCTGGTTGAATTGATTCCTACTGCCTATTCTGAGATACAGATCCTCAGGTACAGTAGAGATTTGAGAATTGTGTGTTTTTGGTGTTTTCATACTTTGCGTAACATGAACATGTGTTTCTTTTGCATATCTGAGCTGTGTGTCAAAAGTTAAGTTTTCTGGCTGAATTGAGTCCTACTGCCCATTCTGAGATGCACTTTGTTCTATCTCCTCAGGGAAAGCTCAGATTTGAAAAAATTGACTGTTTTTTGGGATTTTCAGACTGTGGGGTGCATGAATATATGTTTGCTTTGAATAATTGAGCTGTGTGTCAAAAGTTAAATTTTCTGGTTGAATTGATTCCTACTGCCTATTCTGAGATACAGATCCTCAGGTAAAGTTCAGACTTGAGAAGTGTGTGTTTTTGGTCTTTTCATACCTTGCGTAACATGAACATGTGTTTCTTTTGCATATCTGAGCTGTATGTCAAAAGTTAAGTTTTCTGGCTGAATTGAGCCCTACTGCCCATTCTGAGATGCACTTTGTTCTATCTCCTCAGGGAAAGCTCAGATTTGAAAAAATTGACTGTTTTTTGGGCTTCTCAGACTGTGGGGTACATGAATATAGGTTTGTTTTGCATATCTGAGCTGTGTATCAAAGTTAAGTTTTCTGGCTGAATTGAGGCCTACTGCCCATTCTGAGATGCACTTTGGTCTATCTCCTCAGGGAAAGCTCAGATTTGAAAAAATTGACTGTTTTTTGGGATTTTCAGACTGTGGGGTGCATGAATATATGTTTGCTTTGAATAATTGAGCTGTGTGTCACAAGTTAAATTTTCTGGTTGAATTGATTCCTACTGCCTATTCTGAGATACAGATCCTCAGGTAAAGTTCAGACTTGAGAAGTGTGTGTTTTTGGTCTTTTCATACCTTGCGTAACATGAACATGTGTTTCTTTTGCATATCTGAGCTGTATGTCAAAAGTTAAGTTTTCTGGCTGAATTGAGCCCTACTGCCCATTCTGAGATGCACTTTGTTCTATCTCCTCAGGGAAAGCTCAGATTTGAAAAAATTGACTGTTTTTTGGGCTTCTCAGACTGTGGGGTACATGAATATATGTTTGTTTTGCATATCTGAGCTGTGTATCAAAGTTAAGTTTTCTGGCTGAATTGAGGCCTACTGCCCATTCTGAGATGCACTTTGGTCTATCTCCTCAGGGAAAGCTCAGATTTGAAAAAATTGACTGTTTTTTGTGATTTTCAGACTGTGGGGTACATGAATATATGTTTGCTTTGAATAATTGAGCTGTGTGTCAAAAGTTAAATTTTCTGGTTGAATTGATTCCTACTGCCTATTCTGAGATACAGATCCTCAGGTAAAGTTCAGACTTGAGAAGTGTGTGTTTTTGGTCTTTTCATACCTTGCGTAACATGAACATGTGTTTCTTTTGCATATCTGAGCTGTGTGTCAAAAGTTAAGTTTTCTGGCTGAATTGAGCCCTACTGCCCATTCTGAGATGCAGTTTGTTCTATCTCCTCAGGGAAAGCTCAGATTTGAAAAAATTGACTGTTTTTTGGGCTTCTCAGACTGTGGGGTACATGAATATATGTTTGTTTTGCATATCTGAGCTCTGTGTCAAAAGTTAAGTTTTCTGGCTGAATTCAGTCCTACTGCCTATTCTGAAATGCACTTTGGTCTATCTCCTCAGGGAACGCTCAGATTTGAGAATTGTGTGTTTTGGGGATTTTCAGACTGTTGGGTGCATGAATATACTTTTGTTTTGCATATCTGAGCTGTGTGTCAAAAGTTAAGTTTTCTGGCTGAATTGAGGCCTACTGCCCATTCTGAGATGCACTTTGGTCTATCTCCTCAGGGAAAGCTCAGATTTGAAAAAATTGACTGTTTTTTGGGCTTCTCAGACTGTGGGGTACATGAATATATGTTTGTTTTGCATATCTGAGCTCTGTGTCAAAAGTTAAGTTTTCTGGCTGAATTGAGTCCTACTGCCTATTCTGAGATGCACTTTGGTCTATCTCCTCAGGGAACGCTCAGATTTGAGAATTGTGTGTTTTTGGTGTTTTCAGACTGTGGGGTACATGAATATAAATTTCCTTTGCATATCTGAGCTGTGTGTCAAAAGTTAAATTTTCTGGTTGAATTGATTCCTACTGCCTATTCTGAGATACAGATCCTCAGGTACAGTAGAGATTTGAGAATTGTGTGTTTTTGGTGTTTTCATACTTTGCGTAGCATGAACATGTGTTTCTTTTGCATATCTGAGCTGTGTGTCAAAAGTTAAGTTTTCTGGCTGAATTGAGGCCTACTGCCCATTCTGAGATGCACTTTGGTCTATCTCCTCAGGGAAAGCTCAGATTTGAAAAAATTGACTGTTTTTTGGGCTTCTCAGACTGTGGGGTACATGAATATATGTTTGTTTTGCATATCTGAGCTCTGTGTCAAAAGTTAAGTTTTCTGGCTGAATTGAGTCCTACTGCCTATTCTGAGATGCACTTTGGTCTATCTCCTCAGGGAACGCTCAGATTTGAGAATTGTGTGTTTTGGGGATTTTCAGACTGTTGGGTACATGAATATACTTTTGTTTTGCATATCTGAGCTGTGTGTCAAAAGTTAAATTTTCTGGCTGAATTGAGGCCTACTGCCCATTCTGAGATGCACTTTGGTCTATCTCCTCAGGGAAAGCTCAGATTTGAAAAAATTGACTGTTTTTTGGTGTTTTCAGACTTTGGGGTACATGAATATAAATTTCCTTTGCATATCTGAGCTGTGTGTCAAAAGTTAAATTTTCTGGTTGAATTGATTCCTACTGCCTATTCTGAGATACAGATCCTCAGGTACAGTAGAGATTTGAGAATTGTGTGTTTTTGGTGTTTTCATACTTTGCGTAACATGAACATGTGTTTCTTTTGCATATCTGAGCTGTGTGTCAAAAGTTAAGTTTTCTGGCTGAATTGAGTCCTACTGCCCATTCTGAGATACAGATCCTCAGGTAAAGTTCAGACTTGAGAAGTGTGTGTTTTTGGTCTTTTCATACCTTGCGTAACATGAACATTTGTTTCTTTTGCATATCTGAGCTGTGTGTCAAAAGTTAAGTTTTCTGGCTGAATTGAGTCCTACTGCCCATTCTGAGATGCACTTTGTTCTATCTCCTCAGGGAAAGCTCAGATTTGAAAAAATTGACTGTTTTTTGGGCTTCTCAGACTGTGGGGTACATGAATATAGGTTTGTTTTGCATATCTGAGCTGTGTATCAAAGTTAAGTTTTCTGGCTGAATTGAGGCCTACTGCCCATTCTGAGATGCACTTTGGTCTATCTCCTCAGGGAAAGCTCAGATTTGAAAAAATTGACTGTTTTTTGGGATTTTCAGACTGTGGGGTGCATGAATATATGTTTGCTTTGAATAATTGAGCTGTGTGTCAAAAGTTAAATTTTCTGGTTGAATTGATTCCTACTGCCTATTCTGAGATACAGATCCTCAGGTAAAGTTCAGACTTGAGAATTGTGTGTTTTTGGTGTTTTCATACTTTGCGTAGCATGAACATGTGTTTCTTTTGCATATCTGAGCTGTGTGTCAAAAGTTAAGTTTTCTGGCTGAATTGAGGCCTACTGCCCATTCTGAGATGCACTTTGGTCTATCTCCTCAGGGAAAGCTCAGATTTGAAAAAATTGACTGTTTTTTGGGCTTCTCAGACTGTGGGGTACATGAATATATGTTTGTTTTGCATATCTGAGCTCTGTGTCAAAAGTTAAGTTTTCTGGCTGAATTGAGTCCTACTGCCTATTCTGAGATGCACTTTGGTCTATCTCCTCAGGGAACGCTCAGATTTGAGAATTGTGTGTTTTGGGGATTTTCAGACTGTTGGGTACATGAATATACTTTTGTTTTGCATATCTGAGCTGTGTGTCAAAAGTTAAATTTTCTGGCTGAATTGAGGCCTACTGCCCATTCTGAGATGCACTTTGGTCTATCTCCTCAGGGAAAGCTCAGATTTGAAAAAATTGACTGTTTTTTGGTGTTTTCAGACTTTGGGGTACATGAATATAAATTTCCTTTGCATATCTGAGCTGTGTGTCAAAAGTTAAATTTTCTGGTTGAATTGATTCCTACTGCCTATTCTGAGATACAGATCCTCAGGTACAGTAGAGATTTGAGAATTGTGTGTTTTTGGTGTTTTCATACTTTGCGTAACATGAACATGTGTTTCTTTTGCATATCTGAGCTGTGTGTCAAAAGTTAAGTTTTCTGGCTGAATTGAGTCCTACTGCCCATTCTGAGATACAGATCCTCAGGTAAAGTTCAGACTTGAGAAGTGTGTGTTTTTGGTCTTTTCATACCTTGCGTAACATGAACATTTGTTTCTTTTGCATATCTGAGCTGTGTGTCAAAAGTTAAGTTTTCTGGCTGAATTGAGTCCTACTGCCCATTCTGAGATGCACTTTGTTCTATCTCCTCAGGGAAAGCTCAGATTTGAAAAAATTGACTGTTTTTTGGGCTTCTCAGACTGTGGGGTACATGAATATAGGTTTGTTTTGCATATCTGAGCTGTGTATCAAAGTTAAGTTTTCTGGCTGAATTGAGGCCTACTGCCCATTCTGAGATGCACTTTGGTCTATCTCCTCAGGGAAAGCTCAGATTTGAAAAAATTGACTGTTTTTTGGGATTTTCAGACTGTGGGGTGCATGAATATATGTTTGCTTTGAATAATTGAGCTGTGTGTCAAAAGTTAAATTTTCTGGTTGAATTGATTCCTACTGCCTATTCTGAGATACAGATCCTCAGGTAAAGTTCAGACTTGAGAAGTGTGTGTTTTTGGTCTTTTCATACCTTGCGTAACATGAACATGTGTTTCTTTTGCATATCTGAGCTGTATGTCAAAAGTTAAGTTTTCTGGCTGAATTGAGCCCTACTGCCCATTCTGAGATGCACTTTGTTCTATCTCCTCAGGGAAAGCTCAGATTTGAAAAAATTGACTGTTTTTTGGGCTTCTCAGACTGTGGGGTACATGAATATAGGTTTGTTTTGCATATCTGAGCTGTGTATCAAAGTTAAGTTTTCTGGCTGAATTGAGGCCTACTGCCCATTCTGAGATGCACTTTGGTCTATCTCCTCAGGGAAAGCTCAGATTTGAAAAAATTGACTGTTTTTTGGGATTTTCAGACTGTGGGGTGCATGAATATATGTTTGCTTTGAATAATTGAGCTGTGTGTCACAAGTTAAATTTTCTGGTTGAATTGATTCCTACTGCCTATTCTGAGATACAGATCCTCAGGTAAAGTTCAGACTTGAGAAGTGTGTGTTTTTGGTCTTTTCATACCTTGCGTAACATGAACATGTGTTTCTTTTGCATATCTGAGCTGTATGTCAAAAGTTAAGTTTTCTGGCTGAATTGAGCCCTACTGCCCATTCTGAGATGCACTTTGTTCTATCTCCTCAGGGAAAGCTCAGATTTGAAAAAATTGACTGTTTTTTGGGCTTCTCAGACTGTGGGGTACATGAATATAGGTTTGTTTTGCATATCTGAGCTGTGTATCAAAGTTAAGTTTTCTGGCTGAATTGAGGCCTACTGCCCATTCTGAGATGCACTTTGGTCTATCTCCTCAGGGAAAGCTCAGATTTGAAAAAATTGACTGTTTTTTGTGATTTTCAGACTGTGGGGTACATGAATATATGTTTGCTTTGAATAATTGAGCTGTGTGTCAACAGTTAAATTTTCTGGTTGAATTGATTCCTACTGCCTATTCTGAGATACAGATCCTCAGGTAAAGTTCAGACTTGAGAAGTGTGTGTTTTTGGTCTTTTCATACCTTGCGTAACATGAACATGTGTTTCTTTTGCATATCTGAGCTGTATGTCAAAAGTTAAGTTTTCTGGCTGAATTGAGCCCTACTGCCCATTCTGAGATGCAGTTTGTTCTATCTCCTCAGGGAAAGCTCAGATTTGAAAAAATTGACTGTTTTTTGGGCTTCTCAGACTGTGGGGTACATGAATATATGTTTGTTTTGCATATCTGAGCTCTGTGTCAAAAGTTAAGTTTTCTGGCTGAATTCAGTCCTACTGCCTATTCTGAAATGCACTTTGGTCTATCTCCTCAGGGAACGCTCAGATTTGAGAATTGTGTGTTTTGGGGATTTTCAGACTGTTGGGTGCATGAATATACTTTTGTTTTGCATATCTGAGCTGTGTGTCAAAAGTTAAGTTTTCTGGCTGAATTGAGGCCTCCTGCCCATTCTGAGATGCACTTTGGTCTATCTCCTCAGGGAAAGCTCAGATTTGAAAAAATTGACTGTTTTTTGGGCTTCTCAGACTGTGGGGTACATGAATATATGTTTGTTTTGCATATCTGAGCTCTGTGTCAAAAGTTAAGTTTTCTGGCTGAATTGAGTCCTACTGCCTATTCTGAGATGCACTTTGGTCTATCTCCTCAGGGAACGCTCAGATTTGAGAATTGTGTGTTTTTGGTGTTTTCAGACTGTGGGGTACATGAATATAAATTTCCTTTGCATATCTGAGCTGTGTGTCAAAAGTTAAATTTTCTGGTTGAATTGATTCCTACTGCCTATTCTGAGATACAGATCCTCAGGTACAGTAGAGATTTGAGAATTGTGTGTTTTTTCTGTTTTCATACTTTGCGTAGCATGAACATGTGTTTCTTTTGCATATCTGAGCTGTGTGTCAAAAGTTAAGTTTTCTGTCTGAATTGAGCGCTACTGCCCATTCTGAGATGCACTTTGTTCTATCTCCTCAGGGAAAGCTCAGATTTGAAAAAATTGACTGTTTTTTGGGCTTCTCAGACTGTGGGGTACATGAATATATGTTTGTTTTGCATATCTGAGCTCTGTGTCAAAAGTTAAGTTTTCTGGCTGAATTGAGTCCTACTGCCTATTCTGAGATGCACTTTGGTCTATCTCCTCAGGGAACGCTCAGATTTGAGAATTGTGTGTTTTGGGGATTTTCAGACTGTTGGGTACATGAATATACTTTTGTTTTGCATATCTGAGCTGTGTGTCAAAAGTTAAATTTTCTGGCTGAATTGAGGCCTACTGCCCATTCTGAGATGCACTTTGGTCTATCTCCTCAGGGAAAGCTCAGATTTGAAAAAATTGACTGTTTTTTGGTGTTTTCAGACTTTGGGGTACATGAATATAAATTTCCTTTGCATATCTGAGCTGTGTGTCAAAAGTTAAATTTTCTGGTTGAATTGATTCCTACTGCCTATTCTGAGATACAGATCCTCAGGTACAGTAGAGATTTGAGAATTGTGTGTTTTTGGTGTTTTCATACTTTGCGTAACATGAACATGTGTTTCTTTTGCATATCTGAGCTGTGTGTCAAAAGTTAAGTTTTCTGGCTGAATTGAGTCCTACTGCCCATTCTGAGATACAGATCCTCAGGTAAAGTTCAGACTTGAGAAGTGTGTGTTTTTGGTCTTTTCATACCTTGCGTAACATGAACATTTGTTTCTTTTGCATATCTGAGCTGTGTGTCAAAAGTTAAGTTTTCTGGCTGAATTGAGTCCTACTGCCCATTCTGAGATGCACTTTGTTCTATCTCCTCAGGGAAAGCTCAGATTTGAAAAAATTGACTGTTTTTTGGGCTTCTCAGACTGTGGGGTACATGAATATAGGTTTGTTTTGCATATCTGAGCTGTGTATCAAAGTTAAGTTTTCTGGCTGAATTGAGGCCTACTGCCCATTCTGAGATGCACTTTGGTCTATCTCCTCAGGGAAAGCTCAGATTTGAAAAAATTGACTGTTTTTTGGGATTTTCAGACTGTGGGGTGCATGAATATATGTTTGCTTTGAATAATTGAGCTGTGTGTCAAAAGTTAAATTTTCTGGTTGAATTGATTCCTACTGCCTATTCTGAGATACAGATCCTCAGGTAAAGTTCAGACTTGAGAAGTGTGTGTTTTTGGTCTTTTCATACCTTGCGTAACATGAACATGTGTTTCTTTTGCATATCTGAGCTGTATGTCAAAAGTTAAGTTTTCTGGCTGAATTGAGCCCTACTGCCCATTCTGAGATGCACTTTGTTCTATCTCCTCAGGGAAAGCTCAGATTTGAAAAAATTGACTGTTTTTTGGGCTTCTCAGACTGTGGGGTACATGAATATAGGTTTGTTTTGCATATCTGAGCTGTGTATCAAAGTTAAGTTTTCTGGCTGAATTGAGGCCTACTGCCCATTCTGAGATGCACTTTGGTCTATCTCCTCAGGGAAAGCTCAGATTTGAAAAAATTGACTGTTTTTTGGGATTTTCAGACTGTGGGGTGCATGAATATATGTTTGCTTTGAATAATTGAGCTGTGTGTCACAAGTTAAATTTTCTGGTTGAATTGATTCCTACTGCCTATTCTGAGATACAGATCCTCAGGTAAAGTTCAGACTTGAGAAGTGTGTGTTTTTGGTCTTTTCATACCTTGCGTAACATGAACATGTGTTTCTTTTGCATATCTGAGCTGTATGTCAAAAGTTAAGTTTTCTGGCTGAATTGAGCCCTACTGCCCATTCTGAGATGCACTTTGTTCTATCTCCTCAGGGAAAGCTCAGATTTGAAAAAATTGACTGTTTTTTGGGCTTCTCAGACTGTGGGGTACATGAATATAGGTTTGTTTTGCATATCTGAGCTGTGTATCAAAGTTAAGTTTTCTGGCTGAATTGAGGCCTACTGCCCATTCTGAGATGCACTTTGGTCTATCTCCTCAGGGAAAGCTCAGATTTGAAAAAATTGACTGTTTTTTGTGATTTTCAGACTGTGGGGTACATGAATATATGTTTGCTTTGAATAATTGAGCTGTGTGTCAAAAGTTAAATTTTCTGGTTGAATTGATTCCTACTGCCTATTCTGAGATACAGATCCTCAGGTAAAGTTCAGACTTGAGAAGTGTGTGTTTTTGGTCTTTTCATACCTTGCGTAACATGAACATGTGTTTCTTTTGCATATCTGAGCTGTATGTCAAAAGTTAAGTTTTCTGGCTGAATTGAGCCCTACTGCCCATTCTGAGATGCAGTTTGTTCTATCTCCTCAGGGAAAGCTCAGATTTGAAAAAATTGACTGTTTTTTGGGCTTCTCAGACTGTGGGGTACATGAATATATGTTTGTTTTGCATATCTGAGCTCTGTGTCAAAAGTTAAGTTTTCTGGCTGAATTCAGTCCTACTGCCTATTCTGAAATGCACTTTGGTCTATCTCCTCAGGGAACGCTCAGATTTGAGAATTGTGTGTTTTGGGGATTTTCAGACTGTTGGGTGCATGAATATACTTTTGTTTTGCATATCTGAGCTGTGTGTCAAAAGTTAAGTTTTCTGGCTGAATTGAGGCCTACTGCCCATTCTGAGATGCACTTTGGTCTATCTCCTCAGGGAAAGCTCAGATTTGAAAAAATTGACTGTTTTTTGGGCTTCTCAGACTGTGGGGTACATGAATATATGTTTGTTTTGCATATCTGAGCTCTGTGTCAAAAGTTAAGTTTTCTGGCTGAATTGAGTCCTACTGCCTATTCTGAGATGCACTTTGGTCTATCTCCTCAGGGAACGCTCAGATTTGAGAATTGTGTGTTTTTGGTGTTTTCAGACTGTGGGGTACATGAATATAAATTTCCTTTGCATATCTGAGCTGTGTGTCAAAAGTTAAATTTTCTGGTTGAATTGATTCCTACTGCCTATTCTGAGATACAGATCCTCAGGTACAGTAGAGATTTGAGAATTGTGTGTTTTTGGTGTTTTCATACTTTGCGTAGCATGAACATGTGTTTCTTTTGCATATCTGAGCTGTGTGTCAAAAGTTAAGTTTTCTGGCTGAATTGAGGCCTACTGCCCATTCTGAGATGCACTTTGGTCTATCTCCTCAGGGAAAGCTCAGATTTGAAAAAATTGACTGTTTTTTGTGATTTTCAGACTGTGGGGTACATGAATATATGTTTGCTTTGAATAATTGAGCTGTGTGTCAACAGTTAAATTTTCTGGTTGAATTGATTCCTACTGCCTATTCTGAGATACAGATCCTCAGGTAAAGTTCAGACTTGAGAAGTGTGTGTTTTTGGTCTTTTCATACCTTGCGTAACATGAACATGTGTTTCTTTTGCATATCTGAGCTGTATGTCAAAAGTTAAGTTTTCTGGCTGAATTGAGCCCTACTGCCCATTCTGAGATGCAGTTTGTTCTATCTCCTCAGGGAAAGCTCAGATTTGAAAAAATTGACTGTTTTTTGGGCTTCTCAGACTGTGGGGTACATGAATATATGTTTGTTTTGCATATCTGAGCTCTGTGTCAAAAGTTAAGTTTTCTGGCTGAATTCAGTCCTACTGCCTATTCTGAAATGCACTTTGGTCTATCTCCTCAGGGAACGCTCAGATTTGAGAATTGTGTGTTTTGGGGATTTTCAGACTGTTGGGTGCATGAATATACTTTTGTTTTGCATATCTGAGCTGTGTGTCAAAAGTTAAGTTTTCTGGCTGAATTGAGGCCTCCTGCCCATTCTGAGATGCACTTTGGTCTATCTCCTCAGGGAAAGCTCAGATTTGAAAAAATTGACTGTTTTTTGGGCTTCTCAGACTGTGGGGTACATGAATATATGTTTGTTTTGCATATCTGAGCTCTGTGTCAAAAGTTAAGTTTTCTGGCTGAATTGAGTCCTACTGCCTATTCTGAGATGCACTTTGGTCTATCTCCTCAGGGAACGCTCAGATTTGAGAATTGTGTGTTTTTGGTGTTTTCAGACTGTGGGGTACATGAATATAAATTTCCTTTGCATATCTGAGCTGTGTGTCAAAAGTTAAATTTTCTGGTTGAATTGATTCCTACTGCCTATTCTGAGATACAGATCCTCAGGTACAGTAGAGATTTGAGAATTGTGTGTTTTTTCTGTTTTCATACTTTGCGTAGCATGAACATGTGTTTCTTTTGCATATCTGAGCTGTGTGTCAAAAGTTAAGTTTTCTGTCTGAATTGAGCGCTACTGCCCATTCTGAGATGCACTTTGTTCTATCTCCTCAGGGAAAGCTCAGATTTGAAAAAATTGACTGTTTTTTGGGCTTCTCAGACTGTGGGGTACATGAATATATGTTTGTTTTGCATATCTGAGCTCTGTGTCAAAAGTTAAGTTTTCTGGCTGAATTGAGTCCTACTGCCTATTCTGAGATGCACTTTGGTCTATCTCCTCAGGGAACGCTCAGATTTGAGAATTGTGTGTTTTGGGGATTTTCAGACTGTTGGGTACATGAATATACTTTTGTTTTGCATATCTGAGCTGTGTGTCAAAAGTTAAATTTTCTGGCTGAATTGAGGCCTCCTGCCCATTCTGAGATGCACTTTGGTCTATCTCCTCAGGGAAAGCTCAGATTTGAAAAAATTGACTGTTTTTTGGGCTTCTCAGACTGTGGGGTACATGAATATATGTTTGTTTTGCATATCTGAGCTCTGTGTCAAAAGTTAAGTTTTCTGGCTGAATTGAGTCCTACTGCCTATTCTGAGATGCACTTTGGTCTATCTCCTCAGGGAACGCTCAGATTTGAGAATTGTGTGTTTTTGGTGTTTTCAGACTGTGGGGTACATGAATATAAATTTCCTTTGCATATCTGAGCTGTGTGTCAAAAGTTAAATTTTCTGGTTGAATTGATTCCTACTGCCTATTCTGAGATACAGATCCTCAGGTACAGTAGAGATTTGAGAATTGTGTGTTTTTTCTGTTTTCATACTTTGCGTAGCATGAACATGTGTTTCTTTTGCATATCTGAGCTGTGTGTCAAAAGTTAAGTTTTCTGTCTGAATTGAGCGCTACTGCCCATTCTGAGATGCACTTTGTTCTATCTCCTCAGGGAAAGCTCAGATTTGAAAAAATTGACTGTTTTTTGGGCTTCTCAGACTGTGGGGTACATGAATATATGTTTGTTTTGCATATCTGAGCTCTGTGTCAAAAGTTAAGTTTTCTGGCTGAATTGAGTCCTACTGCCTATTCTGAGATGCACTTTGGTCTATCTCCTCAGGGAACGCTCAGATTTGAGAATTGTGTGTTTTGGGGATTTTCAGACTGTTGGGTACATGAATATACTTTTGTTTTGCATATCTGAGCTGTGTGTCAAAAGTTAAATTTTCTGGCTGAATTGAGGCCTACTGCCCATTCTGAGATGCACTTTGGTCTATCTCCTCAGGGAAAGCTCAGATTTGAAAAAATTGACTGTTTTTTGGTGTTTTCAGACTTTGGGGTACATGAATATAAATTTCCTTTGCATATCTGAGCTGTGTGTCAAAAGTTAAATTTTCTGGTTGAATTGATTCCTACTGCCTATTCTGAGATACAGATCCTCAGGTACAGTAGAGATTTGAGAATTGTGTGTTTTTGGTGTTTTCATACTTTGCGTAACATGAACATGTGTTTCTTTTGCATATCTGAGCTGTGTGTCAAAAGTTAAGTTTTCTGGCTGAATTGAGTCCTACTGCCCATTCTGAGATACAGATCCTCAGGTAAAGTTCAGACTTGAGAAGTGTGTGTTTTTGGTCTTTTCATACCTTGCGTAACATGAACATTTGTTTCTTTTGCATATCTGAGCTGTGTGTCAAAAGTTAAGTTTTCTGGCTGAATTGAGTCCTACTGCCCATTCTGAGATGCACTTTGTTCTATCTCCTCAGGGAAAGCTCAGATTTGAAAAAATTGACTGTTTTTTGGGCTTCTCAGACTGTGGGGTACATGAATATAGGTTTGTTTTGCATATCTGAGCTGTGTATCAAAGTTAAGTTTTCTGGCTGAATTGAGGCCTACTGCCCATTCTGAGATGCACTTTGGTCTATCTCCTCAGGGAAAGCTCAGATTTGAAAAAATTGACTGTTTTTTGGGATTTTCAGACTGTGGGGTGCATGAATATATGTTTGCTTTGAATAATTGAGCTGTGTGTCAAAAGTTAAATTTTCTGGTTGAATTGATTCCTACTGCCTATTCTGAGATACAGATCCTCAGGTAAAGTTCAGACTTGAGAAGTGTGTGTTTTTGGTCTTTTCATACCTTGCGTAACATGAACATGTGTTTCTTTTGCATATCTGAGCTGTATGTCAAAAGTTAAGTTTTCTGGCTGAATTGAGCCCTACTGCCCATTCTGAGATGCACTTTGTTCTATCTCCTCAGGGAAAGCTCAGATTTGAAAAAATTGACTGTTTTTTGGGCTTCTCAGACTGTGGGGTACATGAATATAGGTTTGTTTTGCATATCTGAGCTGTGTATCAAAGTTAAGTTTTCTGGCTGAATTGAGGCCTACTGCCCATTCTGAGATGCACTTTGGTCTATCTCCTCAGGGAAAGCTCAGATTTGAAAAAATTGACTGTTTTTTGGGATTTTCAGACTGTGGGGTGCATGAATATATGTTTGCTTTGAATAATTGAGCTGTGTGTCACAAGTTAAATTTTCTGGTTGAATTGATTCCTACTGCCTATTCTGAGATACAGATCCTCAGGTAAAGTTCAGACTTGAGAAGTGTGTGTTTTTGGTCTTTTCATACCTTGCGTAACATGAACATGTGTTTCTTTTGCATATCTGAGCTGTATGTCAAAAGTTAAGTTTTCTGGCTGAATTGAGCCCTACTGCCCATTCTGAGATGCACTTTGTTCTATCTCCTCAGGGAAAGCTCAGATTTGAAAAAATTGACTGTTTTTTGGGCTTCTCAGACTGTGGGGTACATGAATATAGGTTTGTTTTGCATATCTGAGCTGTGTATCAAAGTTAAGTTTTCTGGCTGAATTGAGGCCTACTGCCCATTCTGAGATGCACTTTGGTCTATCTCCTCAGGGAAAGCTCAGATTTGAAAAAATTGACTGTTTTTTGTGATTTTCAGACTGTGGGGTACATGAATATATGTTTGCTTTGAATAATTGAGCTGTGTGTCAAAAGTTAAATTTTCTGGTTGAATTGATTCCTACTGCCTATTCTGAGATACAGATCCTCAGGTAAAGTTCAGACTTGAGAAGTGTGTGTTTTTGGTCTTTTCATACCTTGCGTAACATGAACATGTGTTTCTTTTGCATATCTGAGCTGTATGTCAAAAGTTAAGTTTTCTGGCTGAATTGAGCCCTACTGCCCATTCTGAGATGCAGTTTGTTCTATCTCCTCAGGGAAAGCTCAGATTTGAAAAAATTGACTGTTTTTTGGGCTTCTCAGACTGTGGGGTACATGAATATATGTTTGTTTTGCATATCTGAGCTCTGTGTCAAAAGTTAAGTTTTCTGGCTGAATTCAGTCCTACTGCCTATTCTGAAATGCACTTTGGTCTATCTCCTCAGGGAACGCTCAGATTTGAGAATTGTGTGTTTTGGGGATTTTCAGACTGTTGGGTGCATGAATATACTTTTGTTTTGCATATCTGAGCTGTGTGTCAAAAGTTAAGTTTTCTGGCTGAATTGAGGCCTACTGCCCATTCTGAGATGCACTTTGGTCTATCTCCTCAGGGAAAGCTCAGATTTGAAAAAATTGACTGTTTTTTGGGCTTCTCAGACTGTGGGGTACATGAATATATGTTTGTTTTGCATATCTGAGCTCTGTGTCAAAAGTTAAGTTTTCTGGCTGAATTGAGTCCTACTGCCTATTCTGAGATGCACTTTGGTCTATCTCCTCAGGGAACGCTCAGATTTGAGAATTGTGTGTTTTTGGTGTTTTCAGACTGTGGGGTACATGAATATAAATTTCCTTTGCATATCTGAGCTGTGTGTCAAAAGTTAAATTTTCTGGTTGAATTGATTCCTACTGCCTATTCTGAGATACAGATCCTCAGGTACAGTAGAGATTTGAGAATTGTGTGTTTTTGGTGTTTTCATACTTTGCGTAGCATGAACATGTGTTTCTTTTGCATATCTGAGCTGTGTGTCAAAAGTTAAGTTTTCTGTCTGAATTGAGCGCTACTGCCCATTCTGAGATGCACTTTGTTCTATCTCCTCAGGGAAAGCTCAGATTTGAAAAAATTGACTGTTTTTTGGGCTTCTCAGACTGTGTGGTGCATGAATATACGTTTGTTTTGCATATCTGAGCTGTGTGTCAAAAGTTAAGTTTTCTGGCTGAATTGAGTCCTACTGCCTATTCTGAGATGCACTTTGGTCTATCTCCTCAGGGAACGCTCAGATTTGAGAATTGTGTGTTTTTGGTGTTTTCAGACTGTGGGGTACATGAATATAAATTTCCTTTGCATATCTGAGCTGTGTGTCAAAAGTTAAATTTTCTGGCTGAATTGAGCCCTACTGCCCATTCTGAGATGCACTTTGTTCTATCTCCTCAGGGAAAGCTCAGATTTGAAAAAATTGACTGTTTTTTGGGCTTCTCAGACTGTGGGGTACATGAATATAGGTTTGTTTTGCATATCTGAGCTGTGTATCAAAGTTAAGTTTTCTGGCTGAATTGAGGCCTACTGCCCATTCTGAGATGCACTTTGGTCTATCTCCTCAGGGAAAGCTCAGATTTGAAAAAATTGACTGTTTTTTGGGATTTTCAGACTGTGGGGTGCATGAATATATGTTTGCTTTGAATAATTGAGCTGTGTGTCACAAGTTAAATTTTCTGGTTGAATTGATTCCTACTGCCTATTCTGAGATACAGATCCTCAGGTAAAGTTCAGATTTGAGAAGTGTGTGTTTTTGGTCTTTTCATACCTTGCGTAACATGAACATGTGTTTCTTTTGCATATCTGAGCTGTATGTCAAAAGTTAAGTTTTCTGGCTGAATTGAGCCCTACTGCCCATTCTGAGATGCACTTTGTTCTATCTCCTCAGGGAAAGCTCAGATTTGAAAAAATTGACTGTTTTTTGGGCTTCTCAGACTGTGGGGTACATGAATATAGGTTTGTTTTGCATATCTGAGCTGTGTATCAAAGTTAAGTTTTCTGGCTGAATTGAGGCCTACTGCCCATTCTGAGATGCACTTTGGTCTATCTCCTCAGGGAAAGCTCAGATTTGAAAAAATTGACTGTTTTTTGTGATTTTCAGACTGTGGGGTACATGAATATATGTTTGCTTTGAATAATTGAGCTGTGTGTCACAAGTTAAATTTTCTGGTTGAATTGATTCCTACTGCCTATTCTGAGATACAGATCCTCAGGTAAAGTTCAGACTTGAGAAGTGTGTGTTTTTGGTCTTTTCATACCTTGCGTAACATGAACATGTGTTTCTTTTGCATATCTGAGCTGTATGTCAAAAGTTAAGTTTTCTGGCTGAACTGAGCCCTACTGCCCATTCTGAGATGCAGTTTGTTCTATCTCCTCAGGGAAAGCTCAGATTTGAAAAAATTGACTGTTTTTTGGGCTTCTCAGACTGTGGGGTACATGAATATATGTTTGTTTTGCATATCTGAGCTCTGTGTCAAAAGTTAAGTTTTCTGGCTGAATTCAGTCCTACTGCCTATTCTGAAATGCACTTTGGTCTATCTCCTCAGGGAACGCTCAGATTTGAGAATTGTGTGTTTTGGGGATTTTCAGACTGTTGGGTGCATGAATATACTTTTGTTTTGCATATCTGAGCTGTGTGTCAAAAGTTAAGTTTTCTGGCTGAATTGAGGCCTACTGCCCATTCTGAGATGCACTTTGGTCTATCTCCTCAGGGAAAGCTCAGATTTGAAAAAATTGACTGTTTTTTGGGCTTCTCAGACTGTGGGGAACATGAATATATGTTTGTTTTGCATATCTGAGCTCTGTGTCAAAAGTTAAGTTTTCTGGCTGAATTGAGTCCTACTGCCTATTCTGAGATGCACTTTGGTCTATCTCCTCAGGGAACGCTCAGATTTGAGAATTGTGTGTTTTTGGTGTTTTCAGACTGTGGGGTACATGAATATAAATTTCCTTTGCATATCTGAGCTGTGTGTCAAAAGTTAAATTTTCTGGTTGAATTGATTCCTACTGCCTATTCTGAGATACAGATCCTCAGGTACAGTAGAGATTTGAGAATTGTGTGTTTTTGGTGTTTTCATACTTTGCGTAGCATGAACATGTGTTTCTTTTGCATATCTGAGCTGTGTGTCAAAAGTTAAGTTTTCTGTCTGAATTGAGCGCTACTGCCCATTCTGAGATGCACTTTGTTCTATCTCCTCAGGGAAAGCTCAGATTTGAAAAAATTGACTGTTTTTTGGGCTTCTCAGACTGTGGGGTACATGAATATAGGTTTGTTTTGCATATCTGAGCTGTGTATCAAAGTTAAGTTTTCTGGCTGAATTGAGGCCTACTGCCCATTCTGAGATGCACTTTGGTCTATCTCCTCAGGGAAAGCTCAGATTTGAAAAAATTGACTGTTTTTTGGGATTTTCAGACTGTGGGGTGCATGAATATATGTTTGCTTTGAATAATTGAGCTGTGTGTCACAAGTTAAATTTTCTGGTTGAATTGATTCCTACTGCCTATTCTGAGATACAGATCCTCAGGTAAAGTTCAGACTTGAGAAGTGTGTGTTTTTGGTCTTTTCATACCTTGCGTAACATGAACATGTGTTTCTTTTGCATATCTGAGCTGTATGTCAAAAGTTAAGTTTTCTGGCTGAATTGAGCCCTACTGCCCATTCTGAGATGCAGTTTGTTCTATCTCCTCAGGGAAAGCTCAGATTTGAAAAAATTGACTGTTTTTTGGGCTTCTCAGACTGTGGGGTACATGAATATATGTTTGTTTTGCATATCTGAGCTCTGTGTCAAAAGTTAAGTTTTCTGGCTGAATTCAGTCCTACTGCCTATTCTGAAATGCACTTTGGTCTATCTCCTCAGGGAACGCTCAGATTTGAGAATTGTGTGTTTTGGGGATTTTCAGACTATTGGGTGCATGAATATACTTTTGTTTTGCATATCTGAGCTGTGTGTCAAAAGTTAAGTTTTCTGGCTGAATTGAGGCCTACTGCCCATTCTGAGATGCACTTTGGTCTATCTCCTCAGGGAAAGCTCAGATTTGAAAAAATTGACTGTTTTTTGGGCTTCTCAGACTGTGGGGTACATGAATATATGTTTGTTTTGCATATCTGAGCTCTGTGTCAAAAGTTAAGTTTTCTGGCTGAATTGAGTCCTACTGCCTATTCTGAGATGCACTTTGGTCTATCTCCTCAGGGAACGCTCAGATTTGAGAATTGTGTGTTTTGGGGATTTTCAGACTGTTGGGTGCATGAATATACTTTTGTTTTGCATATCTGAGCTGTGTGTCAAAAGTTAAATTTTCTGGCTGAATTGAGGCCTACTGCCCATTCTGAGATGCACTTTGGTCTATCTCCTCAGGGAAAGCTCAGATTTGAAAAAATTGACTGTTTTTTGGTGTTTTCAGACTTTGGGGTACATGAATATAAATTTCCTTTGCATATCTGAGCTGTGTGTCAAAAGTTAAATTTTCTCGTTGAATTGATTCCTACTGCCTATTCTGAGATACAGATCCTCAGGTACAGTAGAGATTTGAGAATTGTGTGTTTTTGGTGTTTTCATACTTTGCGTAACATGAACATGTGTTTCTTTTGCATATCTGAGCTGTGTGTCAAAAGTTAAGTTTTCTGGCTGAATTGAGTCCTACTGCCCATTCTGAGATACAGATCCTCAGGTAAAGTTCAGACTTGAGAAGTGTGTGTTTTTGGTCTTTTCATACCTTGCGTAACATGAACATTTGTTTCTTTTGCATATCTGAGCTGTGTGTCAAAAGTTACGTTTTCTGTCTGAATTGAGTCCTACTGCCCATTCTGAGATGCACTTTGTTCTATCTCCTCAGGGAAAGCTCAGATTTGAAAAAATTGACTGTTTTTTGGGCTTCTCAGACTGTGGGGTACATGAATATAGGTTTGTTTTGCATATCTGAGCTGTGTATCAAAGTTAAGTTTTCTGGCTGAATTGAGGCCTACTGCCCATTCTGAGATGCACTTTGGTCTATCTCCTCAGGGAAAGCTCAGATTTGAAAAAATTGACTGTTTTTTGGGATTTTCAGACTGTGGGGTGCATGAATATATGTTTGCTTTGAATAATTGAGCTGTGTGTCACAAGTTAAATTTTCTGGTTGAATTGATTCCTACTGCCTATTCTGAGATACAGATCCTCAGGTAAAGTTCAGACTTGAGAAGTGTGTGTTTTTGGTCTTTTCATACCTTGCGTAACATGAACATGTGTTTCTTTTGCATATCTGAGCTGTATGTCAAAAGTTAAGTTTTCTGGCTGAATTGAGCCCTACTGCCCATTCTGAGATGCACTTTGTTCTATCTCCTCAGGGAAAGCTCAGATTTGAAAAAATTGACTGTTTTTTGGGCTTCTCAGACTGTGGGGTACATGAATATAGGTTTGTTTTGCACATCTGAGCTGTGTATCAAAGTTAAGTTTTCTGGCTGAATTGAGGCCTACTGCCCATTCTGAGATGCACTTTGGTCTATCTCCTCAGGGAAAGCTCAGATTTGAAAAAATTGACTGTTTTTTGGGAATTTCAGACTGTGGGGTGCATGAATATATGTTTGCTTTGAATAATTGAGCTGTGTGTCACAAGTTAAATTTTCTGGTTGAATTGATTCCTACTGCCTATTCTGAGATACAGATCCTCAGGTAAAGTTCAGACTTGAGAAGTGTGTGTTTTTGGTCTTTTCATACCTTGCGTAACATGAACATGTGTTTCTTTTGCATATCTGAGCTGTATGTCAAAAGTTAAGTTTTCTGGCTGAATTGAGCCCTACTGCCCATTCTGAGATGCAGTTTGTTCTATCTCCTCAGGGAAAGCTCAGATTTGAAAAAATTGACTGTTTTTTGGGCTTCTCAGACTGTGGGGTACATGAATATAGGTTTGTTTTGCACATCTGAGCTGTGTATCAAAGTTAAGTTTTCTGGCTGAATTGAGGCCTACTGCCCATTCTGAGATGCACTTTGGTCTATCTCCTCAGGGAAAGCTCAGATTTGAAAAAATTGACTGTTTTTTGGGAATTTCAGACTGTGGGGTGCATGAATATATGTTTGCTTTGAATAATTGAGCTGTGTGTCACAAGTTAAATTTTCTGGTTGAATTGATTCCTACTGCCTATTCTGAGATACAGATCCTCAGGTAAAGTTCAGACTTGAGAAGTGTGTGTTTTTGGTCTTTTCATACCTTGCGTAACATGAACATGTGTTTCTTTTGCATATCTGAGCTGTATGTCAAAAGTTAAGTTTTCTGGCTGAATTGAGCCCTACTGCCCATTCTGAGATGCAGTTTGTTCTATCTCCTCAGGGAAAGCTCAGATTTGAAAAAATTGACTGTTTTTTGGGCTTCTCAGACTGTGGGGTACATGAATATATGTTTGTTTTGCATATCTGAGCTCTGTGTCAAAAGTTAAGTTTTCTGGCTGAATTCAGTCCTACTGCCTATTCTGAAATGCACTTTGGTCTATCTCCTCAGGGAACGCTCAGATTTGAGAATTGTGTGTTTTGGGGATTTTCAGACTGTTGGGTGCATGAATATACTTTTGTTTTGCATATCTGAGCTGTGTGTCAAAAGTTAAGTTTTCTGGCTGAATTGAGGCCTACTGCCCATTCTGAGATGCACTTTGGTCTATCTCCTCAGGGAACGCTCAGATTTGAGAATTGTGTGTTTTTGGTGTTTTCAGACTGTGGGGTACATGAATATAAATTTCCTTTGCATATCTGAGCTGTGTGTCAAAAGTTAAATTTTCTGGCTGAATTGAGCCCTACTGCCCATTCTGAGATGCACTTTGTTCTATCTCCTCAGGGAAAGCTCAGATTTGAAAAAATTGACTGTTTTTTGGGCTTCTCAGACTGTGGGGTACATGAATATAGGTTTGTTTTGCATATCTGAGCTGTGTATCAAAGTTAAGTTTTCTGGCTGAATTGAGGCCTACTGCCCATTCTGAGATGCACTTTGGTCTATCTCCTCAGGGAAAGCTCAGATTTGAAAAAATTGACTGTTTTTTGGGATTTTCAGACTGTGGGGTGCATGAATATATGTTTGCTTTGAATAATTGAGCTGTGTGTCACAAGTTAAATTTTCTGGTTGAATTGATTCCTACTGCCTATTCTGAGATACAGATCCTCAGGTAAAGTTCAGATTTGAGAAGTGTGTGTTTTTGGTCTTTTCATACCTTGCGTAACATGAACATGTGTTTCTTTTGCATATCTGAGCTGTATGTCAAAAGTTAAGTTTTCTGGCTGAATTGAGCCCTACTGCCCATTCTGAGATGCACTTTGTTCTATCTCCTCAGGGAAAGCTCAGATTTGAAAAAATTGACTGTTTTTTGGGCTTCTCAGACTGTGGGGTACATGAATATAGGTTTGTTTTGCATATCTGAGCTGTGTATCAAAGTTAAGTTTTCTGGCTGAATTGAGGCCTACTGCCCATTCTGAGATGCACTTTGGTCTATCTCCTCAGGGAAAGCTCAGATTTGAAAAAATTGACTGTTTTTTGTGATTTTCAGACTGTGGGGTACATGAATATATGTTTGCTTTGAATAATTGAGCTGTGTGTCAAAAGTTAAATTTTCTGGTTGAATTGATTCCTACTGCCTATTCTGAGATACAGATCCTCAGGTAAAGTTCAGACTTGAGAAGTGTGTGTTTTTGGTCTTTTCATACCTTGCGTAACATGAACATGTGTTTCTTTTGCATATCTGAGCTGTATGTCAAAAGTTAAGTTTTCTGGCTGAACTGAGCCCTACTGCCCATTCTGAGATGCAGTTTGTTCTATCTCCTCAGGGAAAGCTCAGATTTGAAAAAATTGACTGTTTTTTGGGCTTCTCAGACTGTGGGGTACATGAATATATGTTTGTTTTGCATATCTGAGCTCTGTGTCAAAAGTTAAGTTTTCTGGCTGAATTCAGTCCTACTGCCTATTCTGAAATGCACTTTGGTCTATCTCCTCAGGGAACGCTCAGATTTGAGAATTGTGTGTTTTGGGGATTTTCAGACTGTTGGGTGCATGAATATACTTTTGTTTTGCATATCTGAGCTGTGTGTCAAAAGTTAAGTTTTCTGGCTGAATTGAGGCCTACTGCCCATTCTGAGATGCACTTTGGTCTATCTCCTCAGGGAAAGCTCAGATTTGAAAAAATTGACTGTTTTTTGGGCTTCTCAGACTGTGGGGTACATGAATATATGTTTGTTTTGCATATCTGAGCTCTGTGTCAAAAGTTAAGTTTTCTGGCTGAATTGAGTCCTACTGCCTATTCTGAGATGCACTTTGGTCTATCTCCTCAGGGAACGCTCAGATTTGAGAATTGTGTGTTTTTGGTGTTTTCAGACTGTGGGGTACATGAATATAAATTTCCTTTGCATATCTGAGCTGTGTGTCAAAAGTTAAATTTTCTGGTTGAATTGATTCCTACTGCCTATTCTGAGATACAGATCCTCAGGTACAGTAGAGATTTGAGAATTGTGTGTTTTTGGTGTTTTCATACTTTGCGTAGCATGAACATGTGTTTCTTTTGCATATCTGAGCTGTGTGTCAAAAGTTAAGTTTTCTGTCTGAATTGAGCGCTACTGCCCATTCTGAGATGCACTTTGTTCTATCTCCTCAGGGAAAGCTCAGATTTGAAAAAATTGACTGTTTTTTGGGCTTCTCAGACTGTGGGGTACATGAATATAGGTTTGTTTTGCATATCTGAGCTGTGTATCAAAGTTAAGTTTTCTGGCTGAATTGAGGCCTACTGCCCATTCTGAGATGCACTTTGGTCTATCTCCTCAGGGAAAGCTCAGATTTGAAAAAATTGACTGTTTTTTGGGATTTTCAGACTGTGGGGTGCATGAATATATGTTTGCTTTGAATAATTGAGCTGTGTGTCAAAAGTTAAATTTTCTGGTTGAATTGATTCCTACTGCCTATTCTGAGATACAGATCCTCAGGTAAAGTTCAGACTTGAGAAGTGTGTGTTTTTGGTCTTTTCATACCTTGCGTAACATGAACATGTGTTTCTTTTGCATATCTGAGCTGTATGTCAAAAGTTAAGTTTTCTGGCTGAATTGAGCCCTACTGCCCATTCTGAGATGCACTTTGTTCTATCTCCTCAGGGAAAGCTCAGATTTGAAAAAATTGACTGTTTTTTGGGCTTCTCAGACTGTGGGGTACATGAATATAGGTTTGTTTTGCACATCTGAGCTGTGTATCAAAGTTAAGTTTTCTGGCTGAATTGAGGCCTACTGCCCATTCTGAGATGCACTTTGGTCTATCTCCTCAGGGAAAGCTCAGATTTGAAAAAATTGACTGTTTTTTGGGATTTTCAGACTGTGGGGTGCATGAATATATGTTTGCTTTGAATAATTGAGCTGTGTGTCACAAGTTAAATTTTCTGGTTGAATTGATTCCTACTGCCTATTCTGAGATACAGATCCTCAGGTAAAGTTCAGACTTGAGAAGTGTGTGTTTTTGGTCTTTTCATACCTTGCGTAACATGAACATGTGTTTCTTTTGCATATCTGAGCTGTATGTCAAAAGTTAAGTTTTCTGGCTGAATTGAGCCCTACTGCCCATTCTGAGATGCAGTTTGTTCTATCTCCTCAGGGAAAGCTCAGATTTGAAAAAATTGACTGTTTTTTGGGCTTCTCAGACTGTGGGGTACATGAATATATGTTTGTTTTGCATATCTGAGCTCTGTGTCAAAAGTTAAGTTTTCTGGCTGAATTCAGTCCTACTGCCTATTCTGAAATGCACTTTGGTCTATCTCCTCAGGGAACGCTCAGATTTGAGAATTGTGTGTTTTGGGGATTTTCAGACTGTTGGGTGCATGAATATACTTTTGTTTTGCATATCTGAGCTGTGTGTCAAAAGTTAAGTTTTCTGGCTGAATTGAGGCCTACTGCCCATTCTGAGATGCACTTTGGTCTATCTCCTCAGGGAAAGCTCAGATTTGAAAAAATTGACTGTTTTTTGGTGTTTTCAGACTTTGGGGTACATGAATATAAATTTCCTTTGCATATCTGAGCTGTGTGTCAAAAGTTAAATTTTCTGGTTGAATTGATTCCTACTGCCTATTCTGAGATACAGATCCTCAGGTACAGTAGAGATTTGAGAATTGTGTGTTTTTGGTGTTTTCATACTTTGCGTAACATGAACATGTGTTTCTTTTGCATATCTGAGCTGTGTGTCAAAAGTTAAGTTTTCTGGCTGAATTGAGTCCTACTGCCCATTCTGAGATACAGATCCTCAGGTAAAGTTCAGACTTGAGAAGTGTGTGTTTTTGGTCTTTTCATACCTTGCGTAACATGAACATTTGTTTCTTTTGCATATCTGAGCTGTGTGTCAAAAGTTACGTTTTCTGTCTGAATTGAGTCCTACTGCCCATTCTGAGATGCACTTTGTTCTATCTCCTCAGGGAAAGCTCAGATTTGAAAAAATTGACTGTTTTTTGGGCTTCTCAGACTGTGGGGTACATGAATATAGGTTTGTTTTGCATATCTGAGCTGTGTATCAAAGTTAAGTTTTCTGGCTGAATTGAGGCCTACTGCCCATTCTGAGATGCACTTTGGTCTATCTCCTCAGGGAAAGCTCAGATTTGAAAAAATTGACTGTTTTTTGGGATTTTCAGACTGTGGGGTGCATGAATATATGTTTGCTTTGAATAATTGAGCTGTGTGTCACAAGTTAAATTTTCTGGTTGAATTGATTCCTACTGCCTATTCTGAGATACAGATCCTCAGGTAAAGTTCAGACTTGAGAAGTGTGTGTTTTTGGTCTTTTCATACCTTGCGTAACATGAACATGTGTTTCTTTTGCATATCTGAGCTGTATGTCAAAAGTTAAGTTTTCTGGCTGAATTGAGCCCTACTGCCCATTCTGAGATGCACTTTGTTCTATCTCCTCAGGGAAAGCTCAGATTTGAAAAAATTGACTGTTTTTTGGGCTTCTCAGACTGTGGGGTACATGAATATAGGTTTGTTTTGCACATCTGAGCTGTGTATCAAAGTTAAGTTTTCTGGCTGAATTGAGGCCTACTGCCCATTCTGAGATGCACTTTGGTCTATCTCCTCAGGGAAAGCTCAGATTTGAAAAAATTGACTGTTTTTTGGGAATTTCAGACTGTGGGGTGCATGAATATATGTTTGCTTTGAATAATTGAGCTGTGTGTCACAAGTTAAATTTTCTGGTTGAATTGATTCCTACTGCCTATTCTGAGATACAGATCCTCAGGTAAAGTTCAGACTTGAGAAGTGTGTGTTTTTGGTCTTTTCATACCTTGCGTAACATGAACATGTGTTTCTTTTGCATATCTGAGCTGTATGTCAAAAGTTAAGTTTTCTGGCTGTATTGAGCCCTACTGCCCATTCTGAGATGCAGTTTGTTCTATCTCCTCAGGGAAAGCTCAGATTTGAAAAAATTGACTGTTTTTTGGGCTTCTCAGACTGTGGGGTACATGAATATATGTTTGTTTTGCATATCTGAGCTCTGTGTCAAAAGTTAAGTTTTCTGGCTGAATTCAGTCCTACTGCCTATTCTGAAATGCACTTTGGTCTATCTCCTCAGGGAACGCTCAGATTTGAGAATTGTGTGTTTTGGGGATTTTCAGACTGTTGGGTGCATGAATATACTTTTGTTTTGCATATCTGAGCTGTGTGTCAAAAGTTAAGTTTTCTGGCTGAATTGAGGCCTACTGCCCATTCTGAGATGCACTTTGGTCTATCTCCTCAGGGAAAGCTCAGATTTGAAAAAATTGACTGTTTTTTGGGCTTCTCAGACTGTGGGGTACATGAATATATGTTTGTTTTGCATATCTGAGCTCTGTGTCAAAAGTTAAGTTTTCTGGCTGAATTGAGTCCTACTGCCTATTCTGAGATGCACTTTGGTCTATCTCCTCAGGGAACGCTCAGATTTGAGAATTGTGTGTTTTGGGGATTTTCAGACTGTTGGGTGCATGAATATACTTTTGTTTTGCATATCTGAGCTGTGTGTCAAAAGTTAAATTTTCTGGCTGAATTGAGGCCTACTGCCCATTCTGAGATGCACTTTGGTCTATCTCCTCAGGGAAAGCTCAGATTTGAAAAAATTGACTGTTTTTTGGTGTTTTCAGACTTTGGGGTACATGAATATAAATTTCCTTTGCATATCTGAGCTGTGTGTCAAAAGTTAAATTTTCTGGTTGAATTGATTCCTACTGCCTATTCTGAGATACAGATCCTCAGGTACAGTAGAGATTTGAGAATTGTGTGTTTTTGGTGTTTTCATACTTTGCGTAACATGAACATGTGTTTCTTTTGCATATCTGAGCTGTGTGTCAAAAGTTAAGTTTTCTGGCTGAATTGAGTCCTACTGCCCATTCTGAGATACAGATCCTCAGGTAAAGTTCAGACTTGAGAAGTGTGTGTTTTTGGTCTTTTCATACCTTGCGTAACATGAACATTTGTTTCTTTTGCATATCTGAGCTGTGTGTCAAAAGTTAAGTTTTCTGGCTGAATTGAGTCCTACTGCCCATTCTGAGATACAGATCCTCAGGTAAAGTTCAGACTTGAGAAGTGTGTGTTTTTGGTCTTTTCATACCTTGCGTAACATGAACATTTGTTTCTTTTGCATATCTGAGCTGTGTGTCAAAAGTTACGTTTTCTGTCTGAATTGAGTCCTACTGCCCATTCTGAGATGCACTTTGTTCTATCTCCTCAGGGAAAGCTCAGATTTGAAAAAATTGACTGTTTTTTGGGCTTCTCAGACTGTGGGGTACATGAATATAGGTTTGTTTTGCATATCTGAGCTGTGTATCAAAGTTAAGTTTTCTGGCTGAATTGAGGCCTACTGCCCATTCTGAGATGCACTTTGGTCTATCTCCTCAGGGAAAGCTCAGATTTGAAAAAATTGACTGTTTTTTGGGATTTTCAGACTGTGGGGTGCATGAATATATGTTTGCTTTGAATAATTGAGCTGTGTGTCAAAAGTTAAATTTTCTGGTTGAATTGATTCCTACTGCCTATTCTGAGATACAGATCCTCAGGTAAAGTTCAGACTTGAGAAGTGTGTGTTTTTGGTCTTTTCATACCTTGCGTAACATGAACATGTGTTTCTTTTGCATATCTGAGCTGTATGTCAAAAGTTAAGTTTTCTGGCTGAATTGAGCCCTACTGCCCATTCTGAGATGCACTTTGTTCTATCTCCTCAGGGAAAGCTCAGATTTGAAAAAATTGACTGTTTTTTGGGCTTCTCAGACTGTGGGGTACATGAATATAGGTTTGTTTTGCATATCTGAGCTGTGTATCAAAGTTAAGTTTTCTGGCTGAATTGAGGCCTACTGCCCATTCTGAGATGCACTTTGGTCTATCTCCTCAGGGAAAGCTCAGATTTGAAAAAATTGACTGTTTTTTGGGATTTTCAGACTGTGGGGTGCATGAATATATGTTTGCTTTGAATAATTGAGCTGTGTGTCACAAGTTAAATTTTCTGGTTGAATTGATTCCTACTGCCTATTCTGAGATACAGATCCTCAGGTAAAGTTCAGACTTGAGAAGTGTGTGTTTTTGGTCTTTTCATACCTTGCGTAACATGAACATATGTTTGCTTTGAATAATTGAGCTGTGTGTCAAAAGTTAAGTTTTCTGGCTGAATTGAGCCCTACTGCCCATTCTGAGATGCACTTTGTTCTATCTCCTCAGGGAAAGCTCAGATTTGAAAAAATTGACTGTTTTTTGGGCTTCTCAGACTGTGGGGTACATGAATATAGGTTTGTTTTGCATATCTGAGCTGTGTATCAAAGTTAAGTTTTCTGGCTGAATTGAGGCCTACTGCCCATTCTGAGATGCACTTTGGTCTATCTCCTCAGGGAAAGCTCAGATTTGAAAAAATTGACTGTTTTTTGTGATTTTCAGACTGTGGGGTACATGAATATATGTTTGCTTTGAATAATTGAGCTGTGTGTCAAAAGTTAAATTTTCTGGTTGAATTGATTCCTACTGCCTATTCTGAGATACAGATCCTCAGGTAAAGTTCAGACTTGAGAAGTGTGTGTTTTTGGTCTTTTCATACCTTGCGTAACATGAACATGTGTTTCTTTTGCATATCTGAGCTGTATGTCAAAAGTTAAGTTTTCTGGCTGAATTGAGCCCTACTGCCCATTCTGAGATGCAGTTTGTTCTATCTCCTCAGGGAAAGCTCAGATTTGAAAAAATTGACTGTTTTTTGGGCTTCTCAGACTGTGGGGTACATGAATATATGTTTGTTTTGCATATCTGAGCTCTGTGTCAAAAGTTAAGTTTTCTGGCTGAATTCAGTCCTACTGCCTATTCTGAAATGCACTTTGGTCTATCTCCTCAGGGAACGCTCAGATTTGAGAATTGTGTGTTTTGGGGATTTTCAGACTGTTGGGTGCATGAATATACTTTTGTTTTGCATATCTGAGCTGTGTGTCAAAAGTTAAGTTTTCTGGCTGAATTGAGGCCTACTGCCCATTCTGAGATGCACTTTGGTCTATCTCCTCAGGGAAAGCTCAGATTTGAAAAAATTGACTGTTTTTTGGGCTTCTCAGACTGTGGGGTACATGAATATATGTTTGTTTTGCATATCTGAGCTCTGTGTCAAAAGTTAAGTTTTCTGGCTGAATTGAGTCCTACTGCCTATTCTGAGATGCACTTTGGTCTATCTCCTCAGGGAACGCTCAGATTTGAGAATTGTGTGTTTTTGGTGTTTTCAGACTGTGGGGTACATGAATATAAATTTCCTTTGCATATCTGAGCTGTGTGTCAAAAGTTAAATTTTCTGGTTGAATTGATTCCTACTGCCTATTCTGAGATACAGATCCTCAGGTACAGTAGAGATTTGAGAATTGTGTGTTTTTGGTGTTTTCATACTTTGCGTAGCATGAACATGTGTTTCTTTTGCATATCTGAGCTGTGTGTCAAAAGTTAAGTTTTCTGTCTGAATTGAGCGCTACTGCCCATTCTGAGATGCACTTTGTTCTATCTCCTCAGGGAAAGCTCAGATTTGAAAAAATTGACTGTTTTTTGGGCTTCTCAGACTGTGTGGTGCATGAATATACGTTTGTTTTGCATATCTGAGCTGTGTGTCAAAAGTTAAGTTTTCTGGCTGAATTGAGTCCTACTGCCTATTCTGAGATGCACTTTGGTCTATCTCCTCAGGGAACGCTCAGATTTGAGAATTGTGTGTTTTTGGTGTTTTCAGACTGTGGGGTACATGAATATAAATTTCCTTTGCATATCTGAGCTGTGTGTCAAAAGTTAAATTTTCTGGCTGAATTGAGCCCTACTGCCCATTCTGAGATGCACTTTGTTCTATCTCCTCAGGGAAAGCTCAGATTTGAAAAAATTGACTGTTTTTTTGGCTTCTCAGACTGTGGGGTACATGAATATAGGTTTGTTTTGCATATCTGAGCTGTGTATCAAAGTTAAGTTTTCTGGCTGAATTGAGGCCTACTGCCCATTCTGAGATGCACTTTGGTCTATCTCCTCAGGGAAAGCTCAGATTTGAAAAAATTGACTGTTTTTTGGGATTTTCAGACTGTGGGGTGCATGAATATATGTTTGCTTTGAATAATTGAGCTGTGTGTCACAAGTTAAATTTTCTGGTTGAATTGATTCCTACTGCCTATTCTGAGATACAGATCCTCAGGTAAAGTTCAGATTTGAGAAGTGTGTGTTTTTGGTCTTTTCATACCTTGCGTAACATGAACATGTGTTTCTTTTGCATATCTGAGCTGTATGTCAAAAGTTAAGTTTTCTGGCTGAATTGAGCCCTACTGCCCATTCTGAGATGCACTTTGTTCTATCTCCTCAGGGAAAGCTCAGATTTGAAAAAATTGACTGTTTTTTGGGCTTCTCAGACTGTGGGGTACATGAATATAGGTTTGTTTTGCATATCTGAGCTGTGTATCAAAGTTAAGTTTTCTGGCTGAATTGAGGCCTACTGCCCATTCTGAGATGCACTTTGGTCTATCTCCTCAGGGAAAGCTCAGATTTGAAAAAATTGACTGTTTTTTGTGATTTTCAGACTGTGGGGTACATGAATATATGTTTGCTTTGAATAATTGAGCTGTGTGTCAAAAGTTAAATTTTCTGGTTGAATTGATTCCTACTGCCTATTCTGAGATACAGATCCTCAGGTAAAGTTCAGACTTGAGAAGTGTGTGTTTTTGGTCTTTTCATACCTTGCGTAACATGAACATGTGTTTCTTTTGCATATCTGAGCTGTATGTCAAAAGTTAAGTTTTCTGGCTGAACTGAGCCCTACTGCCCATTCTGAGATGCAGTTTGTTCTATCTCCTCAGGGAAAGCTCAGATTTGAAAAAATTGACTGTTTTTTGGGCTTCTCAGACTGTGGGGTACATGAATATATGTTTGTTTTGCATATCTGAGCTCTGTGTCAAAAGTTAAGTTTTCTGGCTGAATTCAGTCCTACTGCCTATTCTGAAATGCACTTTGGTCTATCTCCTCAGGGAACGCTCAGATTTGAGAATTGTGTGTTTTGGGGATTTTCAGACTGTTGGGTGCATGAATATACTTTTGTTTTGCATATCTGAGCTGTGTGTCAAAAGTTAAGTTTTCTGGCTGAATTGAGGCCTACTGCCCATTCTGAGATGCACTTTGGTCTATCTCCTCAGGGAAAGCTCAGATTTGAAAAAATTGACTGTTTTTTGGGCTTCTCAGACTGTGGGGTACATGAATATATGTTTGTTTTGCATATCTGAGCTCTGTGTCAAAAGTTAAGTTTTCTGGCTGAATTGAGCCCTACTGCCCATTCTGAGATGCACTTTGTTCTATCTCCTCAGGGAAAGCTGAGATTTGAAAAAATTGACTGTTTTTTGGGCTTCTCAGACTGTGGGGTACATGAATATAGGTTTGTTTTGCATATCTGAGCTGTGTATCAAAGTTAAGTTTTCTGGCTGAATTGAGGCCTACTGCCCATTCTGAGATGCACTTTGGTCTATCTCCTCAGGGAAAGCTCAGATTTGAAAAAATTGACTGTTTTTTGTGATTTTCAGACTGTGGGGTACATGAATATATGTTTGCTTTGAATAATTGAGCTGTGTGTCAAAAGTTAAATTTTCTGGTTGAATTGATTCCTACTGCCTATTCTGAGATACAGATCCTCAGGTAAAGTTCAGACTTGAGAAGTGTGTGTTTTTGGTCTTTTCATACCTTGCGTAACATGAACATGTGTTTCTTTTGCATATCTGAGCTGTATGTCAAAAGTTAAGATTTCTGGCTGAACTGAGCCCTACTGCCCATTCTGAGATGCAGTTTGTTCTATCTCCTCAGGGAAAGCTCAGATTTGAAAAAATTGACTGTTTTTTGGGCTTCTCAGACTGTGGGGTACATGAATATATGTTTGTTTTGCATATCTGAGCTCTGTGTCAAAAGTTAAGTTTTCTGGCTGAATTCAGTCCTACTGCCTATTCTGAAATGCACTTTGGTCTATCTCCTCAGGGAACGCTCAGATTTGAGAATTGTGTGTTTTGGGGATTTTCAGACTGTTGGGTGCATGAATATACTTTTGTTTTGCATATCTGAGCTGTGTGTCAAAAGTTAAGTTTTCTGGCTGAATTGAGGCCTACTGCCCATTCTGAGATGCACTTTGGTCTATCTCCTCAGGGAAAGCTCAGATTTGAAAAAATTGACTGTTTTTTGGGCTTCTCAGACTGTGGGGTACATGAATATATGTTTGTTTTGCATATCTGAGCTCTGTGTCAAAAGTTAAGTTTTCTGGCTGAATTGAGTCCTACTGCCTATTCTGAGATGCACTTTGGTCTATCTCCTCAGGGAACGCTCAGATTTGAGAATTGTGTGTTTTTGGTGTTTTCAGACTGTGGGGTACATGAATATAAATTTCCTTTGCATATCTGAGCTGTGTGTCGAAAGTTAAATTTTCTGGTTGAATTGATTCCTACTGCCTATTCTGAGATACAGATCCTCAGGTACAGTAGAGATTTGAGAATTGTGTGTTTTTGGTGTTTTCATACTTTGCGTAGCATGAACATGTGTTTCTTTTGCATATCTGAGCTGTGTGTCAAAAGTTAAGTTTTCTGTCTGAATTGAGCGCTACTGCCCATTCTGAGATGCACTTTGTTCTATCTCCTCAGGGAAAGCTCAGATTTGAAAAAATTGACTGTTTTTTGGGCTTCTCAGACTGTGTGGTGCATGAATATACGTTTGTTTTGCATATCTGAGCTGTGTGTCAAAAGTTAAGTTTTCTGGCTGAATTGAGTCCTACTGCCTATTCTGAGATGCACTTTGGTCTATTTCCTCAGGGAACGCTCAGATTTGAGAATTGTGTGTTTTTGGTGTTTTCAGACTGTGGGGTACATGAATATAAATTTCCTTTGCATATCTGAGCTGTGTGTCAAAAGTTAAATTTTCTGGTTGAATTGATTCCTACTGCCTATTCTGAGATACAGATCCTCAGGTACAGTAGAGATTTGAGAATTGTGTGTTTTTGGTGTTTTCATACTTTGCGTAACATGAACATGTGTTTCTTTTGCATATCAGAGCTGTGTGTCAAAAGTTAAGTTTTCTGGCTGAATTGAGTCCTACTGCCCATTCTGAGATACAGATCCTCAGGTAAAGTTCAGACTTGAGAAGTGTGTTTTTTTGGTCTTTTCATACCTTGAGTAACATGAACATTTGTTTCTTTTGCATATCTGAGCTGTGTGTCAAAAGTTAAGTTTTCTGGGTGAATTGAGTCCTACTGCCCATTCTGAGATTCACTTTGTTCTATCTCCTCAGGGAAAGCTCAGATTTGAAAAAATTGACTGTTTTTTGGGCTTCTCAGACTGTGGGGTACATGAATATAGGTTTGTTTTGCATATCTGAGCTGTGTATCAAAGTTAAGTTTTCTGGCTGAATTGAGGCCTACTGCCCATTCTGAGATGCACTTTAGTCTATCTCCTCAGGGAAAGCTCAGATTTGAAAAAATTGACTGTTTTTTGGGATTTTCAGACTGTGGGGTGCATGAATATATGTTTGCTTTGAATAATTGAGCTGTGTGTCAAAAGTTAAATTTTCTGGTTGAATTGATTCCTACTGCCTATTCTGAGATACAGATCCTCAGGTAAAGTTCAAACTTGAGAAGTGTGTGTTTTTGGTCTTTTCATACCTTGCGTAACATGAACATGTGTTTCTTTTGCATATCTGAGCTGTATGTCAAAAGTTAAGTTTTCTGGCTGAATTGAGCCCTACTGCCCATTCTGAGATGCAGTTTGTTCTATCTCCTCAGGGAAAGCTCAGATTTGAAAAAATTGACTGTTTTTTGGGCTTCTCAGACTGTGGGGTACATGAATATAGGTTTGTTTTGCATATCTGAGCTGTGTATCAAAGTTAAGTTTTCTGGCTGAATTGAGGCCTACTGCCCATTCTGAGATGCACTTTAGTCTATCTCCTCAGGGAAAGCTCAGATTTGAAAAAATTGACTGTTTTTTGTGATTTTCAGACTGTGGGGTGCATGAATATATGTTTGCTTTGAATAATTGAGCTGTGTGTCAAAAGTTAAATTTTCTGGTTGAATTGATTCCTACTGCCTATTCTGAGATACAGATCCTCAGGTAAAGTTCAAACTTGAGAAGTGTGTGTTTTTGGTCTTTTCATACCTTGCGTAACATGAACATGTGTTTCTTTTGCATATCTGAGCTGTATGTCAAAAGTTAAGTTTTCTGGCTGAATTGAGCCCTACTGCCCATTCTGAGATGCACTTTGTTCTATCTCCTCAGGGAAAGCTCAGATTTGAAAAAATTGACTGTTTTTTGGGCTTCTCAGACTGTGGGGTACATGAATATATGTTTGTTTTGCATATCTGAGCTCTGTGTCAAAAGTTAAGTTTTCTGGCTGAATTCAGTCCTACTGCCTATTCTGAAATGCACTTTGGTCTATCTCCTCAGGGAACGCTCAGATTTGAGAATTGTGTGTTTTGGGGATTTTCAGAATGTTGGGTGCATGAATATACTTTTGTTTTGCATATCTGAGCTGTGTGTCAAAAGTTAAGTTTTCTGGCTGAATTGAGGCCTACTGCCCATTCTGAGATACACTTTGGTCTATCTCCTCAGGGAAAGCTCAGATTTGAAAAAATTGACTGTTTTTTGGGCTTCTCAGACTGTGGGGTACATGAATATATGTTTGTTTTGCATATCTGAGCTCTGTGTCAAAAGTTAAGTTTTCTGGCTGAATTGAGTCCTACTGCCTATTCTGAGATGCACTTTGGTCTATCTCCTCAGGGAACGCTCAGATTTGAGAATTGTGTGTTTTTGGTGTTTTCAGACTGTGGGGTGCATGAATATATGTTTGCTTTGAATAATTGAGCTGTGTGTCAAAAGTTAAATTTTCTGGTTGAATTGATTCCTACTGCCTATTCTGAGATACAGATCCTCAGGTAAAGTTCAGACTTGAGAAGTGTGTGTTTTTGGTCTTTTCATACCTTGCGTAACATGAACATGTGTTTCTTTTGCATATCTGAGCTGTATGTCAAAAGTTAAGTTTTCTGGCTGAATTGAGCCCTACTGCCCATTCTGAGATGCACTTTGTTCTATCTCCTCAGGGAAAGCTCAGATTTGAAAAAATTGACTGTTTTTTGGGCTTCTCAGACTGTGGGGTGCATGAATATACTTTTGTTTTGCATATCTGAGCTGTGTGTCAAAAGTTAAGTTTTCTGGCTGAATTGAGCCCTACTGCCCATTCTGAGATGCACTTTGGTCTATCTCCTCAGGGAAAGCTCAGATTTGAAAAAATTGACTGTTTTTTGGGCTTCTCAGACTGTGGGGTACATGAATATATGTTTGTTTTGCATATCTGAGCTCTGTGTCAAAAGTTAAGTTTTCTGGCTGAATTGAGTCCTACTGCCTATTCTGAGATGCACTTTGGTCTATCTCCTCAGGGAACGCTCAGATTTGAGAATTGTGTGTTTTGGGGATTTTCAGACTGTTGGGTGCATGAATATACTTTTGTTTTGCATATCTGAGCTGTGTGTCAAAAGTTAAGTTTTCTGGCTGAATTGAGGCCTACTGCCCATTCTGAGATGCACTTTGGTCTATCTCCTCAGGGAAAGCTCAGATTTGAAAAAATTGACTGTTTTTTGGGCTTCTCAGACTGTGGGGTACATGAATATATGTTTGTTTTGCATATCTGAGCTCTGTGTCAAAAGTTAAGTTTTCTGGCTGAATTGAGTCCTACTGCCTATTCTGAGATGCACTTTGGTCTATCTCCTCAGGGAACGCTCAGATTTGAGAATTGTGTGTTTTTGGTGTTTTCAGACTGTGGGGTACATGAATATAAATTTCCTTTGCATATCTGAGCTGTGTGTCAAAAGTTAAATTTTCTGGTTGAGTTGATTCCTACTGCCTATTCTGAGATACAGATCCTCAGGTAAAGTTCAGACTTGAGAAGTGTGTGTTTTTGGTCTTTTCATACCTTGCGTAACATGAACATGTGTTTCTTTTGCATATCTGAGCTGTATGTCAAAAGTTAAGTTTTCTGGCTGAATTGAGCCCTACAGCCCATTCTGAGATGCACTTTGTTCTATCTCCTCAGGGAAAGCTCAGATTTGAAAAAATTGACTGTTTTTTGGGCTTCTCAGACTGTGGGGTGCATGAATATACTTTTGTTTTGCATATCTGAGCTGTGTGTCAAAAGTTAAGTTTTCTGGCTGAATTGAGCCGTACTGCCCATTCTGAGATGCACTTTGGTCTATCTCCTCAGGGAAAGCTCAGATTTGAAAAAATTGACTGTTTTTTGTGATTTTCAGACTGTGGGGTACATGAATATATGTTTGTTTTGCATATCTGAGCTCTGTGTCAAAAGTTAAGTTTTCTGGCTGAATTGAGTCCTACTGCCTATTCTGAGATGCACTTTGGTCTATCTCCTCAGGGAACGCTCAGATTTGAGAATTGTGTGTTTTTGGTGTTTTCAGACTGTGGGGTACATGAATATAAATTTCCTTTGCATATCTGAGCTGTGTGTCAAAAGTTAAATTTTCTGGTTGAGTTGATTCCTACTGCCTATTCTGAGATACAGATCCTCAGGTACAGTAGAGATTTGAGAATTGTCTGTTTTTGGTGTTTTCATACTTTGCGTAGCATGAACATGTGTTTCTTTTGCATATCTGAGCTGTGTGTCAAAAGTTAAGTTTTCTGTCTGAATTGAGCGCTACTGCCCATTCTGAGATGCACTTTGTTCTATCTCCTCAGGGAAAGCTCAGATTTGAAAAAATTGACTGTTTTTTGGGCTTCTCAGACTGTGTGGTGCATGAATATACGTTTGTTTTGCATATCTGAGCTGTGTGTCAAAAGATAAGTTTTCTGGTTGAATTGAGTCCTACTGCCTATTCTGAGATACATATCCTCAGGTAAAGTTCAGATTTGAGAAGTGTGTGTTTTTGGTGTTTTCATACCTTGCGTAACATGAACATGTGTTTCTTTTGCATATCTGAGCTGTATGTCAAAAGTTAAGTTTTCTGGCTGAATTGAGCCCTACTGCCCATTCTGCGATGCACTTTGGTCTATCTCCTCAGGGAAAGCTCAGATTTGAGAATTGTGTGTTTTTGGTGTTTTCAGACTGTGGGGTACATGAATATAAATTTCTTTTGCATATCTGAGCTGTGTGTCAAAAGTCAAGTTTTCTGGCTGAATTGAGCCCTACTGCCCATTTTGAGATGCACTTTGGTCTATCTCCTCAGGGAACGCTCAGATTTGAAACAATTGACTGTTTTTTGGGCTTCTCAGACTGTGGGGTACATGAATATAGGTTTGTTTTGCATATCTGAGCTGTGTATCAAAGTTAAGTTTTCTGGCTGAATTGAGGCCTACTGCCCATTCTGAGATGCACTTTGGTCTATCTCCTCAGGGAAAGCTCAGATTTGAAAAAATTGACTGTTTTTTGTGATTTTCAGACTGTGGGGTACATGAATATATGTTTGCTTTGAATAATTGAGCTGTGTGTCACAAGTTAAATTTTCTGGTTGAATTGATTCCTACTGCCTATTCTGAGATACAGATCCTCAGGTAAAGTTCAGATTTGAGAAGTGTGTGTTTTTGCTGTTTTCATACCTTGCGTAACATGAACATGTGTTTCTTTTGCATATCTGAGCTGTATGTCAAAAGTTAAGTTTTCTGGCTGAATTGAGCCCTAATGCCCATTCTGAGATGCACTTTGTTCTATCTCCTCAGGGAAAGCTCAGATTTGAAAAAATTGACTGTTTTTTGGGCTTCTCAGACTGTGGGGTACATGAATATAGGTTTGTTTTGCATATCTGAGCTGTGTATCAAAGTTAAGTTTTCTGGCTGAATTGAGGCCTACTGCCCATTCTGAGATGCACTTTGGTCTATCTCCTCAGGGAAAGCTCAGATTTGAAAAAATTGACTGTTTTTTGGGCTTCTCAGACTGTGGGGTACATGAATATATGTTTGTTTTGCATATCTGAGCTCTGTGTCAAAAGTTAAGTTTTCTGGCTGAATTCAGTCCTACTGCCTATTCTGAAATGCACTTTGGTCTATCTCCTCAGGGAACGCTCAGATTTGAGAATTGTGTGTTTTGGGGATTTTCAGACTGTTGGGTGGATGAATATACTTTTGTTTTGCATATCTGAGCTGTGTGTCAAAAGTTAAGTTTTCTGGCTGAATTGAGGCCTACTGCCCATTCTGAGATGCACTTTGGTCTATCTCCTCAGGGAAAGCTCAGATTTGAAAAAATTGACTGTTTTTTGGGCTTCTCAGACTGTGGGGTACATGAATATATGTTTGTTTTGCATATCTGAGCTCTGTGTCAAAAGTTAAGTTTTCTGGCTGAATTGATTCCTACTGCCTATTCTGAGATACAGATCCTCAGGTAAAGTTCAGATTTGAGAAGTGTGTGTTTTTGGTCTTTTCATACCTTGCGTAACATGAACATGTGTTTCTTTTGCATATCTGAGCTGTATGTCAAAAGTTAAGTTTTCTGGCTGAATTGAGCCCTACTGCCCATTCTGAGATGCACTTTGTTCTGTCTCCTCAGGGAAAGCTCAGATTTGAAAAAATTGACTGTTTTTTGGGCTTCTCAGACTGTGGGGTACATGAATATAGGTTTGTTTTGCATATCTGAGCTGTGTATCAAAGTTAAGTTTTCTGGCTGAATTGAGGCCTACTGCCCATTCTGAGATGCACTTTGGTCTATCTCCTCAGGGAAAGCTCAGATTTGAAAAAATTGACTGTTTTTTGTGATTTTCAGACTGTGGGGTACATGAATATATGTTTGCTTTGAATAATTGAGCTGTGTGTCAAAAGTTAAATTTTCTGGTTGAATTGATTCCTACTGCCTATTCTGAGATACAGATCCTCAGGTAAAGTTCAGATTTGAGAAGTGTGTGTTTTTGGTCTTTTCATACCTTGCGTAACATGAACATGTGTTTCTTTTGCATATCTGAGCTGTATGTCAAAAGTTAAGTTTTCTGGCTGAATTGAGCCCTACTGCCCATTCTGAGATGCACTTTGTTCTGTCTCCTCAGGGAAAGCTCAGATTTGAAAAAATTGACTGTTTTTTGGGCTTCTCAGACTGTGGGGTACATGAATATAGGTTTGTTTTGCATATCTGAGCTGTGTATCAAAGTTAAGTTTTCTGGCTGAATTGAGGCCTACTGCCCATTCTGAGATGCACTTTGGTCTATCTCCTCAGGGAAAGCTCAGATTTGAAAAAATTGACTGTTTTTTGTGATTTTCAGACTGTGGGGTACATGAATATATGTTTGCTTTGAATAATTGAGCTGTGTGTCAAAAGTTAAATTTTCTGGTTGAATTGATTCCTACTGCCTATTCTGAGATACAGATCCTCAGGTAAAGTTCAGACTTGAGAAGTGTGTGTTTTTGGTCTTTTCATACCTTGCGTAACATGAACATGTGTTTCTTTTGCATATCTGAGCTGTATGTCAAAAGTTAAGTTTTCTGGCTGAACTGAGCCCTACTGCCCATTCTGAGATGCAGTTTGTTCTATCTCCTCAGGGAAATCTCAGATTTGAAAAAATTGACTGTTTTTTGGGCTTCTCAGACTGTGGGGTACATGAATATATGTTTGTTTTGCATATCTGAGCTCTGTGTCAAAAGTTAAGTTTTCTGGCTGAATTGAGTCCTACTGCCTATTCTGAGATGCACTTTGGTCTATCTCCTCAGGGAACGCTCAGATTTGAGAATTGTGTGTTTTGGGGATTTTCAGACTGTTGGGTGCATGAATATACTTTTGTTTTGCATATCTGAGCTGTGTGTCAAAAGTTAAGTTTTCTGGCTGAATTGAGGCCTACTGCCCATTCTGAGATGCACTTTGGTCTATCTCCTCAGGGAAAGCTCAGATTTGAAAAAATTGACTGTTTTTTGGGCTTCTCAGACTGTGGGGTACATGAATATATGTTTGTTTTGCATATCTGAGCTCTGTGTCAAAAGTTAAGTTTTCTGGCTGAATTGAGTCCTACTGCCTATTCTGAGATGCACTTTGGTCTATCTCCTCAGGGAACGCTCAGATTTGAGAATTGTGTGTTTTTGGTGTTTTCAGACTGTGGGGTACATGAATATAAATTTCCTTTGCATATCTGAGCTGTGTGTCAAAAGTTAAATTTTCTGGTTGAGTTGATTCCTACTGCCTATTCTGAGATACAGATCCTCAGGTACAGTAGAGATTTGAGAATTGTCTGTTTTTGGTGTTTTCATACTTTGCGTAGCATGAACATGTGTTTCTTTTGCATATCTGAGCTGTGTGTCAAAAGTTAAGTTTTCTGTCTGAATTGAGCGCTACTGCCCATTCTGAGATGCACTTTGTTCTATCTCCTCAGGGAAAGCTCAGATTTGAAAAAATTGACTGTTTTTTGGGCTTCTCAGACTGTGTGGTGCATGAATATACGTTTGTTTTGCATATCTGAGCTGTGTGTCAAAAGATAAGTTTTCTGGTTGAATTGAGTCCTACTGCCTATTCTGAGATACATATCCTCAGGTAAAGTTCAGATTTGAGAAGTGTGTGTTTTTGGTGTTTTCATACCTTGCGTAACATGAACATGTGTTTCTTTTGCATATCTGAGCTGTATGTCAAAAGTTAAGTTTTCTGGCTGAATTGAGCCCTACTGCCCATTCTGCGATGCACTTTGGTCTATCTCCTCAGGGAAAGCTCAGATTTGAGAATTGTGTGTTTTTGGTGTTTTCAGACTGTGGGGTACATGAATATAAATTTCTTTTGCATATCTGAGCTGTGTGTCAAAAGTCAAGTTTTCTGGCTGAATTGAGCCCTACTGCCCATTTTGAGATGCACTTTGGTCTATCTCCTCAGGGAACGCTCAGATTTGAAACAATTGACTGTTTTTTGGGCTTCTCAGACTGTGGGGTACATGAATATAGGTTTGTTTTGCATATCTGAGCTGTGTATCAAAGTTAAGTTTTCTGGCTGAATTGAGGCCTACTGCCCATTCTGAGATGCACTTTGGTCTATCTCCTCAGGGAAAGCTCAGATTTGAAAAAATTGACTGTTTTTTGTGATTTTCAGACTGTGGGGTACATGAATATATGTTTGCTTTGAATAATTGAGCTGTGTGTCACAAGTTAAATTTTCTGGTTGAATTGATTCCTACTGCCTATTCTGAGATACAGATCCTCAGGTAAAGTTCAGATTTGAGAAGTGTGTGTTTTTGGTCTTTTCATACCTTGCGTAACATGAACATGTGTTTCTTTTGCATATCTGAGCTGTATGTCAAAAGTTAAGTTTTCTGGCTGAATTGAGCCCTACTGCCCATTCTGAGATGCACTTTGTTCTTTCTCCTCAGGGAAAGCTCAGATTTGAAAAAATTGACTGTTTTTTGGGCTTCTCAGACTGTGGGGTACATGAATATAGGTTTGCTTTGAATAATTGAGCTGTGTGTCAAAAGTTAAATTTTCTGGTTGAATTGATTCCTACTGCCTATTCTGAGATACAGATCCTCAGGTAAAGTTCAGACTTGAGAAGTGTGTGTTTTTGGTCTTTTCATACCTTGCGTAACATGAACATGTGTTTCTTTTGCATATCTGAGCTGTATGTCAAAAGTTAAGTTTTCTGGCTGAACTGAGCCCTACTGCCCATTCTGAGATGCAGTTTGTTCTATCTCCTCAGGGAAAGCTCAGATTTGAAAAAATTGACTGTTTTTTGGGCTTCTCAGACTGTGGGGTACATGAATATATGTTTGTTTTGCATATCTGAGCTCTGTGTCAAAAGTTAAGTTTTCTGGCTGAATTCAGTCCTACTGCCTATTCTGAGATGCACTTTGGTCTATCTCCTCAGGGAACGCTCAGATTTGAGAATTGTGTGTTTTGGGGATTTTCAGACTGTTGGGTGCATGAATATACTTTTGTTTTGCATATCTGAGCTGTGTGTCAAAAGTTAAGTTTTCTGGCTGAATTGAGGGCTACTGCCCATTCTGAGATGCACTTTGGTCTATCTCCTCAGGGAAAGCTCAGATTTGAAAAAATTGACTGTTTTTTGGGCTTCTCAGACTGTGGGGTACATGAATATATGTTTGTTTTGCATATCTGAGCTCTGTGTCAAAAGTTAAGTTTTCTGGCTGAATTGAGTCCTACTGCCTATTCTGAGATGCACTTTGGTCTATCTCCTCAGGGAACGCTCAGATTTGAAAAAATTGACTGTTTTTTGGGATTTTCAGACTGTGGGGTGCATGAATATATGTTTGCTTTGAATAATTGAGCTGTGTGTCACAAGTTAAATTTTCTGGTTGAATTGATTCCTACTGCCTATTCTGAGATACAGATCCTCAGGTAAAGTTCAGATTTGAGAAGTGTGTGTTTTTGGTCTTTTCATACCTTGCGTAACATGAACATGTGTTTCTTTTGCATATCTGAGCTGTATGTCAAAAGTTAAGTTTTCTGGCTGAATTGAGCCCTACTGCCCATTCTGAGATGCACTTTGTTCTGTCTCCTCAGGGAAAGCTCAGATTTGAAAAAATTGACTGTTTTTTGGGCTTCTCAGACTGTGGGGTACATGAATATAGGTTTGTTTTGCATATCTGAGCTGTGTATCAAAGTTAAGTTTTCTGGCTGAATTGAGGCCTACTGCCCATTCTGAGATGCACTTTGGTCTATCTCCTCAGGGAAAGCTCAGATTTGAAAAAATTGACTGTTTTTTGTGATTTTCAGACTGTGGGGTACATGAATATATGTTTGCTTTGAATAATTGAGCTGTGTGTCAAAAGTTAAATTTTCTGGTTGAATTGATTCCTACTGCCTATTCTGAGATACAGATCCTCAGGTAAAGTTCAGATTTGAGAAGTGTGTGTTTTTGGTCTTTTCATACCTTGCGTAACATGAACATGTGTTTCTTTTGCATATCTGAGCTGTATGTCAAAAGTTAAGTTTTCTGGCTGAATTGAGCCCTACTGCCCATTCTGAGATGCACTTTGTTCTGTCTCCTCAGGGAAAGCTCAGATTTGAAAAAATTGACTGTTTTTTGGGCTTCTCAGACTGTGGGGTACATGAATATAGGTTTGTTTTGCATATCTGAGCTGTGTATCAAAGTTAAGTTTTCTGGCTGAATTGAGGCCTACTGCCCATTCTGAGATGCACTTTGGTCTATCTCCTCAGGGAAAGCTCAGATTTGAAAAAATTGACTGTTTTTTGTGATTTTCAGACTGTGGGGTACATGAATATATGTTTGCTTTGAATAATTGAGCTGTGTGTCAAAAGTTAAATTTTCTGGTTGAATTGATTCCTACTGCCTATTCTGAGATACAGATCCTCAGGTAAAGTTCAGACTTGAGAAGTGTGTGTTTTTGGTCTTTTCATACCTTGCGTAACATGAACATGTGTTTCTTTTGCATATCTGAGCTGTATGTCAAAAGTTAAGTTTTCTGGCTGAACTGAGCCCTACTGCCCATTCTGAGATGCAGTTTGTTCTATCTCCTCAGGGAAAGCTCAGATTTGAAAAAATTGACTGTTTTTTGGGCTTCTCAGACTGTGGGGTACATGAATATATGTTTGTTTTGCATATCTGAGCTCTGTGTCAAAAGTTAAGTTTTCTGGCTGAATTGAGTCCTACTGCCTATTCTGAAATGCACTTTGGTCTATCTCCTCAGGGAACGCTCAGATTTGAGAATTGTGTGTTTTGGGGATTTTCAGACTGTTGGGTGCATGAATATACTTTTGTTTTGCATATCTGAGCTGTGTGTCAAAAGTTAAGTTTTCTGGCTGAATTGAGGCCTACTGCCCATTCTGAGATGCACTTTGGTCTATCTCCTCAGGGAAAGCTCAGATTTGAAAAAATTGACTGTTTTTTGGGCTTCTCAGACTGTGGGGTACATGAATATATGTTTGTTTTGCATATCTGAGCTCTGTGTCAAAAGTTAAGTTTTCTGGCTGAATTGAGTCCTACTGCCTATTCTGAGATGCACTTTGGTCTATCTCCTCAGGGAACGCTCAGATTTGAAAAAATTGACTGTTTTTTGGGATTTTCAGACTGTGGGGTGCATGAATATATGTTTGCTTTGAATAATTGAGCTGTGTGTCACAAGTTAAATTTTCTGGTTGAATTGATTCCTACTGCCTATTCTGAGATACAGATCCTCAGGTAAAGTTCAGATTTGAGAAGTGTGTGTTTTTGGTCTTTTCATACCTTGCGTAACATGAACATGTGTTTCTTTTGCATATCTGAGCTGTATGTCAAAAGTTAAGTTTTCTGGCTGAATTGAGCCCTACTGCCCATTCTGAGATGCACTTTGTTCTGTCTCCTCAGGGAAAGCTCAGATTTGAAAAAATTGACTGTTTTTTGGGCTTCTCAGACTGTGGGGTACATGAATATAGGTTTGTTTTGCATATCTGAGCTGTGTATCAAAGTTAAGTTTTCTGGCTGAATTGAGGCCTACTGCCCATTCTGAGATGCACTTTGGTCTATCTCCTCAGGGAAAGCTCAGATTTGAAAAAATTGACTGTTTTTTGTGATTTTCAGACTGTGGGGTACATGAATATATGTTTGCTTTGAATAATTGAGCTGTGTGTCAAAAGTTAAATTTTCTGGTTGAATTGATTCCTACTGCCTATTCTGAGATACAGATCCTCAGGTAAAGTTCAGATTTGAGAAGTGTGTGTTTTTGGTCTTTTCATACCTTGCGTAACATGAACATGTGTTTCTTTTGCATATCTGAGCTGTATGTCAAAAGTTAAGTTTTCTGGCTGAATTGAGCCCTACTGCCCATTCTGAGATGCACTTTGTTCTGTCTCCTCAGGGAAAGCTCAGATTTGAAAAAATTGACTGTTTTTTGGGCTTCTCAGACTGTGGGGTACATGAATATAGGTTTGTTTTGCATATCTGAGCTGTGTATCAAAGTTAAGTTTTCTGGCTGAATTGAGGCCTACTGCCCATTCTGAGATGCACTTTGGTCTATCTCCTCAGGGAAAGCTCAGATTTGAAAAAATTGACTGTTTTTTGTGATTTTCAGACTGTGGGGTACATGAATATATGTTTGCTTTGAATAATTGAGCTGTGTGTCAAAAGTTAAATTTTCTGGTTGAATTGATTCCTACTGCCTATTCTGAGATACAGATCCTCAGGTAAAGTTCAGACTTGAGAAGTGTGTGTTTTTGGTCTTTTCATACCTTGCGTAACATGAACATGTGTTTCTTTTGCATATCTGAGCTGTATGTCAAAAGTTAAGTTTTCTGGCTGAACTGAGCCCTACTGCCCATTCTGAGATGCAGTTTGTTCTATCTCCTCAGGGAAAGCTCAGATTTGAAAAAATTGACTGTTTTTTGGGCTTCTCAGACTGTGGGGTACATGAATATATGTTTGTTTTGCATATCTGAGCTCTGTGTCAAAAGTTAAGTTTTCTGGCTTAATTGAGTCCTACTGCCTATTCTGAGATGCACTTTGGTCTATCTCCTCAGGGAACGCTCAGATTTGAGAATTGTGTGTTTTGGGGATTTTCAGACTGTTGGGTGCATGAATATACTTTTGTTTTGCATATCTGAGCTGTGTGTCAAAAGTTAAGTTTTCTGGCTGAATTGAGGGCTACTGCCCATTCTGAGATGCACTTTGGTCTATCTCCTCAGGGAAAGCTCAGATTTGAAAAAATTGACTGTTTTTTGGGCTTCTCAGACTGTGGGGTACATGAATATATGTTTGTTTTGCATATCTGAGCTCTGTGTCAAAAGTTAAGTTTTCTGGCTGAATTGAGTCCTACTGCCTATTCTGAGATGCACTTTGGTCTATCTCCTCAGGGAACGCTCAGATTTGAGAATTGTGTGTTTTTGGTGTTTTCAGACTGTGGGGTACATGAATATAAATTTCCTTTGCATATCTGAGCTGTGTGTCAAAAGTTAAATTTTCTGGTTGAGTTGATTCCTACTGCCTATTCTGAGATACAGATCCTCAGGTACAGTAGAGATTTGAGAATTGTCTGTTTTTGGTGTTTTCATACTTTGCGTAGCATGAACATGTGTTTCTTTTGCATATCTGAGCTGTGTGTCAAAAGTTAAGTTTTCTGGCTGAATTGAGCGCTACTGCCCATTCTGAGATGCACTTTGTTCTATCTCCTCAGGGAAAGCTCAGATTTGAAAAAATTGACTGTTTTTTGGGCTTCTCAGACTGTGTGGTTCATGAATATACGTTTGTTTTGCATATCTGAGCTGTGTGTCAAAAGATAAGTTTTCTGGTTGAATTGAGTCCTACTGCCTATTCTGAGATACATATCCTCAGGTAAAGTTCAGATTTGAGAAGTGTGTGTTTTTGGTGTTTTCATACCTTGCGTAACATGAACATGTGTTTCTTTTGCATATCTGAGCTGTATGTCAAAAGTTAAGTTTTCTGGCTGAATTGAGCCCTACTGCCCATTCTGCGATGCACTTTGGTCTATCTCCTCAGGGAAAGCTCAGATTTGAGAATTGTGTGTTTTTGGTGTTTTCAGACTGTGGGGTACATGAATATAAATTTCTTTTGCATATCTGAGCTGTGTGTCAAAAGTCAAGTTTTCTGGCTGAATTGAGCCCTACTGCCCATTTTGAGATGCACTTTGGTCTATCTCCTCAGGGAACGCTCAGATTTGAAACAATTGACTCTTTTTTGGGCTTCTCAGACTGTGGGGTACATGAATATAGGTTTGTTTTGCATATCTGAGCTGTGTATCAAAGTTAAGTTTTCTGGCTGAATTGAGGCCTACTGCCCATTCTGAGATGCACTTTGGTCTATCTCCTCAGGGAAAGCTCAGATTTGAAAAAATTGACTGTTTTTTGTGATTTTCAGACTGTGGGGTACATGAATATATGTTTGCTTTGAATAATTGAGCTGTGTGTCACAAGTTAAATTTTCTGGTTGAATTGATTCCTACTGCCTATTCTGAGATACAGATCCTCAGGTAAAGTTCAGATTTGAGAAGTGTGTGTTTTTGGTCTTTTCATACCTTGCGTAACATGAACATGTGTTTCTTTTGCATATCTGAGCTGTATGTCAAAAGTTAAGTTTTCTGGCTGAATTGAGCCCTACTGCCCATTCTGAGATGCACTTTGTTCTATCTCCTCAGGGAAAGCTCAGATTTGAAAAAATTGACTGTTTTTTGGGCTTCTCAGACTGTGGGGTACATGAATATAGGTTTGTTTTGCATATCTGAGCTGTGTATCAAAGTTAAGTTTTCTGGCTGAATTGAGGCCTACTGCCCATTCTGAGATGCACTTTGGTCTATCTCCTCAGGGAAAGCTCAGATTTGAAAAAATTGACTGTTTTTTGTGATTTTCAGACTGTGGGGTACATGAATATATGTTTGCTTTGAATAATTGAGCTGTGTGTCAAAAGTTAAATTTTCTGGTTGAATTGATTCCTACTGCCTATTCTGAGAAACAGATCCTCAGGTAAAGTTCAGACTTGAGAAGTGTGTGTTTTTGGTCTTTTCATACCTTGCGTAACATGAACATGTGTTTCTTTTGCATATCTGAGCTGTATGTCAAAAGTTAAGTTTTCTGGCTGAACTGAGCCCTACTGCCCATTCTGAGATGCAGTTTGTTCTATCTCCTCAGGGAAAGCTCAGATTTGAAAAAATTGACTGTTTTTTGGGCTTCTCAGACTGTGGGGTACATGAATATATGTTTGTTTTGCATATCTGAGCTCTGTGTCAAAAGTTAAGTTTTCTGGCTGAATTCAGTCCTACTGCCTATTCTGAAATGCACTTTGGTCTATCTCCTCAGGGAACGCTCAGATTTGAGAATTGTGTGTTTTGGGGATTTTCAGACTGTTGGGTGCATGAATATACTTTTGTTTTGCATATCTGAGCTGTGTGTCAAAAGTTAAGTTTTCTGGCTGAATTGAGGCCTACTGCCCATTCTGAGATGCACTTTGGTCTATCTCCTCAGGGAAAGCTCAGATTTGAAAAAATTGACTGTTTTTTGGGCTTCTCAGACTGTGGGGTACATGAATATATGTTTGTTTTGCATATCTGAGCTCTGTGTCAAAAGTTAAGTTTCCTGGCTGAATTGAGTCCTACTGCCTATTCTGAGATGCACTTTGGTCTATCTCCTCAGGGAACGCTCAGATTTGAAAAAATTGACTGTTTTTTGGGATTTTCAGACTGTGGGGTGCATGAATATATGTTTGCTTTGAATAATTGAGCTGTGTGTCACAAGTTAAATTTTCTGGTTGAATTGATTCCTACTGCCTATTCTGAGATACAGATCCTCAGGTAAAGTTCAGATTTGAGAAGTGTGTGTTTTTGGTCTTTTCATACCTTGCGTAACATGAACATGTGTTTCTTTTGCATATCTGAGCTGTATGTCAAAAGTTAAGATTTCTGGCTGAATTGAGCCCTACTGCCCATTCTGAGATGCACTTTGGTCTATCTCCTCAGGGAAAGCTCAGATTTGAAAAAATTGACTGTTTTTTGGGCTTCTCAGACTGTGGGGTACATGAATATATGTTTGTTTTGCATATCTGAGCTCTGTGTCAAAAGTTAAGTTTTCTGGCTGAATTGAGTCCTACTGCCTATTCTGAGATGCACTTTGGTCTATCTCCTCAGGGAACGCTCAGATTTGAGAATTGTGTGTTTTTGGTGTTTTCAGACTGTGGGGTACATGAATATAAATTTCCTTTGCATATCTGAGCTGTGTGTCAAAAGTTAAATTTTCTGGTTGAATTGATTCCTACTGCCTATTCTGAGATACAGATCCTCAGGTACAGTAGAGATTTGAGAATTGTGTGTTTTTGGTGTTTTCATACTTTGCGTAGCATGAACATGTGTTTCTTTTGCATATCTGAGCTGTGTGTCAAAAGTTAAGTTTTCTGTCTGAATTGAGCGCTACTGCCCATTCTGAGATGCACTTTGTTCTATCTCCTCAGGGAAAGATCAGATTTGAAAAAATTGACTGTTTTTTGGGCTTCTCAGACTGTGGGGTACATGAATATAGGTTTGTTTTGCATATCTGAGCTGTGTATCAAAGTTAAGTTTTCTGGCTGAATTGAGGCCTACTGCCCATTCTGAGATGCACTTTGGTCTATCTCCTCAGGGAAAGCTCAGATTTGAAAAAATTGACTGTTTTTTGGGATTTTCAGACTGTGGGGTGCATGAATATATGTTTGCTTTGAATAATTGAGCTGTGTGTCAAAAGTTAAATTTTCTGGTTGAATTGATTCCTACTGCCTATTCTGAGATACAGATCCTCAGGTAAAGTTCAGACTTGAGAAGTGTGTGTTTTTGGTCTTTTCATACCTTGCGTAACATGAACATGTGTTTCTTTTGCATATCTGAGCTGTATGTCAAAAGTTAAGTTTTCTGGCTGAATTGAGCCCTACTGCCCATTCTGAGATGCACTTTGTTCTATCTCCTCAGGGAAAGCTCAGATTTGAAAAAATTGACTGTTTTTTGGGCTTCTCAGACTGTGGGGTACATGAATATAGGTTTGTTTTGCACATCTGAGCTGTGTATCAAAGTTAAGTTTTCTGGCTGAATTGAGGCCTACTGCCCATTCTGAGATGCACTTTGGTCTATCTCCTCAGGGAAAGCTCAGATTTGAAAAAATTGACTGTTTTTTGGGATTTTCAGACTGTGGGGTGCATGAATATATGTTTGCTTTGAATAATTGAGCTGTGTGTCACAAGTTAAATTTTCTGGTTGAATTGATTCCTACTGCCTATTCTGAGATACAGATCCTCAGGTAAAGTTCAGACTTGAGAAGTGTGTGTTTTTGGTCTTTTCATACCTTGCGTAACATGAACATGTGTTTCTTTTGCATATCTGAGCTGTATGTCAAAAGTTAAGTTTTCTGGCTGAATTGAGCCCTACTGCCCATTCTGAGATGCAGTTTGTTCTATCTCCTCAGGGAAAGCTCAGATTTGAAAAAATTGACTGTTTTTTGGGCTTCTCAGACTGTGGGGTACATGAATATATGTTTGTTTTGCATATCTGAGCTCTGTGTCAAAAGTTAAGTTTTCTGGCTGAATTCAGTCCTACTGCCTATTCTGAAATGCACTTTGGTCTATCTCCTCAGGGAACGCTCAGATTTGAGAATTGTGTGTTTTGGGGATTTTCAGACTGTTGGGTGCATGAATATACTTTTGTTTTGCATATCTGAGCTGTGTGTCAAAAGTTAAGTTTTCTGGCTGAATTGAGGCCTACTGCCCATTCTGAGATGCACTTTGGTCTATCTCCTCAGGGAAAGCTCAGATTTGAAAAAATTGACTGTTTTTTTGGTGTTTTCAGACTTTGGGGTACATGAATATAAATTTCCTTTGCATATCTGAGCTGTGTGTCAAAAGTTAAATTTTCTGGTTGAATTGATTCCTACTGCCTATTCTGAGATACAGATCCTCAGGTACAGTAGAGATTTGAGAATTGTGTGTTTTTGGTGTTTTCATACTTTGCGTAACATGAACATGTGTTTCTTTTGCATATCTGAGCTGTGTGTCAAAAGTTAAGTTTTCTGGCTGAATTGAGTCCTACTGCCCATTCTGAGATACAGATCCTCAGGTAAAGTTCAGACTTGAGAAGTGTGTGTTTTTGGTCTTTTCATACCTTGCGTAACATGAACATTTGTTTCTTTTGCATATCTGAGCTGTGTGTCAAAAGTTACGTTTTCTGTCTGAATTGAGTCCTACTGCCCATTCTGAGATGCACTTTGTTCTATCTCCTCAGGGAAAGCTCAGATTTGAAAAAATTGACTGTTTTTTGGGCTTCTCAGACTGTGGGGTACATGAATATAGGTTTGTTTTGCATATCTGAGCTGTGTATCAAAGTTAAGTTTTCTGGCTGAATTGAGGCCTACTGCCCATTCTGAGATGCACTTTGGTCTATCTCCTCAGGGAAAGCTCAGATTTGAAAAAATTGACTGTTTTTTGGGATTTTCAGACTGTGGGGTGCATGAATATATGTTTGCTTTGAATAATTGAGCTGTGTGTCACAAGTTAAATTTTCTGGTTGAATTGATTCCTACTGCCTATTCTGAGATACAGATCCTCAGGTAAAGTTCAGACTTGAGAAGTGTGTGTTTTTGGTCTTTTCATACCTTGCGTAACATGAACATGTGTTTCTTTTGCATATCTGAGCTGTATGTCAAAAGTTAAGTTTTCTGGCTGAATTGAGCCCTACTGCCCATTCTGAGATGCACTTTGTTCTATCTCCTCAGGGAAAGCTCAGATTTGAAAAAATTGACTGTTTTTTGGGCTTCTCAGACTGTGGGGTACATGAATATAGGTTTGTTTTGCACATCTGAGCTGTGTATCAAAGTTAAGTTTTCTGGCTGAATTGAGGCCTACTGCCCATTCTGAGATGCACTTTGGTCTATCTCCTCAGGGAAAGCTCAGATTTGAAAAAATTGACTGTTTTTTGGGAATTTCAGACTGTGGGGTGCATGAATATATGTTTGCTTTGAATAATTGAGCTGTGTGTCACAAGTTAAATTTTCTGGTTGAATTGATTCCTACTGCCTATTCTGAGATACAGATCCTCAGGTAAAGTTCAGACTTGAGAAGTGTGTGTTTTTGGTCTTTTCATACCTTGCGTAACATGAACATGTGTTTCTTTTGCATATCTGAGCTGTATGTCAAAAGTTAAGTTTTCTGGCTGAATTGAGCCCTACTGCCCATTCTGAGATGCAGTTTGTTCTATCTCCTCAGGGAAAGCTCAGATTTGAAAAAATTGACTGTTTTTTGGGCTTCTCAGACTGTGGGGTACATGAATATATGTTTGTTTTGCATATCTGAGCTCTGTGTCAAAAGTTAAGTTTTCTGGCTGAATTGAGTCCTACTGCCTATTCTGAAATGCACTTTGGTCTATCTCCTCAGGGAACGCTCAGATTTGAGAATTGTGTGTTTTGGGGATTTTCAGACTGTTGGGTGCATGAATATACTTTTGTTTTGCATATCTGAGCTGTGTGTCAAAAGTTAAATTTTCTGGCTGAATTGAGGCCTACTGCCCATTCTGAGATGCACTTTGGTCTATCTCCTCAGGGAAAGCTCAGATTTGAAAAAATTGACTGTTTTTTGGTGTTTTCAGACTTTGGGGTACATGAATATAAATTTCCTTTGCATATCTGAGCTGTGTGTCAAAAGTTAAATTTTCTGGTTGAATTGATTCCTACTGCCTATTCTGAGATACAGATCCTCAGGTACAGTAGAGATTTGAGAATTGTGTGTTTTTGGTGTTTTCATACTTTGCGTAACATGAACATGTGTTTCTTTTGCATATCTGAGCTGTGTGTCAAAAGTTAAGTTTTCTGGCTGAATTGAGTCCTACTGCCCATTCTGAGATACAGATCCTCAGGTAAAGTTCAGACTTGAGAAGTGTGTGTTTTTGGTCTTTTCATACCTTGCGTAACATGAACATTTGTTTCTTTTGCATATCTGAGCTGTGTGTCAAAAGTTAAGTTTTCTGGCTGAATTGAGTCCTACTGCCCATTCTGAGATGCACTTTGGTCTATCTCCTCAGGGAAAGCTCAGATTTGAAAAAATTGACTGTTTTTTGGGCTTCTCAGACTGTGGGGTACATGAATATATGTTTGTTTTGCATATCTGAGCTCTGTGTCAAAAGTTAAGTTTCCTGGCTGAATTGAGTCCTACTGCCTATTCTGAGATGCACTTTGGTCTATCTCCTCAGGGAACGCTCAGATTTGAAAAAATTGACTGTTTTTTGGGATTTTCAGACTGTGGGGTGCATGAATATATGTTTGCTTTGAATAATTGAGCTGTGTGTCACAAGTTAAATTTTCTGGTTGAATTGATTCCTACTGCCTATTCTGAGATACAGATCCTCAGGTAAAGTTCAGATTTGAGAAGTGTGTGTTTTTGGTCTTTTCATACCTTGCGTAACATGAACATGTGTTTCTTTTGCATATCTGAGCTGTATGTCAAAAGTTAAGTTTTCTGGCTGAATTGAGCCCTACTGCCCATTCTGAGATGCACTTTGGTCTATCTCCTCAGGGAAAGCTCAGATTTGAAAAAATTGACTGTTTTTTGGGCTTCTCAGACTGTGGGGTACATGAATATATGTTTGTTTTGCATATCTGAGCTCTGTGTCAAAAGTTAAGTTTTCTGGCTGAATTGAGTCCTACTGCCTATTCTGAGATGCACTTTGGTCTATCTCCTCAGGGAACGCTCAGATTTGAGAATTGTGTGTTTTTTGTGTTTTCAGACTGTGGGGTACATGAATATAAATTTCCTTTGCATATCTGAGCTGTGTGTCAAAAGTTAAATTTTCTGGTTGAATTGATTCCTACTGCCTATTCTGAGATACAGATCCTCAGGTACAGTAGAGATTTGAGAATTGTGTGTTTTTGGTGTTTTCATACTTTGCGTAGCATGAACATGTGTTTCTTTTGCATATCTGAGCTGTGTGTCAAAAGTTAAGTTTTCTGTCTGAATTGAGCGCTACTGCCCATTCTGAGATGCACTTTGTTCTATCTCCTCAGGGAAAGCTCAGATTTGAAAAAATTGACTGTTTTTTGGGCTTCTCAGACTGTGGGGTACATGAATATAGGTTTGTTTTGCATATCTGAGCTGTGTATCAAAGTTAAGTTTTCTGGCTGAATTGAGGCCTACTGCCCATTCTGAGATGCACTTTGGTCTATCTCCTCAGGGAAAGCTCAGATTTGAAAAAATTGACTGTTTTTTGGGATTTTCAGACTGTGGGGTGCATGAATATATGTTTGCTTTGAATAATTGAGCTGTGTGTCAAAAGTTAAATTTTCTGGTTGAATTGATTCCTACTGCCTATTCTGAGATACAGATCCTCAGGTAAAGTTCAGACTTGAGAAGTGTGTGTTTTTGGTCTTTTCATACCTTGCGTAACATGAACATGTGTTTCTTTTGCATATCTGAGCTGTATGTCAAAAGTTAAGTTTTCTGGCTGAATTGAGCCCTACTGCCCATTCTGAGATGCACTTTGTTCTATCTCCTCAGGGAAAGCTCAGATTTGAAAAAATTGACTGTTTTTTGGGCTTCTCAGACTGTGGGGTACATGAATATAGGTTTGTTTTGCACATCTGAGCTGTGTATCAAAGTTAAGTTTTCTGGCTGAATTGAGGCCTACTGCCCATTCTGAGATGCACTTTGGTCTATCTCCTCAGGGAAAGCTCAGATTTGAAAAAATTGACTGTTTTTTGGGATTTTCAGACTGTGGGGTGCATGAATATATGTTTGCTTTGAATAATTGAGCTGTGTGTCACAAGTTAAATTTTCTGGTTGAATTGATTCCTACTGCCTATTCTGAGATACAGATCCTCAGGTAAAGTTCAGACTTGAGAAGTGTGTGTTTTTGGTCTTTTCATACCTTGCGTAACATGAACATGTGTTTCTTTTGCATATCTGAGCTGTATGTCAAAAGTTAAGTTTTCTGGCTGAATTGAGCCCTACTGCCCATTCTGAGATGCAGTTTGTTCTATCTCCTCAGGGAAAGCTCAGATTTGAAAAAATTGACTGTTTTTTGGGCTTCTCAGACTGTGGGGTACATGAATATATGTTTGTTTTGCATATCTGAGCTCTGTGTCAAAAGTTAAGTTTTCTGGCTGAATTCAGTCCTACTGCCTATTCTGAAATGCACTTTGGTCTATCTCCTCAGGGAACGCTCAGATTTGAGAATTGTGTGTTTTGGGGATTTTCAGACTGTTGGGTGCATGAATATACTTTTGTTTTGCATATCTGAGCTGTGTGTCAAAAGTTAAGTTTTCTGGCTGAATTGAGGCCTACTGCCCATTCTGAGATGCACTTTGGTCTATCTCCTCAGGGAAAGCTCAGATTTGAAAAAATTGACTGTTTTTTGGGCTTCTCAGACTGTGGGGTACATGAATATATGTTTGTTTTGCATATCTGAGCTCTGTGTCAAAAGTTAAGTTTTCTGGCTGAATTGAGTCCTACTGCCTATTCTGAGATGCACTTTGGTCTATCTCCTCAGGGAACGCTCAGATTTGAGAATTGTGTGTTTTGGGGATTTTCAGACTGTTGGGTGCATGAATATACTTTTGTTTTGCATATCTGAGCTGTGTGTCAAAAGTTAAATTTTCTGGCTGAATTGAGGCCTACTGCCCATTCTGAGATGCACTTTGGTCTATCTCCTCAGGGAAAGCTCAGATTTGAAAAAATTGACTGTTTTTTGGTGTTTTCAGACTTTGGGGTACATGAATATAAATTTCCTTTGCATATCTGAGCTGTGTGTCAAAAGTTAAATTTTCTGGTTGAATTGATTCCTACTGCCTATTCTGAGATACAGATCCTCAGGTACAGTAGAGATTTGAGAATTGTGTTTTTTTGGTGTTTTCATACTTTGCGTAACATGAACATGTGTTTCTTTTGCATATCTGAGCTGTGTGTCAAAAGTTAAGTTTTCTGGCTGAATTGAGTCCTACTGCCCATTCTGAGATACAGATCCTCAGGTAAAGTTCAGACTTGAGAAGTGTGTGTTTTTGGTCTTTTCATACCTTGCGTAACATGAACATTTGTTTTTTTTGCATATCTGAGCTGTGTGTCAAAAGTTACGTTTTCTGTCTGAATTGAGTCCTACTGCCCATTCTGAGATGCACTTTGTTCTATCTCCTCAGGGAAAGCTCAGATTTGAAAAAATTGACTGTTTTTTGGGCTTCTCAGACTGTGGGGTACATGAATATAGGTTTGTTTTGCATATCTGAGCTGTGTATCAAAGTTAAGTTTTCTGGCTGAATTGAGGCCTACTGCCCATTCTGAGATGCACTTTGGTCTATCTCCTCAGGGAAAGCTCAGATTTGAAAAAATTGACTGTTTTTTGGGATTTTCAGACTGTGGGGTGCATGAATATATGTTTGCTTTGAATAATTGAGCTGTGTGTCACAAGTTAAATTTTCTGGTTGAATTGATTCCTACTGCCTATTCTGAGATACAGATCCTCAGGTAAAGTTCAGACTTGAGAAGTGTGTGTTTTTGGTCTTTTCATACCTTGCGTAACATGAACATGTGTTTCTTTTGCATATCTGAGCTGTATGTCAAAAGTTAAGTTTTCTGGCTGAATTGAGCCCTACTGCCCATTCTGAGATGCACTTTGTTCTATCTCCTCAGGGAAAGCTCAGATTTGAAAAAATTGACTGTTTTTTGGGCTTCTCAGACTGTGGGGTACATGAATATAGGTTTGTTTTGCACATCTGAGCTGTGTATCAAAGTTAAGTTTTCTGGCTGAATTGAGGCCTACTGCCCATTCTGAGATGCACTTTGGTCTATCTCCTCAGGGAAAGCTCAGATTTGAAAAAATTGACTGTTTTTTGGGAATTTCAGACTGTGGGGTGCATGAATATATGTTTGCTTTGAATAATTGAGCTGTGTGTCACAAGTTAAATTTTCTGGTTGAATTGATTCCTACTGCCTATTCTGAGATACAGATCCTCAGGTAAAGTTCAGACTTGAGAAGTGTGTGTTTTTGGTCTTTTCATACCTTGCGTAACATGAACATGTGTTTCTTTTGCATATCTGAGCTGTATGTCAAAAGTTAAGTTTTCTGGCTGAATTGAGCCCTACTGCCCATTCTGAGATGCAGTTTGTTCTATCTCCTCAGGGAAAGCTCAGATTTGAAAAAATTGACTGTTTTTTGGGCTTCTCAGACTGTGGGGTACATGAATATATGTTTGTTTTGCATATCTGAGCTCTGTGTCAAAAGTTAAGTTTTCTGGCTGAATTCAGTCCTACTGCCTATTCTGAAATGCACTTTGGTCTATCTCCTCAGGGAACGCTCAGATTTGAGAATTGTGTGTTTTGGGGATTTTCAGACTGTTGGGTGCATGAATATACTTTTGTTTTGCATATCTGAGCTGTGTGTCAAAAGTTAAGTTTTCTGGCTGAATTGAGGCCTACTGCCCATTCTGAGATGCACTTTGGTCTATCTCCTCAGGGAAAGCTCAGATTTGAAAAAATTGACTGTTTTTTGGGCTTCTCAGACTGTGGGGTACATGAATATAGGTTTGTTTTGCACATCTGAGCTGTGTATCAAAGTTAAGTTTTCTGGCTGAATTGAGGCCTACTGCCCATTCTGAGATGCACTTTGGTCTATCTCCTCAGGGAAAGCTCAGATTTGAAAAAATTGACTGTTTTTTGGGAATTTCAGACTGTGGGGTGCATGAATATATGTTTGCTTTGAATAATTGAGCTGTGTGTCACAAGTTAAATTTTCTGGTTGAATTGATTCCTACTGCCTATTCTGAGATACAGATCCTCAGGTAAAGTTCAGACTTGAAAAGTGTGTGTTTTTGGTCTTTTCATACCTTGCGTAACATGAACATGTGTTTCTTTTGCATATCTGAGCTGTATGTCAAAAGTTAAGTTTTCTGGCTGAATTGAGCCCTACTGCCCATTCTGAGATGCAGTTTGTTCTATCTCCTCAGGGAAAGCTCAGATTTGAAAAAATTGACTGTTTTTTGGGCTTCTCAGACTGTGGGGTACATGAATATATGTTTGTTTTGCATATCTGAGCTCTGTGTCAAAAGTTAAGTTTTCTGGCTGAATTCAGTCCTACTGCCTATTCTGAAATGCACTTTGGTCTATCTCCTCAGGGAACGCTCAGATTTGAGAATTGTGTGTTTTGGGGATTTTCAGACTGTTGGGTACATGAATATACTTTTGTTTTGCATATCTGAGCTGTGTGTCAAAAGTTAAGTTTTCTGGCTGAATTGAGGCCTACTGCCCATTCTGAGATGCACTTTGGTCTATCTCCTCAGGGAAAGCTCAGATTTGAAAAAATTGACTGTTTTTTGGGCTTCTCAGACTGTGGGGTACATGAATATATGTTTGTTTTGCATATCTGAGCTCTGTGTCAAAAGTTAAGTTTTCTGGCTGAATTGAGTCCTACTGCCTATTCTGAGATGCACTTTGGTCTATCTCCTCAGGGAACGCTCAGATTTGAGAATTGTGTGTTTTGGGGATTTTCAGACTGTTGGGTGCATGAATATACTTTTGTTTTGCATATCTGAGCTGTGTGTCAAAAGTTAAATTTTCTGGCTGAATTGAGGCCTACTGCCCATTCTGAGATGCACTTTGGTCTATCTCCTCAGGGAAAGCTCAGATTTGAAAAAATTGACTGTTTTTTGGTGTTTTCAGACTTTGGGGTACATGAATATAAATTTCCTTTGCATATCTGAGCTGTGTGTCAAAAGTTAAATTTTCTGGTTGAATTGATTCCTACTGCCTATTCTGAGATACAGATCCTCAGGTACAGTAGAGATTTGAGAATTGTGTGTTTTTGGTGTTTTCATACTTTGCGTAACATGAACATGTGTTTCTTTTGCATATCTGAGCTGTGTGTCAAAAGTTAAGTTTTCTGGCTGAATTGAGTCCTACTGCCCATTCTGAGATACAGATCCTCAGGTAAAGTTCAGACTTGAGAAGTGTGTGTTTTTGGTCTTTTCATACCTTGCGTAACATGAACATTTGTTTCTTTTGCATATCTGAGCTGTGTGTCAAAAGTTAAGTTTTCTGTCTGAATTGAGTCCTACTGCCCATTCTGAGATGCACTTTGTTCTATCTCCTCAGGGAAAGCTCAGATTTGAAAAAATTGACTGTTTTTTGGGCTTCTCAGACTGTGGGGTACATGAATATAGGTTTGTTTTGCATATCTGAGCTGTGTATCAAAGTTAAGTTTTCTGGCTGAATTGAGGCCTACTGCCCATTCTGAGATGCACTTTGGTCTATCTCCTCAGGGAAAGCTCAGATTTGAAAAAATTGACTGTTTTTTGGGATTTTCAGACTGTGGGGTGCATGAATATATGTTTGCTTTGAATAATTGAGCTGTGTGTCACAAGTTAAATTTTCTGGTTGAATTGATTCCTACTGCCTATTCTGAGATACAGATCCTCAGGTAAAGTTCAGACTTGAGAAGTGTGTGTTTTTGGTCTTTTCATACCTTGCGTAACATGAACATGTGTTTCTTTTGCATATCTGAGCTGTATGTCAAAAGTTAAGTTTTCTGGCTGAATTGAGCCCTACTGCCCATTCTGAGATGCACTTTGTTCTATCTCCTCAGGGAAAGCTCAGATTTGAAAAAATTGACTGTTTTTTGGGCTTCTCAGACTGTGGGGTACATGAATATAGGTTTGTTTTGCATATCTGAGCTGTGTATCAAAGTTAAGTTTTCTGGCTGAATTGAGGCCTACTGCCCATTCTGAGATGCACTTTGGTCTATCTCCTCAGGGAAAGCTCAGATTTGAAAAAATTGACTGTTTTTTGGGATTTTCAGACTGTGGGGTGCATGAATATATGTTTGCTTTGAATAATTGAGCTGTGTGTCACAAGTTAAATTTTCTGGTTGAATTGATTCCTACTGCCTATTCTGAGATACAGATCCTCAGGTAAAGTTCAGACTTGAGAAGTGTGTGTTTTTGGTCTTTTCATACCTTGCGTAACATGAACATGTGTTTCTTTTGCATATCTGAGCTGTATGTCAAAAGTTAAGTTTTCTGGCTGAATTGAGCCCTACTGCCCATTCTGAGATGCACTTTGTTCTATCTCCTCAGGGAAAGCTCAGATTTGAAAAAATTGACTGTTTTTTGGGCTTCTCAGACTGTGGGGTACATGAATATATGTTTGTTTTGCATATCTGAGCTCTGTGTCAAAAGTTAAGTTTTCTGGCTGAATTCAGTCCTACTGCCTATTCTGAAATGCACTTTGGTCTATCTCCTCAGGGAACGCTCAGATTTGAGAATTGTGTGTTTTGGGGATTTTCAGACTGTTGGGTGCATGAATATACTTTTGTTTTGCATATCTGAGCTGTGTGTCAAAAGTTAAGTTTTCTGGCTGAATTGAGGCCTACTGCCCATTCTGAGATGCACTTTGGTCTATCTCCTCAGGGAAAGCTCAGATTTGAAAAAATTGACTGTTTTTTGGGCTTCTCAGACTGTGGGGTACATGAATATAGGTTTGTTTTGCACATCTGAGCTGTGTATCAAAGTTAAGTTTTCTGGCTGAATTGAGGCCTACTGCCCATTCTGAGATGCACTTTGGTCTATCTCCTCAGGGAAAGCTCAGATTTGAAAAAATTGACTGTTTTTTGGGAATTTCAGACTGTGGGGTGCATGAATATATGTTTGCTTTGAATAATTGAGCTGTGTGTCAAAAGTTAAATTTTCTGGTTGAATTGATTCCTACTGCCTATTCTGAGATACAGATCCTCAGGTAAAGTTCAGACTTGAGAAGTGTGTGTTTTTGGTCTTTTCATACCTTGCGTAACATGAACATGTGTTTCTTTTGCATATCTGAGCTGTATGTCAAAAGTTAAGTTTTCTGGCTGAATTGAGCCCTACTGCCCATTCTGAGATGCAGTTTGTTCTATCTCCTCAGGGAAAGCTCAGATTTGAAAAAATTGACTGTTTTTTGGGCTTCTCAGACTGTGGGGTACATGAATATATGTTTGTTTTGCATATCTGAGCTCTGTGTCAAAAGTTAAGTTTTCTGGCTGAATTCAGTCCTACTGCCTATTCTGAAATGCACTTTGGTCTATCTCCTCAGGGAACGCTCAGATTTGAGAATTGTGTGTTTTGGGGATTTTCAGACTGTTGGGTGCATGAATATACTTTTGTTTTGCATATCTGAGCTGTGTGTCAAAAGTTAAGTTTTCTGGCTGAATTGAGGCCTACTGCCCATTCTGAGATGCACTTTGGTCTATCTCCTCAGGGAAAGCTCAGATTTGAAAAAATTGACTGTTTTTTGGGCTTCTCAGACTGTGGGGTACATGAATATATGTTTGTTTTGCATATCTGAGCTCTGTGTCAAAAGTTAAGTTTTCTGGCTGAATTGAGTCCTACTGCCTATTCTGAGATGCACTTTGGTCTATCTCCTCAGGGAACGCTCAGATTTGAGAATTGTGTGTTTTGGGGATTTTCAGACTGTTGGGTGCATGAATATACTTTTGTTTTGCATATCTGAGCTGTGTGTCAAAAGTTAAATTTTCTGGCTGAATTGAGGCCTACTGCCCATTCTGAGATGCACTTTGGTCTATCTCCTCAGGGAAAGCTCAGATTTGAAAAAATTGACTGTTTTTTGGTGTTTTCAGACTTTGGGGTACATGAATATAAATTTCCTTTGCATATCTGAGCTGTGTGTCAAAAGTTAAATTTTCTGGTTGAATTGATTCCTACTGCCTATTCTGAGATACAGATCCTCAGGTACAGTAGAGATTTGAGAATTGTGTGTTTTTGGTGTTTTCATACTTTGCGTAACATGAACATGTGTTTCTTTTGCATATCTGAGCTGTGTGTCAAAAGTTAAGTTTTCTGGCTGAATTGAGTCCTACTGCCCATTCTGAGATACAGATCCTCAGGTAAAGTTCAGACTTGAGAAGTGTGTGTTTTTGGTCTTTTCATACCTTGCGTAACATGAACATGTGTTTCTTTTGCATATCTGAGCTGTGTGTCAAAAGTTAAGTTTTCTGGCTGAATTGAGCCCTACTGCCCATTCTGAGATGCACTTTGTTCTATCTCCTCAGGGAAAGCTCAGATTTGAAAAAATTGACTGTTTTTTGGGCTTCTCAGACTGTGGGGTACATGAATATAGGTTTGTTTTGCATATCTGAGCTGTGTATCAAAGTTAAGTTTTCTGGCTGAATTGAGGCCTACTGCCCATTCTGAGATGCACTTTGGTCTATCTCCTCAGGGAAAGCTCAGATTTGAAAAAATTGACTGTTTTTTGTGATTTTCAGACTGTGGGGTACATGAATATATGTTTGCTTTGAATAATTGAGCTGTGTGTCAAAAGTTAAATTTTCTGGTTGAATTGATTCCTACTGCCTATTCTGAGATACAGATCCTCAGGTAAAGTTCAGACTTGAGAAGTGTGTGTTTTTGGTCTTTTCATACCTTGCGTAACATGAACATGTGTTTCTTTTGCATATCTGAGCTGTATGTCAAAAGTTAAGTTTTCTGGCTGAATTGAGCCCTACTGCCCATTCTGAGATGCAGTTTGTTCTATCTCCTCAGGGAAAGCTCAGATTTGAAAAAATTGACTGTTTTTTGGGCTTCTCAGACTGTGGGGTACATGAATATATGTTTGTTTTGCATATCTGAGCTCTGTGTCAAAAGTTAAGTTTTCTGGCTGAATTCAGTCCTACTGCCTATTCTGAAATGCACTTTGGTCTATCTCCTCAGGGAACGCTCAGATTTGAGAATTGTGTGTTTTGGGGATTTTCAGACTGTTGGGTGCATGAATATACTTTTGTTTTGCATATCTGAGCTGTGTGTCAAAAGTTAAGTTTTCTGGCTGAATTGAGGCCTACTGCCCATTCTGAGATGCACTTTGGTCTATCTCCTCAGGGAAAGCTCAGATTTGAAAAAATTGACTGTTTTTTGGGCTTCTCAGACTGTGGGGTACATGAATATATGTTTGTTTTGCATATCTGAGCTCTGTGTCAAAAGTTAAGTTTTCTGGCTGAATTGAGTCCTACTGCCTATTCTGAGATGCACTTTGGTCTATCTCCTCAGGGAACGCTCAGATTTGAGAATTGTGTGTTTTTGGTGTTTTCAGACTGTGGGGTACATGAATATAAATTTCCTTTGCATATCTGAGCTGTGTGTCAAAAGTTAAATTTTCTGGTTGAATTGATTCCTACTGCCTATTCTGAGATACAGATCCTCAGGTACAGTAGAGATTTGAGAATTGTGTGTTTTTGGTGTTTTCATACTTTGCGTAGCATGAACATGTGTTTCTTTTGCATATCTGAGCTGTGTGTCAAAAGTTAAGTTTTCTGTCTGAATTGAGCGCTACTGCCCATTCTGAGATGCACTTTGTTCTATCTCCTCAGGGAAAGCTCAGATTTGAAAAAATTGACTGTTTTTTGGGCTTCTCAGACTGTGTGGTGCATGAATATACGTTTGTTTTGCATATCTGAGCTGTGTGTCAAAAGTTAAGTTTTCTGGCTGAATTGAGTCCTACTGCCTATTCTGAGATGCACTTTGGTCTATCTCCTCAGGGAACGCTCAGATTTGAGAATTGTGTGTTTTTGGTGTTTTCAGACTGTGGGGTACATGAATATAAATTTCCTTTGCATATCTGAGCTGTGTGTCAAAAGTTAAATTTTCTGGCTGAATTGAGCCCTACTGCCCATTCTGAGATGCACTTTGTTCTATCTCCTCAGGGAAAGCTCAGATTTGAAAAAATTGACTGTTTTTTTGGCTTCTCAGACTGTGGGGTACATGAATATAGGTTTGTTTTGCATATCTGAGCTGTGTATCAAAGTTAAGTTTTCTGGCTGAATTGAGGCCTACTGCCCATTCTGAGATGCACTTTGGTCTATCTCCTCAGGGAAAGCTCAGATTTGAAAAAATTGACTGTTTTTTGGGATTTTCAGACTGTGGGGTGCATGAATATATGTTTGCTTTGAATAATTGAGCTGTGTGTCACAAGTTAAATTTTCTGTTTGAATTGATTCCTACTGCCTATTCTGAGATACAGATCCTCAGGTAAAGTTCAGATTTGAGAAGTGTGTGTTTTTGGTCTTTTCATACCTTGCGTAACATGAACATGTGTTTCTTTTGCATATCTGAGCTGTATGTCAAAAGTTAAGTTTTCTGGCTGAATTGAGCCCTACTGCCCATTCTGAGATGCACTTTGTTCTATCTCCTCAGGGAAAGCTCAGATTTGAAAAAATTGACTGTTTTTTGGGCTTCTCAGACTGTGGGGTACATGAATATAGGTTTGTTTTGCATATCTGAGCTGTGTATCAAAGTTAAGTTTTCTGGCTGAATTGAGGCCTACTGCCCATTCTGAGATGCACTTTGGTCTATCTCCTCAGGGAAAGCTCAGATTTGAAAAAATTGACTGTTTTTTGTGATTTTCAGACTGTGGGGTACATGAATATATGTTTGCTTTGAATAATTGAGCTGTGTGTCAAAAGTTAAATTTTCTGGTTGAATTGATTCCTACTGCCTATTCTGAGATACAGATCCTCAGGTAAAGTTCAGACTTGAGAAGTGTGTGTTTTTGGTCTTTTCATACCTTGCGTAACATGAACATGTGTTTCTTTTGCATATCTGAGCTGTATGTCAAAAGTTAAGTTTTCTGGCTGAACTGAGCCCTACTGCCCATTCTGAGATGCAGTTTGTTCTATCTCCTCAGGGAAAGCTCAGATTTGAAAAAATTGACTGTTTTTTGGGCTTCTCAGACTGTGGGGTACATGAATATATGTTTGTTTTGCATATCTGAGCTCTGTGTCAAAAGTTAAGTTTTCTGGCTGAATTCAGTCCTACTGCCTATTCTGAAATGCACTTTGGTCTATCTCCTCAGGGAACGCTCAGATTTGAGAATTGTGTGTTTTGGGGATTTTCAGACTGTTGGGTGCATGAATATACTTTTGTTTTGCATATCTGAGCTGTGTGTCAAAAGTTAAGTTTTCTGGCTGAATTGAGGCCTACTGCCCATTCTGAGATGCACTTTGGTCTATCTCCTCAGGGAAAGCTCAGATTTGAAAAAATTGACTGTTTTTTGGGCTTCTCAGACTGTGGGGTACATGAATATATGTTTGTTTTGCATATCTGAGCTCTGTGTCAAAAGTTAAGTTTTCTGGCTGAATTGAGCCCTACTGCCCATTCTGAGATGCACTTTGTTCTATCTCCTCAGGGAAAGCTCAGATTTGAAAAAATTGACTGTTTTTTGGGCTTCTCAGACTGTGGGGTACATGAATATAGGTTTGTTTTGCATATCTGAGCTGTGTATCAAAGTTAAGTTTTCTGGCTGAATTGAGGCCTACTGCCCATTCTGAGATGCACTTTGGTCTATCTCCTCAGGGAAAGCTCAGATTTGAAAAAATTGACTGTTTTTTGTGATTTTCAGACTGTGGGGTACATGAATATATGTTTGCTTTGAATAATTGAGCTGTGTGTCAAAAGTTAAATTTTCTGGTTGAATTGATTACTACTGCCTATTCTGAGATACAGATCCTCAGGTAAAGTTCAGACTTGAGAAGTGTGTGTTTTTGGTCTTTTCATACCTTGCGTAACATGAACATGTGTTTCTTTTGCATATCTGAGCTGTATGTCAAAAGTTAAGATTTCTGGCTGAACTGAGCCCTACTGCCCATTCTGAGATGCACTTTGTTCTATCTCCTCAGGGAAAGCTCAGATTTGAAAAAATTGACTGTTTTTTTGGCTTCTCAGACTGTGGGGTACATGAATATAGGTTTGTTTTGCATATCTGAGCTGTGTATCAAAGTTAAGTTTTCTGGCTGAATTGAGGCCTACTGCCCATTCTGAGATGCACTTTGGTCTATCTCCTCAGGGAAAGCTCAGATTTGAAAAAATTGACTGTTTTTTGGGATTTTCAGACTGTGGGGTGCATGAATATATGTTTGCTTTGAATAATTGAGCTGTGTGTCACAAGTTAAATTTTCTGTTTGAATTGATTCCTACTGCCTATTCTGAGATACAGATCCTCAGGTAAAGTTCAGATTTGAGAAGTGTGTGTTTTTGGTCTTTTCATACCTTGCGTAACATGAACATGTGTTTCTTTTGCATATCTGAGCTGTATGTCAAAAGTTAAGTTTTCTGGCTGAATTGAGCCCTACTGCCCATTCTGAGATGCACTTTGTTCTATCTCCTCAGGGAAAGCTCAGATTTGAAAAAATTGACTGTTTTTTGGGCTTCTCAGACTGTGGGGTACATGAATATAGGTTTGTTTTGCATATCTGAGCTGTGTATCAAAGTTAAGTTTTCTGGCTGAATTGAGGCCTACTGCCCATTCTGAGATGCACTTTGGTCTATCTCCTCAGGGAAAGCTCAGATTTGAAAAAATTGACTGTTTTTTGTGATTTTCAGACTGTGGGGTACATGAATATATGTTTGCTTTGAATAATTGAGCTGTGTGTCAAAAGTTAAATTTTCTGGTTGAATTGATTCCTACTGCCTATTCTGAGATACAGATCCTCAGGTAAAGTTCAGACTTGAGAAGTGTGTGTTTTTGGTCTTTTCATACCTTGCGTAACATGAACATGTGTTTCTTTTGCATATCTGAGCTGTATGTCAAAAGTTAAGTTTTCTGGCTGAACTGAGCCCTACTGCCCATTCTGAGATGCAGTTTGTTCTATCTCCTCAGGGAAAGCTCAGATTTGAAAAAATTGACTGTTTTTTGGGCTTCTCAGACTGTGGGGTACATGAATATATGTTTGTTTTGCATATCTGAGCTCTGTGTCAAAAGTTAAGTTTTCTGGCTGAATTCAGTCCTACTGCCTATTCTGAAATGCACTTTGGTCTATCTCCTCAGGGAACGCTCAGATTTGAGAATTGTGTGTTTTGGGGATTTTCAGACTGTTGGGTGCATGAATATACTTTTGTTTTGCATATCTGAGCTGTGTGTCAAAAGTTAAGTTTTCTGGCTGAATTGAGGCCTACTGCCCATTCTGAGATGCACTTTGGTCTATCTCCTCAGGGAAAGCTCAGATTTGAAAAAATTGACTGTTTTTTGGGCTTCTCAGACTGTGGGGTACATGAATATATGTTTGTTTTGCATATCTGAGCTCTGTGTCAAAAGTTAAGTTTTCTGGCTGAATTGAGCCCTACTGCCCATTCTGAGATGCACTTTGTTCTATCTCCTCAGGGAAAGCTCAGATTTGAAAAAATTGACTGTTTTTTGGGCTTCTCAGACTGTGGGGTACATGAATATAGGTTTGTTTTGCATATCTGAGCTGTGTATCAAAGTTAAGTTTTCTGGCTGAATTGAGGCCTACTGCCCATTCTGAGATGCACTTTGGTCTATCTCCTCAGGGAAAGCTCAGATTTGAAAAAATTGACTGTTTTTTGTGATTTTCAGACTGTGGGGTACATGAATATATGTTTGCTTTGAATAATTGAGCTGTGTGTCAAAAGTTAAATTTTCTGGTTGAATTGATTCCTACTGCCTATTCTGAGATACAGATCCTCAGGTAAAGTTCAGACTTGAGAAGTGTGTGTTTTTGGTCTTTTCATACCTTGCGTAACATGAACATGTGTTTCTTTTGCATATCTGAGCTGTATGTCAAAAGTTAAGATTTCTGGCTGAACTGAGCCCTACTGCCCATTCTGAGATGCAGTTTGTTCTATCTCCTCAGGGAAAGCTCAGATTTGAAAAAATTGACTGTTTTTTGGGCTTCTCAGACTGTGGGGTACATGAATATATGTTTGTTTTGCATATCTGAGCTCTGTGTCAAAAGTTAAGTTTTCTGGCTGAATTGAGTCCTACTGCCTATTCTGAAATGCACTTTGGTCTATCTCCTCAGGGAACGCTCAGATTTGAGAATTGTGTGTTTTGGGGATTTTCAGACTGTTGGGTGCATGAATATACTTTTGTTTTGCATATCTGAGCTGTGTGTCAAAAGTTAAGTTTTCTGGCTGAATTGAGGCCTACTGCCCATTCTGAGATGCACTTTGGTCTATCTCCTCAGGGAAAGCTCAGATTTGAAAAAATTGACTGTTTTTTGGGCTTCTCAGACTGTGGGGTACATGAATATATGTTTGTTTTGCATATCTGAGCTCTGTGTCAAAAGTTAAGTTTTCTGGCTGAATTGAGTCCTACTGCCTATTCTGAGATGCACTTTGGTCTATCTCCTCAGGGAACGCTCAGATTTGAGAATTGTGTGTTTTTGGTGTTTTCAGACTGTGGGGTACATGAATATAAATTTCCTTTGCATATCTGAGCTGTGTGTCAAAAGTTAAATTTTCTGGTTGAGTTGATTCCTACTGCCTATTCTGAGATACAGATCCTCAGGTAAAGTTCAGACTTGAGAAGTGTGTGTTTTTGGTCTTTTCATACCTTGCGTAACATGAACATGTGTTTCTTTTGCATATCTGAGCTGTATGTCAAAAGTTAAGATTTCTGGCTGAATTGAGCCCTACTGCCCATTCTGAGATGCACTTTGGTCTATCTCCTCAGGGAAAGCTCAGATTTGAAAAAATTGACTGTTTTTTGGGCTTCTCAGACTGTGGGGTACATGAATATATGTTTGTTTTGCATATCTGAGCTCTGTGTCAAAAGTTAAGTTTTCTGGCTGAATTGAGTCCTACTGCCTATTCTGAAATGCAATTTGGTCTATCTCCTCAGGGAACGCTCAGATTTGAGAATTGTGTGTTTTTGGTGTTTTCAGACTGTGGGGTACATGAATATAAATTTCCTTTGCATATCTGAGCTGTGTGTCAAAAGTTAAATTTTCTGGTTGAATTGATTCCTACTGCCTATTCTGAGATACAGATCCTCAGGTACAGTAGAGATTTGAGAATTGTGTGTTTTTGGTGTTTTCATACTTTGCGTAGCATGAACATGTGTTTCTTTTGCATATCTGAGCTGTGTGTCAAAAGTTAAGTTTTCTGTCTGAATTGAGCGCTACTGCCCATTCTGAGATGCACTTTGTTCTATCTCCTCAGGGAAAGATCAGATTTGAAAAAATTGACTGTTTTTTGGGCTTCTCAGACTGTGGGGTACATGAATATAGGTTTGTTTTGCATATCTGAGCTGTGTATCAAAGTTAAGTTTTCTGGCTGAATTGAGGCCTACTGCCCATTCTGAGATGCACTTTGGTCTATCTCCTCAGGGAAAGCTCAGATTTGAAAAAATTGACTGTTTTTTGGGATTTTCAGACTGTGGGGTGCATGAATATATGTTTGCTTTGAATAATTGAGCTGTGTGTCAAAAGTTAAATTTTCTGGTTGAATTGATTCCTACTGCCTATTCTGAGATACAGATCCTCAGGTAAAGTTCAGACTTGAGAAGTGTGTGTTTTTGGTCTTTTCATACCTTGCGTAACATGAACATGTGTTTCTTTTGCATATCTGAGCTGTATGTCAAAAGTTAAGTTTTCTGGCTGAATTGAGCCCTACTGCCCATTCTGAGATGCACTTTGTTCTATCTCCTCAGGGAAAGCTCAGATTTGAAAAAATTGACTGTTTTTTGGGCTTCTCAGACTGTGGGGTACATGAATATAGGTTTGTTTTGCACATCTGAGCTGTGTATCAAAGTTAAGTTTTCTGGCTGAATTGAGGCCTACTGCCCATTCTGAGATGCACTTTGGTCTATCTCCTCAGGGAAAGCTCAGATTTGAAAAAATTGACTGTTTTTTGGGATTTTCAGACTGTGGGGTGCATGAATATATGTTTGCTTTGAATAATTGAGCTGTGTGTCACAAGTTAAATTTTCTGGTTGAATTGATTCCTACTGCCTATTCTGAGATACAGATCCTCAGGTAAAGTTCAGACTTGAGAAGTGTGTGTTTTTGGTCTTTTCATACCTTGCGTAACATGAACATGTGTTTCTTTTGCATATCTGAGCTGTATGTCAAAAGTTAAGTTTTCTGGCTGAATTGAGCCCTACTGCCCATTCTGAGATGCAGTTTGTTCTATCTCCTCAGGGAAAGCTCAGATTTGAAAAAATTGACTGTTTTTTGGGCTTCTCAGACTGTGGGGTACATGAATATATGTTTGTTTTGCATATCTGAGCTCTGTGTCAAAAGTTAAGTTTTCTGGCTGAATTCAGTCCTACTGCCTATTCTGAAATGCACTTTGGTCTATCTCCTCAGGGAACGCTCAGATTTGAGAATTGTGTGTTTTGGGGATTTTCAGACTGTTGGGTGCATGAATATACTTTTGTTTTGCATATCTGAGCTGTGTGTCAAAAGTTAAGTTTTCTGGCTGAATTGAGGCCTACTGCCCATTCTGAGATGCACTTTGGTCTATCTCCTCAGGGAAAGCTCAGATTTGAAAAAATTGACTGTTTTTTGGTGTTTTCAGACTTTGGGGTACATGAATATAAATTTCCTTTGCATATCTGAGCTGTGTGTCAAAAGTTAAATTTTCTGGTTGAATTGATTCCTACTGCCTATTCTGAGATACAGATCCTCAGGTACAGTAGAGATTTGAGAATTGTGTGTTTTTGGTGTTTTCATACTTTGCGTAACATGAACATGTGTTTCTTTTGCATATCTGAGCTGTGTGTCAAAAGTTAAGTTTTCTGGCTGAATTGAGTCCTACTGCCCATTCTGAGATACAGATCCTCAGGTAAAGTTCAGACTTGAGAAGTGTGTGTTTTTGGTCTTTTCATACCTTGCGTAACATGAACATTTGTTTCTTTTGCATATCTGAGCTGTGTGTCAAAAGTTACGTTTTCTGTCTGAATTGAGTCCTACTGCCCATTCTGAGATGCACTTTGTTCTATCTCCTCAGGGAAAGCTCAGATTTGAAAAAATTGACTGTTTTTTGGGCTTCTCAGACTGTGGGGTACATGAATATAGGTTTGTTTTGCATATCTGAGCTGTGTATCAAAGTTAAGTTTTCTGGCTGAATTGAGGCCTACTGCCCATTCTGAGATGCACTTTGGTCTATCTCCTCAGGGAAAGCTCAGATTTGAAAAAATTGACTGTTTTTTGGGATTTTCAGACTGTGGGGTGCATGAATATATGTTTGCTTTGAATAATTGAGCTCTGTGTCACAAGTTAAATTTTCTGGTTGAATTGATTCCTACTGCCTATTCTGAGATACAGATCCTCAGGTAAAGTTCAGACTTGAGAAGTGTGTGTTTTTGGTCTTTTCATACCTTGCGTAACATGAACATGTGTTTCTTTTGCATATCTGAGCTGTATGTCAAAAGTTAAGTTTTCTGGCTGAATTGAGCCCTACTGCCCATTCTGAGATGCACTTTGTTCTATCTCCTCAGGGAAAGCTCAGATTTGAAAAAATTGACTGTTTTTTGGGCTTCTCAGACTGTGGGGTACATGAATATAGGTTTGTTTTGCACATCTGAGCTGTGTATCAAAGTTAAGTTTTCTGGCTGAATTGAGGCCTACTGCCCATTCTGAGATGCACTTTGGTCTATCTCCTCAGGGAAAGCTCAGATTTGAAAAAATTGACTGTTTTTTGGGAATTTCAGACTGTGGGGTGCATGAATATATGTTTGCTTTGAATAATTGAGCTGTGTGTCACAAGTTAAATTTTCTGGTTGAATTGATTCCTACTGCCTATTCTGAGATACAGATCCTCAGGTAAAGTTCAGACTTGAGAAGTGTGTGTTTTTGGTCTTTTCATACCTTGCGTAACATGAACATGTGTTTCTTTTGCATATCTGAGCTGTATGTCAAAAGTTAAGTTTTCTGGCTGAATTGAGCCCTACTGCCCATTCTGAGATGCAGTTTGTTCTATCTCCTCAGGGAAAGCTCAGATTTGAAAAAATTGACTGTTTTTTGGGCTTCTCAGACTGTGGGGTACATGAATATATGTTTGTTTTGCATATCTGAGCTCTGTGTCAAAAGTTAAGTTTTCTGGCTGAATTCAGTCCTACTGCCTATTCTGAAATGCACTTTGGTCTATCTCCTCAGGGAACGCTCAGATTTGAGAATTGTGTGTTTTGGGGATTTTCAGACTGTTGGGTGCATGAATATACTTTTGTTTTGCATATCTGAGCTGTGTGTCAAAAGTTAAGTTTTCTGGCTGAATTGAGGCCTACTGCCCATTCTGAGATGCACTTTGGTCTATCTCCTCAGGGAAAGCTCAGATTTGAAAAAATTGACTGTTTTTTGGGCTTCTCAGACTGTGGGGTACATGAATATATGTTTGTTTTGCATATCTGAGCTCTGTGTCAAAAGTTAAGTTTTCTGGCTGAATTGAGTCCTACTGCCTATTCTGAGATGCACTTTGGTCTATCTCCTCAGGGAACGCTCAGATTTGAGAATTGTGTGTTTTGGGGATTTTCAGACTGTTGGGTGCATGAATATACTTTTGTTTTGCATATCTGAGCTGTGTGTCAAAAGTTAAATTTTCTGGCTGAATTGAGGCCTACTGCCCATTCTGAGATGCACTTTGGTCTATCTCCTCAGGGAAAGCTCAGATTTGAAAAAATTGACTGTTTTTTGGTGTTTTCAGACTTTGGGGTACATGAATATAAATTTCCTTTGCATATCTGAGCTGTGTGTCAAAAGTTAAATTTTCTGGTTGAATTGATTCCTACTGCCTATTCTGAGATACAGATCCTCAGGTACAGTAGAGATTTGAGAATTGTGTGTTTTTGGTGTTTTCATACTTTGCGTAACATGAACATGTGTTTCTTTTGCATATCTGAGCTGTGTGTCAAAAGTTAAGTTTTCTGGCTGAATTGAGTCCTACTGCCCATTCTGAGATACAGATCCTCAGGTAAAGTTCAGACTTGAGAAGTGTGTGTTTTTGGTCTTTTCATACCTTGCGTAACATGAACATTTGTTTCTTTTGCATATCTGAGCTGTGTATCAAAGTTAAGTTTTCTGGCTGAATTGAGGCCTACTGCCCATTCTGAGATGCACTTTGGTCTATCTCCTCAGGGAAAGCTCAGATTTGAAAAAATTGACTGTTTTTTGGGCTTCTCAGACTGTGGGGTACATGAATATATGTTTGTTTTGCATATCTGAGCTCTGTGTCAAAAGTTAAGTTTCCTGGCTGAATTGAGTCCTACTGCCTATTCTGAGATGCACTTTGGTCTATCTCCTCAGGGAACGCTCAGATTTGAAAAAATTGACTGTTTTTTGGGATTTTCAGACTGTGGGGTGCATGAATATATGTTTGCTTTGAATAATTGAGCTGTGTGTCACAAGTTAAATTTTCTGGTTGAATTGATTCCTACTGCCTATTCTGAGATACAGATCCTCAGGTAAAGTTCAGATTTGAGAAGTGTGTGTTTTTGGTCTTTTCATACCTTGCGTAACATGAACATGTGTTTCTTTTGCATATCTGAGCTGTATGTCAAAAGTTAAGTTTTCTGGCTGAATTGAGCCCTACTGCCCATTCTGAGATGCACTTTGGTCTATCTCCTCAGGGAAAGCTCAGATTTGAAAAAATTGACTGTTTTTTGGGCTTCTCAGACTGTGGGGTACATGAATATATGTTTGTTTTGCATATCTGAGCTCTGTGTCAAAAGTTAAGTTTTCTGGCTGAATTGAGTCCTACTGCCTATTCTGAGATGCACTTTGGTCTATCTCCTCAGGGAACGCTCAGATTTGAGAATTGTGTGTTTTTTGTGTTTTCAGACTGTGGGGTACATGAATATAAATTTCCTTTGCATATCTGAGCTGTGTGTCAAAAGTTAAATTTTCTGGTTGAATTGATTCCTACTGCCTATTCTGAGATACAGATCCTCAGGTACAGTAGAGATTTGAGAATTGTGTGTTTTTGGTGTTTTCATACTTTGCGTAGCATGAACATGTGTTTCTTTTGCATATCTGAGCTGTGTGTCAAAAGTTAAGTTTTCTGTCTGAATTGAGCGCTACTGCCCATTCTGAGATGCACTTTGTTCTATCTCCTCAGGGAAAGCTCAGATTTGAAAAAATTGACTGTTTTTTGGGCTTCTCAGACTGTGGGGTACATGAATATAGGTTTGTTTTGCATATCTGAGCTGTGTATCAAAGTTAAGTTTTCTGGCTGAATTGAGGCCTACTGCCCATTCTGAGATGCACTTTGGTCTATCTCCTCAGGGAAAGCTCAGATTTGAAAAAATTGACTGTTTTTTGGGATTTTCAGACTGTGGGGTGCATGAATATATGTTTGCTTTGAATAATTGAGCTGTGTGTCAAAAGTTAAATTTTCTGGTTGAATTGATTCCTACTGCCTATTCTGAGATACAGATCCTCAGGTAAAGTTCAGACTTGAGAAGTGTGTGTTTTTGGTCTTTTCATACCTTGCGTAACATGAACATGTCTTTCTTTTGCATATCTGAGCTGTATGTCAAAAGTTAAGTTTTCTGGCTGAATTGAGCCCTACTGCCCATTCTGAGATGCACTTTGTTCTATCTCCTCAGGGAAAGCTCAGATTTGAAAAAATTGACTGTTTTTTGGGCTTCTCAGACTGTGGGGTACATGAATATAGGTTTGTTTTGCACATCTGAGCTGTGTATCAAAGTTAAGTTTTCTGGCTGAATTGAGGCCTACTGCCCATTCTGAGATGCACTTTGGTCTATCTCCTCAGGGAAAGCTCAGATTTGAAAAAATTGACTGTTTTTTGGGATTTTCAGACTGTGGGGTGCATGAATATATGTTTGCTTTGAATAATTGAGCTGTGTGTCACAAGTTAAATTTTCTGGTTGAATTGATTCCTACTGCCTATTCTGAGATACAGATCCTCAGGTAAAGTTCAGACTTGAGAAGTGTGTGTTTTTGGTCTTTTCATACCTTGCGTAACATGAACATGTGTTTCTTTTGCATATCTGAGCTGTATGTCAAAAGTTAAGTTTTCTGGCTGAATTGAGCCCTACTGCCCATTCTGAGATGCAGTTTGTTCTATCTCCTCAGGGAAAGCTCAGATTTGAAAAAATTGACTGTTTTTTGGGCTTCTCAGACTGTGGGGTACATGAATATATGTTTGTTTTGCATATCTGAGCTCTGTGTCAAAAGTTAAGTTTTCTGGCTGAATTCAGTCCTACTGCCTATTCTGAAATGCACTTTGGTCTATCTCCTCAGGGAACGCTCAGATTTGAGAATTGTGTGTTTTGGGGATTTTCAGACTGTTGGGTGCATGAATATACTTTTGTTTTGCATATCTGAGCTGTGTGTCAAAAGTTAAGTTTTCTGGCTGAATTGAGGCCTACTGCCCATTCTGAGATGCACTTTGGTCTATCTCCTCAGGGAAAGCTCAGATTTGAAAAAATTGACTGTTTTTTGGGCTTCTCAGACTGTGGGGTACATGAATATATGTTTGTTTTGCATATCTGAGCTCTGTGTCAAAAGTTAAGTTTTCTGGCTGAATTGAGTCCTACTGCCTATTCTGAGATGCACTTTGGTCTATCTCCTCAGGGAACGCTCAGATTTGAGAATTGTGTGTTTTGGGGATTTTCAGACTGTTGGGTGCATGAATATACTTTTGTTTTGCATATCTGAGCTGTGTGTCAAAAGTTAAATTTTCTGGCTGAATTGAGGCCTACTGCCCATTCTGAGATTCACTTTGGTCTATCTCCTCAGGGAAAGCTCAGATTTGAAAAAATTGACTGTTTTTTGGTGTTTTCAGACTTTGGGGTACATGAATATAAATTTCCTTTGCATATCTGAGCTGTGTGTCAAAAGTTAAATTTTCTGGTTGAATTGATTCCTACTGCCTATTCTGAGATACAGATCCTCAGGTACAGTAGAGATTTGAGAATTGTGTGTTTTTGGTGTTTTCATACTTTGCGTAACATGAACATGTGTTTCTTTTGCATATCTGAGCTGTGTGTCAAAAGTTAAGTTTTCTGGCTGAATTGAGTCCTACTGCCCATTCTGAGATACAGATCCTCAGGTAAAGTTCAGACTTGAGAAGTGTGTGTTTTTGGTCTTTTCATACCTTGCGTAACATGAACATTTGTTTCTTTTGCATATCTGAGCTGTGTGTCAAAAGTTACGTTTTCTGTCTGAATTGAGTCCTACTGCCCATTCTGAGATGCACTTTGTTCTATCTCCTCAGGGAAAGCTCAGATTTGAAAAAATTGACTGTTTTTTGGGCTTCTCAGACTGTGGGGTACATGAATATAGGTTTGTTTTGCATATCTGAGCTGTGTATCAAAGTTAAGTTTTCTGGCTGAATTGAGGCCTACTGCCCATTCTGAGATGCACTTTGGTCTATCTCCTCAGGGAAAGCTCAGATTTGAAAAAATTGACTGTTTTTTGGGATTTTCAGACTGTGGGGTGCATGAATATATGTTTGCTTTGAATAATTGAGCTGTGTGTCACAAGTTAAATTTTCTGGTTGAATTGATTCCTACTGCCTATTCTGAGATACAGATCCTCAGGTAAAGTTCAGACTTGAGAAGTGTGTGTTTTTGGTCTTTTCATACCTTGCGTAACATGAACATGTGTTTCTTTTGCATATCTGAGCTGTATGTCAAAAGTTAAGTTTTCTGGCTGAATTGAGCCCTACTGCCCATTCTGAGATGCACTTTGTTCTATCTCCTCAGGGAAAGCTCAGATTTGAAAAAATTGACTGTTTTTTGGGCTTCTCAGACTGTGGGGTACATGAATATAGGTTTGTTTTGCACATCTGAGCTGTGTATCAAAGTTAAGTTTTCTGGCTGAATTGAGGCCTACTGCCCATTCTGAGATGCACTTTGGTCTATCTCCTCAGGGAAAGCTCAGATTTGAAAAAATTGACTGTTTTTTGGGAATTTCAGACTGTGGGGTGCATGAATATATGTTTGCTTTGAATAATTGAGCTGTGTGTCACAAGTTAAATTTTCTGGTTGAATTGATTCCTACTGCCTATTCTGAGATACAGATCCTCAGGTAAAGTTCAGACTTGAGAAGTGTGTGTTTTTGGTCTTTTCATACCTTGCGTAACATGAACATGTGTTTCTTTTGCATATCTGAGCTGTATGTCAAAAGTTAAGTTTTCTGGCTGAATTGAGCCCTACTGCCCATTCTGAGATGCAGTTTGTTCTATCTCCTCAGGGAAAGCTCAGATTTGAAAAAATTGACTGTTTTTTGGGCTTCTCAGACTGTGGGGTACATGAATATATGTTTGTTTTGCATATCTGAGCTCTGTGTCAAAAGTTAAGTTTTCTGGCTGAATTCAGTCCTACTGCCTATTCTGAAATGCACTTTGGTCTATCTCCTCAGGGAACGCTCAGATTTGAGAATTGTGTGTTTTGGGGATTTTCAGACTGTTGGGTGCATGAATATACTTTTGTTTTGCATATCTGAGCTGTGTGTCAAAAGTTAAGTTTTCTGGCTGAATTGAGGCCTACTGCCCATTCTGAGATGCACTTTGGTCTATCTCCTCAGGGAAAGCTCAGATTTGAAAAAATTGACTGTTTTTTGGGCTTCTCAGACTGTGGGGTACATGAATATAGGTTTGTTTTGCACATCTGAGCTGTGTATCAAAGTTAAGTTTTCTGGCTGAATTGAGGCCTACTGCCCATTCTGAGATGCACTTTGGTCTATCTCCTCAGGGAAAGCTCAGATTTGAAAAAATTGACTGTTTTTTGGGAATTTCAGACTGTGGGGTGCATGAATATATGTTTGCTTTGAATAATTGAGCTGTGTGTCACAAGTTAAATTTTCTGGTTGAATTGATTCCTACTGCCTATTCTGAGATACAGATCCTCAGGTAAAGTTCAGACTTGAGAAGTGTGTGTTTTTGGTCTTTTCATACCTTGCGTAACATGAACATGTGTTTCTTTTGCATATCTGAGCTGTATGTCAAAAGTTAAGTTTTCTGGCTGAATTGAGCCCTACTGCCCATTCTGAGATGCAGTTTGTTCTATCTCCTCAGGGAAAGCTCAGATTTGAAAAAATTGACTGTTTTTTGGGCTTCTCAGACTGTGGGGTACATGAATATATGTTTGTTTTGCATATCTGAGCTCTGTGTCAAAAGTTAAGTTTTCTGGCTGAATTCAGTCCTACTGCCTATTCTGAAATGCACTTTGGTCTATCTCCTCAGGGAACGCTCAGATTTGAGAATTGTGTGTTTTGGGGATTTTCAGACTGTTGGGTGCATGAATATACTTTTGTTTTGCATATCTGAGCTGTGTGTCAAAAGTTAAGTTTTCTGGCTGAATTGAGGCCTACTGCCCATTCTGAGATGCACTTTGGTCTATCTCCTCAGGGAAAGCTCAGATTTGAAAAAATTGACTGTTTTTTGGGCTTCTCAGACTGTGGGGTACATGAATATATGTTTGTTTTGCATATCTGAGCTCTGTGTCAAAAGTTAAGTTTTCTGGCTGAATTGAGTCCTACTGCCTATTCTGAGATGCACTTTGGTCTATCTCCTCAGGGAACGCTCAGATTTGAGAATTGTGTGTTTTGGGGATTTTCAGACTGTTGGGTGCATGAATATACTTTTGTTTTGCATATCTGAGCTGTGTGTCAAAAGTTAAATTTTCTGGCTGAATTGAGGCCTACTGCCCATTCTGAGATGCACTTTGGTCTATCTCCTCAGGGAAAGCTCAGATTTGAAAAAATTGACTGTTTTTTGGTGTTTTCAGACTTTGGGGTACATGAATATAAATTTCCTTTGCATATCTGAGCTGTGTGTCAAAAGTTAAATTTTCTGGTTGAATTGATTCCTACTGCCTATTCTGAGATACAGATCCTCAGGTACAGTAGAGATTTGAGAATTGTGTGTTTTTGGTGTTTTCATACTTTGCGTAACATGAACATGTGTTTCTTTTGCATATCTGAGCTGTGTGTCAAAAGTTAAGTTTTCTGGCTGAATTGAGTCCTACTGCCCATTCTGAGATACAGATCCTCAGGTAAAGTTCAGACTTGAGAAGTGTGTGTTTTTGGTCTTTTCATACCTTGCGTAACATGAACATTTGTTTCTTTTGCATATCTGAGCTGTGTGTCAAAAGTTAAGTTTTCTGTCTGAATTGAGTCCTACTGCCCATTCTGAGATGCACTTTGTTCTATCTCCTCAGGGAAAGCTCAGATTTGAAAAAATTGACTGTTTTTTGGGCTTCTCAGACTGTGGGGTACATGAATATAGGTTTGTTTTGCATATCTGAGCTGTGTATCAAAGTTAAGTTTTCTGGCTGAATTGAGGCCTACTGCCCATTCTGAGATGCACTTTGGTCTATCTCCTCAGGGAAAGCTCAGATTTGAAAAAATTGACTGTTTTTTGGGATTTTCAGACTGTGGGGTGCATGAATATATGTTTGCTTTGAATAATTGAGCTGTGTGTCACAAGTTAAATTTTCTGGTTGAATTGATTCCTACTGCCTATTCTGAGATACAGATCCTCAGGTAAAGTTCAGACTTGAGAAGTGTGTGTTTTTGGTCTTTTCATACCTTGCGTAACATGAACATGTGTTTCTTTTGCATATCTGAGCTGTATGTCAAAAGTTAAGTTTTCTGGCTGAATTGAGCCCTACTGCCCATTCTGAGATGCACTTTGTTCTATCTCCTCAGGGAAAGCTCAGATTTGAAAAAATTGACTGTTTTTTGGGCTTCTCAGACTGTGGGGTACATGAATATAGGTTTGTTTTGCATATCTGAGCTGTGTATCAAAGTTAAGTTTTCTGGCTGAATTGAGGCCTACTGCCCATTCTGAGATGCACTTTGGTCTATCTCCTCAGGGAAAGCTCAGATTTGAAAAAATTGACTGTTTTTTGGGATTTTCAGACTGTGGGGTGCATGAATATATGTTTGCTTTGAATAATTGAGCTGTGTGTCACAAGTTAAATTTTCTGGTTGAATTGATTCCTACTGCCTATTCTGAGATACAGATCCTCAGGTAAAGTTCAGACTTGAGAAGTGTGTGTTTTTGGTCTTTTCATACCTTGCGTAACATGAACATGTGTTTCTTTTGCATATCTGAGCTGTATGTCAAAAGTTAAGTTTTCTGGCTGAATTGAGCCCTACTGCCCATTCTGAGATGCACTTTGTTCTATCTCCTCAGGGAAAGCTCAGATTTGAAAAAATTGACTGTTTTTTGGGCTTCTCAGACTGTGGGGTACATGAATATATGTTTGTTTTGCATATCTGAGCTCTGTGTCAAAAGTTAAGTTTTCTGGCTGAATTCAGTCCTACTGCCTATTCTGAAATGCACTTTGGTCTATCTCCTCAGGGAACGCTCAGATTTGAGAATTGTGTGTTTTGGGGATTTTCAGACTGTTGGGTGCATGAATATACTTTTGTTTTGCATATCTGAGCTGTGTGTCAAAAGTTAAGTTTTCTGGCTGAATTGAGGCCTACTGCCCATTCTGAGATGCACTTTGGTCTATCTCCTCAGGGAAAGCTCAGATTTGAAAAAATTGACTGTTTTTTGGGCTTCTCAGACTGTGGGGTACATGAATATAGGTTTGTTTTGCACATCTGAGCTGTGTATCAAAGTTAAGTTTTCTGGCTGAATTGAGGCCTACTGCCCATTCTGAGATGCACTTTGGTCTATCTCCTCAGGGAAAGCTCAGATTTGAAAAAATTGACTGTTTTTTGGGAATTTCAGACTGTGGGGTGCATGAATATATGTTTGCTTTGAATAATTGAGCTGTGTGTCACAAGTTAAATTTTCTGGTTGAATTGATTCCTACTGCCTATTCTGAGATACAGATCCTCAGGTAAAGTTCAGACTTGAGAAGTGTGTGTTTTTGGTCTTTTCATACCTTGCGTAACATGAACATGTGTTTCTTTTGCATATCTGAGCTGTATGTCAAAAGTTAAGTTTTCTGGCTGAATTGAGCCCTACTGCCCATTCTGAGATGCAGTTTGTTCTATCTCCTCAGGGAAAGCTCAGATTTGAAAAAATTGACTGTTTTTTGGGCTTCTCAGACTGTGGGGTACATGAATATATGTTTGTTTTGCATATCTGAGCTCTGTGTCAAAAGTTAAGTTTTCTGGCTGAATTCAGTCCTACTGCCTATTCTGAAATGCACTTTGGTCTATCTCCTCAGGGAACGCTCAGATTTGAGAATTGTGTGTTTTGGGGATTTTCAGACTGTTGGGTGCATGAATATACTTTTGTTTTGCATATCTGAGCTGTGTGTCAAAAGTTAAGTTTTCTGGCTGAATTGAGGCCTACTGCCCATTCTGAGATGCACTTTGGTCTATCTCCTCAGGGAAAGCTCAGATTTGAAAAAATTGACTGTTTTTTGGGCTTCTCAGACTGTGGGGTACATGAATATATGTTTGTTTTGCATATCTGAGCTCTGTGTCAAAAGTTAAGTTTTCTGGCTGAATTGAGTCCTACTGCCTATTCTGAGATGCACTTTGGTCTATCTCCTCAGGGAACGCTCAGATTTGAGAATTGTGTGTTTTGGGGATTTTCAGACTGTTGGGTGCATGAATATACTTTTGTTTTGCATATCTGAGCTGTGTGTCAAAAGTTAAATTTTCTGGCTGAATTGAGGCCTACTGCCCATTCTGAGATGCACTTTGGTCTATCTCCTCAGGGAAAGCTCAGATTTGAAAAAATTGACTGTTTTTTGGTGTTTTCAGACTTTGGGGTACATGAATATAAATTTCCTTTGCATATCTGAGCTGTGTGTCAAAAGTTAAATTTTCTGGTTGAATTGATTCCTACTGCCTATTCTGAGATACAGATCCTCAGGTACAGTAGAGATTTGAGAATTGTGTGTTTTTGGTGTTTTCATACTTTGCGTAACATGAACATGTGTTTCTTTTGCATATCTGAGCTGTGTGTCAAAAGTTAAGTTTTCTGGCTGAATTGAGTCCTACTGCCCATTCTGAGATACAGATCCTCAGGTAAAGTTCAGACTTGAGAAGTGTGTGTTTTTGGTCTTTTCATACCTTGCGTAACATGAACATGTGTTTCTTTTGCATATCTGAGCTGTGTGTCAAAAGTTAAGTTTTCTGGCTGAATTGAGCCCTACTGCCCATTCTGAGATGCACTTTGTTCTATCTCCTCAGGGAAAGCTCAGATTTGAAAAAATTGACTGTTTTTTGGGCTTCTCAGACTGTGGGGTACATGAATATAGGTTTGTTTTGCATATCTGAGCTGTGTATCAAAGTTAAGTTTTCTGGCTGAATTGAGGCCTACTGCCCATTCTGAGATGCACTTTGGTCTATCTCCTCAGGGAAAGCTCAGATTTGAAAAAATTGACTGTTTTTTGTGATTTTCAGACTGTGGGGTACATGAATATATGTTTGCTTTGAATAATTGAGCTGTGTGTCAAAAGTTAAATTTTCTGGTTGAATTGATTCCTACTGCCTATTCTGAGATACAGATCCTCAGGTAAAGTTCAGACTTGAGAAGTGTGTGTTTTTGGTCTTTTCATACCTTGCGTAACATGAACATGTGTTTCTTTTGCATATCTGAGCTGTATGTCAAAAGTTAAGTTTTCTGGCTGAATTGAGCCCTACTGCCCATTCTGAGATGCAGTTTGTTCTATCTCCTCAGGGAAAGCTCAGATTTGAAAAAATTGACTGTTTTTTGGGCTTCTCAGACTGTGGGGTACATGAATATATGTTTGTTTTGCATATCTGAGCTCTGTGTCAAAAGTTAAGTTTTCTGGCTGAATTCAGTCCTACTGCCTATTCTGAAATGCACTTTGGTCTATCTCCTCAGGGAACGCTCAGATTTGAGAATTGTGTGTTTTGGGGATTTTCAGACTGTTGGGTGCATGAATATACTTTTGTTTTGCATATCTGAGCTGTGTGTCAAAAGTTAAGTTTTCTGGCTGAATTGAGGCCTACTGCCCATTCTGAGATGCACTTTGGTCTATCTCCTCAGGGAAAGCTCAGATTTGAAAAAATTGACTGTTTTTTGGGCTTCTCAGACTGTGGGGTACATGAATATATGTTTGTTTTGCATATCTGAGCTCTGTGTCAAAAGTTAAGTTTTCTGGCTGAATTGAGTCCTACTGCCTATTCTGAGATGCACTTTGGTCTATCTCCTCAGGGAACGCTCAGATTTGAGAATTGTGTGTTTTTGGTGTTTTCAGACTGTGGGGTACATGAATATAAATTTCCTTTGCATATCTGAGCTGTGTGTCAAAAGTTAAATTTTCTGGTTGAATTGATTCCTACTGCCTATTCTGAGATACAGATCCTCAGGTACAGTAGAGATTTGAGAATTGTGTGTTTTTGGTGTTTTCATACTTTGCGTAGCATGAACATGTGTTTCTTTTGCATATCTGAGCTGTGTGTCAAAAGTTAAGTTTTCTGTCTGAATTGAGCGCTACTGCCCATTCTGAGATGCACTTTGTTCTATCTCCTCAGGGAAAGCTCAGATTTGAAAAAATTGACTGTTTTTTGGGCTTCTCAGACTGTGTGGTGCATGAATATACGTTTGTTTTGCATATCTGAGCTGTGTGTCAAAAGTTAAGTTTTCTGGCTGAATTGAGTCCTACTGCCTATTCTGAGATGCACTTTGGTCTATCTCCTCAGGGAACGCTCAGATTTGAGAATTGTGTGTTTTTGGTGTTTTCAGACTGTGGGGTACATGAATATAAATTTCCTTTGCATATCTGAGCTGTGTGTCAAAAGTTAAATTTTCTGGCTGAATTGAGCCCTACTGCCCATTCTGAGATGCACTTTGTTCTATCTCCTCAGGGAAAGCTCAGATTTGAAAAAATTGACTGTTTTTTTGGCTTCTCAGACTGTGGGGTACATGAATATAGGTTTGTTTTGCATATCTGAGCTGTGTATCAAAGTTAAGTTTTCTGGCTGAATTGAGGCCTACTGCCCATTCTGAGATGCACTTTGGTCTATCTCCTCAGGGAAAGCTCAGATTTGAAAAAATTGACTGTTTTTTGGGATTTTCAGACTGTGGGGTGCATGAATATATGTTTGCTTTGAATAATTGAGCTGTGTGTCACAAGTTAAATTTTCTGGTTGAATTGATTCCTACTGCCTATTCTGAGATACAGATCCTCAGGTAAAGTTCAGATTTGAGAAGTGTGTGTTTTTGGTCTTTTCATACCTTGCGTAACATGAACATGTGTTTCTTTTGCATATCTGAGCTGTATGTCAAAAGTTAAGTTTTCTGGCTGAATTGAGCCCTACTGCCCATTCTGAGATGCACTTTGTTCTATCTCCTCAGGGAAAGCTCAGATTTGAAAAAATTGACTGTTTTTTGGGCTTCTCAGACTGTGGGGTACATGAATATAGGTTTGTTTTGCATATCTGAGCTGTGTATCAAAGTTAAGTTTTCTGGCTGAATTGAGGCCTACTGCCCATTCTGAGATGCACTTTGGTCTATCTCCTCAGGGAAAGCTCAGATTTGAAAAAATTGACTGTTTTTTGTGATTTTCAGACTGTGGGGTACATGAATATATGTTTGCTTTGAATAATTGAGCTGTGTGTCAAAAGTTAAATTTTCTGGTTGAATTGATTCCTACTGCCTATTCTGAGATACAGATCCTCAGGTAAAGTTCAGACTTGAGAAGTGTGTGTTTTTGGTCTTTTCATACCTTGCGTAACATGAACATGTGTTTCTTTTGCATATCTGAGCTGTATGTCAAAAGTTAAGTTTTCTGGCTGAACTGAGCCCTACTGCCCATTCTGAGATGCAGTTTGTTCTATCTCCTCAGGGAAAGCTCAGATTTGAAAAAATTGACTGTTTTTTGGGCTTCTCAGACTGTGGGGTACATGAATATATGTTTGTTTTGCATATCTGAGCTCTGTGTCAAAAGTTAAGTTTTCTGGCTGAATTCAGTCCTACTGCCTATTCTGAAATGCACTTTGGTCTATCTCCTCAGGGAACGCTCAGATTTGAGAATTGTGTGTTTTGGGGATTTTCAGACTGTTGGGTGCATGAATATACTTTTGTTTTGCATATCTGAGCTGTGTGTCAAAAGTTAAGTTTTCTGGCTGAATTGAGGCCTACTGCCCATTCTGAGATGCACTTTGGTCTATCTCCTCAGGGAAAGCTCAGATTTGAAAAAATTGACTGTTTTTTGGGCTTCTCAGACTGTGGGGTACATGAATATATGTTTGTTTTGCATATCTGAGCTCTGTGTCAAAAGTTAAGTTTTCTGGCTGAATTGAGCCCTACTGCCCATTCTGAGATGCACTTTGTTCTATCTCCTCAGGGAAAGCTCAGATTTGAAAAAATTGACTGTTTTTTGGGCTTCTCAGACTGTGGGGTACATGAATATAGGTTTGTTTTGCATATCTGAGCTGTGTATCAAAGTTAAGTTTTCTGGCTGAATTGAGGCCTACTGCCCATTCTGAGATGCACTTTGGTCTATCTCCTCAGGGAAAGCTCAGATTTGAAAAAATTGACTGTTTTTTGTGATTTTCAGACTGTGGGGTACATGAATATATGTTTGCTTTGAATAATTGAGCTGTGTGTCAAAAGTTAAATTTTCTGGTTGAATTGATTCCTACTGCCTATTCTGAGATACAGATCCTCAGGTAAAGTTCAGACTTGAGAAGTGTGTGTTTTTGGTCTTTTCATACCTTGCGTAACATGAACATGTGTTTCTTTTGCATATCTGAGCTGTATGTCAAAAGTTAAGATTTCTGGCTGAACTGAGCCCTACTGCCCATTCTGAGATGCAGTTTGTTCTATCTCCTCAGGGAAAGCTCAGATTTGAAAAAATTGACTGTTTTTTGGGCTTCTCAGACTGTGGGGTACATGAATATATGTTTGTTTTGCATATCTGAGCTCTGTGTCAAAAGTTAAGTTTTCTGGCTGAATTGAGTCCTACTGCCTATTCTGAAATGCACTTTGGTCTATCTCCTCAGGGAACGCTCAGATTTGAGAATTGTGTGTTTTGGGGATTTTCAGACTGTTGGGTGCATGAATATACTTTTGTTTTGCATATCTGAGCTGTGTGTCAAAAGTTAAGTTTTCTGGCTGAATTGAGGCCTACTGCCCATTCTGAGATGCACTTTGGTCTATCTCCTCAGGGAAAGCTCAGATTTGAAAAAATTGACTGTTTTTTGGGCTTCTCAGACTGTGGGGTACATGAATATATGTTTGTTCTGCATATCTGAGCTCTGTGTCAAAAGTTAAGTTTTCTGGCTGAATTGAGTCCTACTGCCTATTCTGAGATGCACTTTGGTCTATCTCCTCAGGGAACGCTCAGATTTGAGAATTGTGTGTTTTTGGTGTTTTCAGACTGTGGGGTACATGAATATAAATTTCCTTTGCATATCTGAGCTGTGTGTCAAAAGTTAAATTTTCTGGTTGAGTTGATTCCTACTGCCTATTCTGAGATACAGATCCTCAGGTAAAGTTCAGACTTGAGAAGTGTGTGTTTTTGGTCTTTTCATACCTTGCGTAACATGAACATGTGTTTCTTTTGCATATCTGAGCTGTATGTCAAAAGTTAAGTTTTCTGGCTGAATTGAGCCCTACTGCCCATTCTGAGATGCACTTTGTTCTATCTCCTCAGGGAAAGCTCAGATTTGAAAAAATTGACTGTTTTTTGGGCTTCTCAGACTGTGGGGTGCATGAATATACTTTTGTTTTGCATATCTGAGCTGTGTGTCAAAAGTTAAGTTTTCTGGCTGAATTGAGCCCTACTGCCCATTCTGAGATGCACTTTGGTCTATCTCCTCAGGGAAAGCTCAGATTTGAAAAAATTGACTGTTTTTTGGGCTTCTCAGACTGTGGGGTACATGAATATATGTTTGTTTTGCATATCTGAGCTCTGTGTCAAAAGTTAAGTTTTCTGGCTGAATTGAGTCCTACTGCCTATTCTGAGATGCACTTTGGTCTATCTCCTCAGGGAACGCTCAGATTTGAGAATTGTGTGTTTTTGGTGTTTTCAGACTGTGGGGTACATGAATATAAATTTCCTTTGCATATCTGAGCTGTGTGTCAAAAGTTAAATTTTCTGGTTGAGTTGATTCCTACTGCCTATTCTGAGATACAGATCCTCAGGTACAGTAGAGATTTGAGAATTGTCTGTTTTTGGTGTTTTCATACTTTGCGTAGCATGAACATGTGTTTCTTTTGCATATCTGAGCTGTGTGTCAAAAGTTAAGTTTTCTGTCTGAATTGAGCGCTACTGCCCATTCTGAGATGCACTTTGTTCTATCTCCTCAGGGAAAGCTCAGATTTGAAAAAATTGACTGTTTTTTGGGCTTCTCAGACTGTGTGGTGCATGAATATACGTTTGTTTTGCATATCTGAGCTGTGTGTCAAAAGATAAGTTTTCTGGTTGAATTGAGTCCTACTGCCTATTCTGAGATACATATCCTCAGGTAAAGTTCAGATTTGAGAAGTGTGTGTTTTTGGTGTTTTCATACCTTGCGTAACATGAACATGTGTTTCTTTTGCATATCTGAGCTGTATGTCAAAAGTTAAGTTTTCTGGCTGAATTGAGCCCTACTGCCCATTCTGCGATGCACTTTGGTCTATCTCCTCAGGGAAAGCTCAGATTTGAGAATTGTGTGTTTTTGGTGTTTTCAGACTGTGGGGTACATGAATATAAATTTCTTTTGCATATCTGAGCTGTGTGTCAAAAGTCAAGTTTTCTGGCTGAATTGAGCCCTACTGCCCATTTTGAGATGCACTTTGGTCTATCTCCTCAGGGAACGCTCAGATTTGAAACAATTGACTGTTTTTTGGGCTTCTCAGACTGTGGGGTACATGAATATAGGTTTGTTTTGCATATCTGAGCTGTGTATCAAAGTTAAGTTTTCTGGCTGAATTGAGGCCTACTGCCCATTCTGAGATGCACTTTGGTCTATCTCCTCAGGGAAAGCTCAGATTTGAAAAAATTGACTGTTTTTTGTGATTTTCAGACTGTGGGGTACATGAATATATGTTTGCTTTGAATAATTGAGCTGTGTGTCACAAGTTAAATTTTCTGGTTGAATTGATTCCTACTGCCTATTCTGAGATACAGATCCTCAGGTAAAGTTCAGATTTGAGAAGTGTGTGTTTTTGCTGTTTTCATACCTTGCGTAACATGAACATGTGTTTCTTTTGCATATCTGAGCTGTATGTCAAAAGTTAAGTTTTCTGGCTGTATTGAGCCCTAATGCCCATTCTGAGATGCACTTTGGTCTATCTCCTCAGGGAAAGCTCAGATTTGAAAAAATTGACTGTTTTTTGGGCTTCTCAGACTGTGGGGTACATGAATATAGGTTTGTTTTGCATATCTGAGCTGTGTATCAAAGTTAAGTTTTCTGGCTGAATTGAGGCCTACTGCCCATTCTGAGATGCACTTTGGTCTATCTCCTCAGGGAAAGCTCAGATTTGAAACAATTGACTGTTTTTTGGGCTTCTCAGACTGTGGGGTACATGAATATATGTTTGTTTTGCATATCTGAGCTCTGTGTCAAAAGTTAAGTTTTCTGGCTGAATTCAGTCCTACTGCCTATTCTGAAATGCACTTTGGTCTATCTCCTCAGGGAACGCTCAGATTTGAGAATTGTGTGTTTTGGGGATTTTCAGACTGTTGGGTGCATGAATATACTTTTGTTTTGCATATCTGAGCTGTGTGTCAAAAGTTAAGTTTTCTGGCTGAATTGAGGCCTACTGCCCATTCTGAGATGCACTTTGGTCTATCTCCTCAGGGAAAGCTCAGATTTGAAAAAATTGACTGTTTTTTGGGCTTCTCAGACTGTGGGGTACATGAATATATGTTTGTTTTGCATATCTGAGCTCTGTGTCAAAAGTTAAGTTTTCTGGCTGAATTGATTCCTACTGCCTATTCTGAGATACAGATCCTCAGGTAAAGTTCAGATTTGAGAAGTGTGTGTTTTTGGTCTTTTCATACCTTGCGTAACATGAACATGTGTTTCTTTTGCATATCTGAGCTGTATGTCAAAAGTTAAGTTTTCTGGCTGAATTGAGCCCTACTGCCCATTCTGAGATGCACTTTGTTCTGTCTCCTCAGGGAAAGCTCAGATTTGAAAAAATTGACTGTTTTTTGGGCTTCTCAGACTGTGGGGTACATGAATATAGGTTTGTTTTGCATATCTGAGCTGTGTATCAAAGTTAAGTTTTCTGGCTGAATTGAGGCCTACTGCCCATTCTGAGATGCACTTTGGTCTATCTCCTCAGGGAAAGCTCAGATTTGAAAAAATTGACTGTTTTTTGTGATTTTCAGACTGTGGGGTACATGAATATATGTTTGCTTTGAATAATTGAGCTGTGTGTCAAAAGTTAAATTTTCTGGTTGAATTGATTCCTACTGCCTATTCTGAGATACAGATCCTCAGGTAAAGTTCAGATTTGAGAAGTGTGTGTTTTTGGTCTTTTCATACCTTGCGTAACATGAACATGTGTTTCTTTTGCATATCTGAGCTGTATGTCAAAAGTTAAGTTTTCTGGCTGAATTGAGCCCTACTGCCCATTCTGAGATGCACTTTGTTCTGTCTCCTCAGGGAAAGCTCAGATTTGAAAAAATTGACTGTTTTTTGGGCTTCTCAGACTGTGGGGTACATGAATATAGGTTTGTTTTGCATATCTGAGCTGTGTATCAAAGTTAAGTTTTCTGGCTGAATTGAGGCCTACTGCCCATTCTGAGATGCACTTTGGTCTATCTCCTCAGGGAAAGCTCAGATTTGAAAAAATTGACTGTTTTTTGTGATTTTCAGACTGTGGGGTACATGAATATATGTTTGCTTTGAATAATTGAGCTGTGTGTCAAAAGTTAAATTTTCTGGTTGAATTGATTCCTACTGCCTATTCTGAGATACAGATCCTCAGGTAAAGTTCAGACTTGAGAAGTGTGTGTTTTTGGTCTTTTCATACCTTGCGTAACATGAACATGTGTTTCTTTTGCATATCTGAGCTGTATGTCAAAAGTTAAGTTTTCTGGCTGAACTGAGCCCTACTGCCCATTCTGAGATGCAGTTTGTTCTATCTCCTCAGGGAAATCTCAGATTTGAAAAAATTGACTGTTTTTTGGGCTTCTCAGACTGTGGGGTACATGAATATATGTTTGTTTTGCATATCTGAGCTCTGTGTCAAAAGTTAAGTTTTCTGGCTGAATTGAGTCCTACTGCCTATTCTGAGATGCACTTTGGTCTATCTCCTCAGGGAACGCTCAGATTTGAGAATTGTGTGTTTTGGGGATTTTCAGACTGTTGGGTGCATGAATATACTTTTGTTTTGCATATCTGAGCTGTGTGTCAAAAGTTAAGTTTTCTGGCTGAATTGAGGCCTACTGCCCATTCTGAGATGCACTTTGGTCTATCTCCTCAGGGAAAGCTCAGATTTGAAAAAATTGACTGTTTTTTGGGCTTCTCAGACTGTGGGGTACATGAATATATGTTTGTTTTGCATATCTGAGCTCTGTGTCAAAAGTTAAGTTTTCTGGCTGAATTGAGTCCTACTGCCTATTCTGAGATGCACTTTGGTCTATCTCCTCAGGGAACGCTCAGATTTGAGAATTGTGTGTTTTTGGTGTTTTCAGACTGTGGGGTACATGAATATAAATTTCCTTTGCATATCTGAGCTGTGTGTCAAAAGTTAAATTTTCTGGTTGAGTTGATTCCTACTGCCTATTCTGAGATACAGATCCTCAGGTACAGTAGAGATTTGAGAATTGTCTGTTTTTTGTGTTTTCATACTTTGCGTAGCATGAACATGTGTTTCTTTTGCATATCTGAGCTGTGTGTCAAAAGTTAAGTTTTCTGTCTGAATTGAGCGCTACTGCCCATTCTGAGATGCACTTTGTTCTATCTCCTCAGGGAAAGCTCAGATTTGAAAAAATTGACTGTTTTTTGGGCTTCTCAGACTGTGTGGTGCATGAATATACGTTTGTTTTGCATATCTGAGCTGTGTGTCAAAAGATAAGTTTTCTGGTTGAATTGAGTCCTACTGCCTATTCTGAGATACATATCCTCAGGTAAAGTTCAGATTTGAGAAGTGTGTGTTTTTGGTGTTTTCATACCTTGCGTAACATGAACATGTGTTTCTTTTGCATATCTGAGCTGTATGTCAAAAGTTAAGTTTTCTGGCTGAATTGAGCCCTACTGCCCATTCTGCGATGCACTTTGGTCTATCTCCTCAGGGAAAGCTCAGATTTGAGAATTGTGTGTTTTTGGTGTTTTCAGACTGTGGGGTACATGAATATAAATTTCTTTTGCATATCTGAGCTGTGTGTCAAAAGTCAAGTTTTCTGGCTGAATTGAGCCCTACTGCCCATTTTGAGATGCACTTTGGTCTATCTCCTCAGGGAACGCTCAGATTTGAAACAATTGACTGTTTTTTGGGCTTCTCAGACTGTGGGGTACATGAATATAGGTTTGTTTTGCATATCTGAGCTGTGTATCAAAGTTAAGTTTTCTGGCTGAATTGAGGCCTACTGCCCATTCTGAGATGCACTTTGGTCTATCTCCTCAGGGAAAGCTCAGATTTGAAAAAATTGACTGTTTTTTGTGATTTTCAGACTGTGGGGTACATGAATATATGTTTGCTTTGAATAATTGAGCTGTGTGTCACAAGTTAAATTTTCTGGTTGAATTGATTCCTACTGCCTATTCTGAGATACAGATCCTCAGGTAAAGTTCAGATTTGAGAAGTGTGTGTTTTTGCTGTTTTCATACCTTGCGTAACATGAACATGTGTTTCTTTTGCATATCTGAGCTGTATGTCAAAAGTTAAGTTTTCTGGCTGAATTGAGCCCTAATGCCCATTCTGAGATGCACTTTGGTCTATCTCCTCAGGGAAAGCTCAGATTTGAAAAAATTGACTGTTTTTTGGGCTTCTCAGACTGTGGGGTACATGAATATAGGTTTGTTTTGCATATCTGAGCTGTGTATCAAAGTTAAGTTTTCTGGCTGAATTGAGGCCTACTGCCCATTCTGAGATGCACTTTGGTCTATCTCCTCAGGGAAAGCTCAGATTTGAAACAATTGACTGTTTTTTGGGCTTCTCAGACTGTGGGGTACATGAATATATGTTTGTTTTGCATATCTGAGCTCTGTGTCAAAAGTTAAGTTTTCTGGCTGAATTCAGTCCTACTGCCTATTCTGAAATGCACTTTGGTCTATCTCCTCAGGGAACGCTCAGATTTGAGAATTGTGTGTTTTGGGGATTTTCAGACTGTTGGGTGCATGAATATACTTTTGTTTTGCATATCTGAGCTGTGTGTCAAAAGTTAAGTTTTCTGGCTGAATTGAGGCCTACTGCCCATTCTGAGATGCACTTTGGTCTATCTCCTCAGGGAAAGCTCAGATTTGAAAAAATTGACTGTTTTTTGGGCTTCTCAGACTGTGGGGTACATGAATATATGTTTGTTTTGCATATCTGAGCTCTGTGTCAAAAGTTAAGTTTTCTGGCTGAATTGATTCCTACTGCCTATTCTGAGATACAGATCCTCAGGTAAAGTTCAGATTTGAGAAGTGTGTGTTTTTGGTCTTTTCATACCTTGCGTAACATGAACATGTGTTTCTTTTGCATATCTGAGCTGTATGTCAAAAGTTAAGTTTTCTGGCTGAATTGAGCCCTACTGCCCATTCTGAGATGCACTTTGTTCTGTCTCCTCAGGGAAAGCTCAGATTTGAAAAAATTGACTGTTTTTTGGGCTTCTCAGACTGTGGGGTACATGAATATAGGTTTGTTTTGCATATCTGAGCTGTGTATCAAAGTTAAGTTTTCTGGCTGAATTGAGGCCTACTGCCCATTCTGAGATGCACTTTGGTCTATCTCCTCAGGGAAAGCTCAGATTTGAAAAAATTGACTGTTTTTTGTGATTTTCAGACTGTGGGGTACATGAATATATGTTTGCTTTGAATAATTGAGCTGTGTGTCAAAAGTTAAATTTTCTGGTTGAATTGATTCCTACTGCCTATTCTGAGATACAGATCCTCAGGTAAAGTTCAGATTTGAGAAGTGTGTGTTTTTGGTCTTTTCATACCTTGCGTAACATGAACATGTGTTTCTTTTGCATATCTGAGCTGTATGTCAAAAGTTAAGTTTTCTGGCTGAATTGAGCCCTACTGCCCATTCTGAGATGCACTTTGTTCTGTCTCCTCAGGGAAAGCTCAGATTTGAAAAAATTGACTGTTTTTTGGGCTTCTCAGACTGTGGGGTACATGAATATAGGTTTGTTTTGCATATCTGAGCTGTGTATCAAAGTTAAGTTTTCTGGCTGAATTGAGGCCTACTGCCCATTCTGAGATGCACTTTGGTCTATCTCCTCAGGGAAAGCTCAGATTTGAAAAAATTGACTGTTTTTTGTGATTTTCAGACTGTGGGGTACATGAATATATGTTTGCTTTGAATAATTGAGCTGTGTGTCAAAAGTTAAATTTTCTGGTTGAATTGATTCCTACTGCCTATTCTGAGATACAGATCCTCAGGTAAAGTTCAGACTTGAGAAGTGTGTGTTTTTGGTCTTTTCATACCTTGCGTAACATGAACATGTGTTTCTTTTGCATATCTGAGCTGTATGTCAAAAGTTAAGTTTTCTGGCTGAACTGAGCCCTACTGCCCATTCTGAGATGCAGTTTGTTCTATCTCCTCAGGGAAATCTCAGATTTGAAAAAATTGACTGTTTTTTGGGCTTCTCAGACTGTGGGGTACATGAATATATGTTTGTTTTGCATATCTGAGCTCTGTGTCAAAAGTTAAGTTTTCTGGCTGAATTGAGTCCTACTGCCTATTCTGAGATGCACTTTGGTCTATCTCCTCAGGGAACGCTCAGATTTGAGAATTGTGTGTTTTGGGGATTTTCAGACTGTTGGGTGCATGAATATACTTTTGTTTTGCATATCTGAGCTGTGTGTCAAAAGTTAAGTTTTCTGGCTGAATTGAGGCCTACTGCCCATTCTGAGATGCACTTTGGTCTATCTCCTCAGGGAAAGCTCAGATTTGAAAAAATTGACTGTTTTTTGGGCTTCTCAGACTGTGGGGTACATGAATATATGTTTGTTTTGCATATCTGAGCTCTGTGTCAAAAGTTAAGTTTTCTGGCTGAATTGAGTCCTACTGCCTATTCTGAGATGCACTTTGGTCTATCTCCTCAGGGAACGCTCAGATTTGAGAATTGTGTGTTTTTGGTGTTTTCAGACTGTGGGGTACATGAATATAAATTTCCTTTGCATATCTGAGCTGTGTGTCAAAAGTTAAATTTTCTGGTTGAGTTGATTCCTACTGCCTATTCTGAGATACAGATCCTCAGGTACAGTAGAGATTTGAGAATTGTCTGTTTTTGGTGTTTTCATACTTTGCGTAGCATGAACATGTGTTTCTTTTGCATATCTGAGCTGTGTGTCAAAAGTTAAGTTTTCTGTCTGAATTGAGCGCTACTGCCCATTCTGAGATGCACTTTGTTCTATCTCCTCAGGGAAAGCTCAGATTTGAAAAAATTGACTGTTTTTTGGGCTTCTCAGACTGTGTGGTGCATGAATATACGTTTGTTTTGCATATCTGAGCTGTGTGTCAAAAGATAAGTTTTCTGGTTGAATTGAGTCCTACTGCCTATTCTGAGATACATATCCTCAGGTAAAGTTCAGATTTGAGAAGTGTGTGTTTTTGGTGTTTTCATACCTTGCGTAACATGAACATGTGTTTCTTTTGCATATCTGAGCTGTATGTCAAAAGTTAAGTTTTCTGGCTGAATTGAGCCCTACTGCCCATTCTGCGATGCACTTTGGTCTATCTCCTCAGGGAAAGCTCAGATTTGAGAATTGTGTGTTTTTGGTGTTTTCAGACTGTGGGGTACATGAATATAAATTTCTTTTGCATATCTGAGCTGTGTGTCAAAAGTCAAGTTTTCTGGCTGAATTGAGCCCTACTGCCCATTTTGAGATGCACTTTGGTCTATCTCCTCAGGGAACGCTCAGATTTGAAACAATTGACTGTTTTTTGGGCTTCTCAGACTGTGGGGTACATGAATATAGGTTTGTTTTGCATATCTGAGCTGTGTATCAAAGTTAAGTTTTCTGGCTGAATTGAGGCCTACTGCCCATTCTGAGATGCACTTTGGTCTATCTCCTCAGGGAAAGCTCAGATTTGAAAAAATTGACTGTTTTTTGTGATTTTCAGACTGTGGGGTACATGAATATATGTTTGCTTTGAATAATTGAGCTGTGTGTCACAAGTTAAATTTTCTGGTTGAATTGATTCCTACTGCCTATTCTGAGATACAGATCCTCAGGTAAAGTTCAGATTTGAGAAGTGTGTGTTTTTGGTCTTTTCATACCTTGCGTAACATGAACATGTGTTTCTTTTGCATATCTGAGCTGTATGTCAAAAGTTAAGTTTTCTGGCTGAATTGAGCCCTAATGCCCATTCTGAGATGCACTTTGGTCTATCTCCTCAGGGAAAGCTCAGATTTGAAAAAATTGACTGTTTTTTGGGCTTCTCAGACTGTGGGGTACATGAATATAGGTTTGTTTTGCATATCTGAGCTGTGTATCAAAGTTAAGTTTTCTGGCTGAATTGAGGCCTACTGCCCATTCTGAGATGCACTTTGGTCTATCTCCTCAGGGAAAGCTCAGATTTGAAACAATTGACTGTTTTTTGGGCTTCTCAGACTGTGGGGTACATGAATATATGTTTGTTTTGCATATCTGAGCTCTGTGTCAAAAGTTAAGTTTTCTGGCTGAATTCAGTCCTACTGCCTATTCTGAAATGCACTTTGGTCTATCTCCTCAGGGAACGCTCAGATTTGAGAATTGTGTGTTTTGGGGATTTTCAGACTGTTGGGTGCATGAATATACTTTTGTTTTGCATATCTGAGCTGTGTGTCAAAAGTTAAGTTTTCTGGCTGAATTGAGGCCTACTGCCCATTCTGAGATGCACTTTGGTCTATCTCCTCAGGGAAAGCTCAGATTTGAAAAAATTGACTGTTTTTTGGGCTTCTCAGACTGTGGGGTACATGAATATATGTTTGTTTTGCATATCTGAGCTCTGTGTCAAAAGTTAAGTTTTCTGGCTGAATTGATTCCTACTGCCTATTCTGAGATACAGATCCTCAGGTAAAGTTCAGATTTGAGAAGTGTGTGTTTTTGGTCTTTTCATACCTTGCGTAACATGAACATGTGTTTCTTTTGCATATCTGAGCTGTATGTCAAAAGTTAAGTTTTCTGGCTGAATTGAGCCCTACTGCCCATTCTGAGATGCACTTTGTTCTGTCTCCTCAGGGAAAGCTCAGATTTGAAAAAATTGACTGTTTTTTGGGCTTCTCAGACTGTGGGGTACATGAATATAGGTTTGTTTTGCATATCTGAGCTGTGTATCAAAGTTAAGTTTTCTGGCTGAATTGAGGCCTACTGCCCATTCTGAGATGCACTTTGGTCTATCTCCTCAGGGAAAGCTCAGATTTGAAAAAATTGACTGTTTTTTGTGATTTTCAGACTGTGGGGTACATGAATATATGTTTGCTTTGAATAATTGAGCTGTGTGTCAAAAGTTAAATTTTCTGGTTGAATTGATTCCTACTGCCTATTCTGAGATACAGATCCTCAGGTAAAGTTCAGATTTGAGAAGTGTGTGTTTTTGGTCTTTTCATACCTTGCGTAACATGAACATGTGTTTCTTTTGCATATCTGAGCTGTATGTCAAAAGTTAAGTTTTCTGGCTGAATTGAGCCCTAATGCCCATTCTGAGATGCACTTTGGTCTATCTCCTCAGGGAAAGCTCAGATTTGAAAAAATTGACTGTTTTTTGGGCTTCTCAGACTGTGGGGTACATGAATATAGGTTTGTTTTGCATATCTGAGCTGTGTATCAAAGTTAAGTTTTCTGGCTGAATTGAGGCCTACTGCCCATTCTGAGATGCACTTTGGTCTATCTCCTCAGGGAAAGCTCAGATTTGAAACAATTGACTGTTTTTTGGGCTTCTCAGACTGTGGGGTACATGAATATATGTTTGTTTTGCATATCTGAGCTCTGTGTCAAAAGTTAAGTTTTCTGGCTGAATTCAGTCCTACTGCCTATTCTGAAATGCACTTTGGTCTATCTCCTCAGGGAACGCTCAGATTTGAGAATTGTGTGTTTTGGGGATTTTCAGACTGTTGGGTGCATGAATATACTTTTGTTTTGCATATCTGAGCTGTGTGTCAAAAGTTAAGTTTTCTGGCTGAATTGAGGCCTACTGCCCATTCTGAGATGCACTTTGGTCTATCTCCTCAGGGAAAGCTCAGATTTGAAAAAATTGACTGTTTTTTGGGCTTCTCAGACTGTGGGGTACATGAATATATGTTTGTTTTGCATATCTGAGCTCTGTGTCAAAAGTTAAGTTTTCTGGCTGAATTGATTCCTACTGCCTATTCTGAGATACAGATCCTCAGGTAAAGTTCAGATTTGAGAAGTGTGTGTTTTTGGTCTTTTCATACCTTGCGTAACATGAACATGTGTTTCTTTTGCATATCTGAGCTGTATGTCAAAAGTTAAGTTTTCTGGCTGAATTGAGCCCTACTGCCCATTCTGAGATGCACTTTGTTCTGTCTCCTCAGGGAAAGCTCAGATTTGAAAAAATTGACTGTTTTTTGGGCTTCTCAGACTGTGGGGTACATGAATATAGGTTTGTTTTGCATATCTGAGCTGTGTATCAAAGTTAAGTTTTCTGGCTGAATTGAGGCCTACTGCCCATTCTGAGATGCACTTTGGTCTATCTCCTCAGGGAAAGCTCAGATTTGAAAAAATTGACTGTTTTTTGTGATTTTCAGACTGTGGGGTACATGAATATATGTTTGCTTTGAATAATTGAGCTGTGTGTCAAAAGTTAAATTTTCTGGTTGAATTGATTCCTACTGCCTATTCTGAGATACAGATCCTCAGGTAAAGTTCAGATTTGAGAAGTGTGTGTTTTTGGTCTTTTCATACCTTGCGTAACATGAACATGTGTTTCTTTTGCATATCTGAGCTGTATGTCAAAAGTTAAGTTTTCTGGCTGAATTGAGCCCTACTGCCCATTCTGAGATGCACTTTGTTCTGTCTCCTCAGGGAAAGCTCAGATTTGAAAAAATTGACTGTTTTTTGGGCTTCTCAGACTGTGGGGTACATGAATATAGGTTTGTTTTGCATATCTGAGCTGTGTATCAAAGTTAAGTTTTCTGGCTGAATTGAGGCCTACTGCCCATTCTGAGATGCACTTTGGTCTATCTCCTCAGGGAAAGCTCAGATTTGAAAAAATTGACTGTTTTTTGTGATTTTCAGACTGTGGGGTACATGAATATATGTTTGCTTTGAATAATTGAGCTGTGTGTCAAAAGTTAAATTTTCTGGTTGAATTGATTCCTACTGCCTATTCTGAGATACAGATCCTCAGGTAAAGTTCAGACTTGAGAAGTGTGTGTTTTTGGTCTTTTCATACCTTGCGTAACATGAACATGTGTTTCTTTTGCATATCTGAGCTGTATGTCAAAAGTTAAGTTTTCTGGCTGAACTGAGCCCTACTGCCCATTCTGAGATGCAGTTTGTTCTATCTCCTCAGGGAAATCTCAGATTTGAGAATTGTGTGTTTTGGGGATTTTCAGACTGTTGGGTGCATGAATATACTTTTGTTTTGCATATCTGAGCTGTGTGTCAAAAGTTAAGTTTTCTGGCTGAATTGAGGCCTACTGCCCATTCTGAGATGCACTTTGGTCTATCTCCTCAGGGAAAGCTCAGATTTGAAAAAATTGACTGTTTTTTGGGCTTCTCAGACTGTGGGGTACATGAATATATGTTTGTTTTGCATATCTGAGCTCTGTGTCAAAAGTTAAGTTTTCTGGCTGAATTGAGTCCTACTGCCTATTCTGAGATGCACTTTGGTCTATCTCCTCAGGGAACGCTCAGATTTGAGAATTGTGTGTTTTTGGTGTTTTCAGACTGTGGGGTACATGAATATAAATTTCCTTTGCATATCTGAGCTGTGTGTCAAAAGTTAAATTTTCTGGTTGAGTTGATTCCTACTGCCTATTCTGAGATACAGATCCTCAGGTACAGTAGAGATTTGAGAATTGTCTGTTTTTGGTGTTTTCATACTTTGCGTAGCATGAACATGTGTTTCTTTTGCATATCTGAGCTGTGTGTCAAAAGTTAAGTTTTCTGTCTGAATTGAGCGCTACTGCCCATTCTGAGATGCACTTTGTTCTATCTCCTCAGGGAAAGCTCAGATTTGAAAAAATTGACTGTTTTTTGGGCTTCTCAGACTGTGTGGTGCATGAATATACGTTTGTTTTGCATATCTGAGCTGTGTGTCAAAAGATAAGTTTTCTGGTTGAATTGAGTCCTACTGCCTATTCTGAGATACATATCCTCAGGTAAAGTTCAGATTTGAGAAGTGTGTGTTTTTGGTGTTTTCATACCTTGCGTAACATGAACATGTGTTTCTTTTGCATATCTGAGCTGTATGTCAAAAGTTAAGTTTTCTGGCTGAATTGAGCCCTACTGCCCATTCTGCGATGCACTTTGGTCTATCTCCTCAGGGAAAGCTCAGATTTGAGAATTGTGTGTTTTTGGTGTTTTCAGACTGTGGGGTACATGAATATAAATTTCTTTTGCATATCTGAGCTGTGTGTCAAAAGTCAAGTTTTCTGGCTGAATTGAGCCCTACTGCCCATTTTGAGATGCACTTTGGTCTATCTCCTCAGGGAACGCTCAGATTTGAAACAATTGACTGTTTTTTGGGCTTCTCAGACTGTGGGGTACATGAATATAGGTTTGTTTTGCATATCTGAGCTGTGTATCAAAGTTAAGTTTTCTGGCTGAATTGAGGCCTACTGCCCATTCTGAGATGCACTTTGGTCTATCTCCTCAGGGAAAGCTCAGATTTGAAAAAATTGACTGTTTTTTGTGATTTTCAGACTGTGGGGTACATGAATATATGTTTGCTTTGAATAATTGAGCTGTGTGTCACAAGTTAAATTTTCTGGTTGAATTGATTCCTACTGCCTATTCTGAGATACAGATCCTCAGGTAAAGTTCAGATTTGAGAAGTGTGTGTTTTTGGTCTTTTCATACCTTGCGTAACATGAACATGTGTTTCTTTTGCATATCTGAGCTGTATGTCAAAAGTTAAGTTTTCTGGCTGAATTGAGCCCTAATGCCCATTCTGAGATGCACTTTGGTCTATCTCCTCAGGGAAAGCTCAGATTTGAAAAAATTGACTGTTTTTTGGGCTTCTCAGACTGTGGGGTACATGAATATAGGTTTGTTTTGCATATCTGAGCTGTGTATCAAAGTTAAGTTTTCTGGCTGAATTGAGGCCTACTGCCCATTCTGAGATGCACTTTGGTCTATCTCCTCAGGGAAAGCTCAGATTTGAAACAATTGACTGTTTTTTGGGCTTCTCAGACTGTGGGGTACATGAATATATGTTTGTTTTGCATATCTGAGCTCTGTGTCAAAAGTTAAGTTTTCTGGCTGAATTCAGTCCTACTGCCTATTCTGAAATGCACTTTGGTCTATCTCCTCAGGGAACGCTCAGATTTGAGAATTGTGTGTTTTGGGGATTTTCAGACTGTTGGGTGCATGAATATACTTTTGTTTTGCATATCTGAGCTGTGTGTCAAAAGTTAAGTTTTCTGGCTGAATTGAGGCCTACTGCCCATTCTGAGATGCACTTTGGTCTATCTCCTCAGGGAAAGCTCAGATTTGAAAAAATTGACTGTTTTTTGGGCTTCTCAGACTGTGGGGTACATGAATATATGTTTGTTTTGCATATCTGAGCTCTGTGTCAAAAGTTAAGTTTTCTGGCTGAATTGATTCCTACTGCCTATTCTGAGATACAGATCCTCAGGTAAAGTTCAGATTTGAGAAGTGTGTGTTTTTGGTCTTTTCATACCTTGCGTAACATGAACATGTGTTTCTTTTGCATATCTGAGCTGTATGTCAAAAGTTAAGTTTTCTGGCTGAATTGAGCCCTACTGCCCATTCTGAGATGCACTTTGTTCTGTCTCCTCAGGGAAAGCTCAGATTTGAAAAAATTGACTGTTTTTTGGGCTTCTCAGACTGTGGGGTACATGAATATAGGTTTGTTTTGCATATCTGAGCTGTGTATCAAAGTTAAGTTTTCTGGCTGAATTGAGGCCTACTGCCCATTCTGAGATGCACTTTGGTCTATCTCCTCAGGGAAAGCTCAGATTTGAAAAAATTGACTGTTTTTTGTGATTTTCAGACTGTGGGGTACATGAATATATGTTTGCTTTGAATAATTGAGCTGTGTGTCACAAGTTAAATTTTCTGGTTGAATTGATTCCTACTGCCTATTCTGAGATACAGATCCTCAGGTAAAGTTCAGATTTGAGAAGTGTGTGTTTTTGGTCTTTTCATACCTTGCGTAACATGAACATGTGTTTCTTTTGCATATCTGAGCTGTATGTCAAAAGTTAAGTTTTCTGGCTGAATTGAGCCCTAATGCCCATTCTGAGATGCACTTTGGTCTATCTCCTCAGGGAAAGCTCAGATTTGAAAAAATTGACTGTTTTTTGGGCTTCTCAGACTGTGGGGTACATGAATATAGGTTTGTTTTGCATATCTGAGCTGTGTATCAAAGTTAAGTTTTCTGGCTGAATTGAGGCCTACTGCCCATTCTGAGATGCACTTTGGTCTATCTCCTCAGGGAAAGCTCAGATTTGAAACAATTGACTGTTTTTTGGGCTTCTCAGACTGTGGGGTACATGAATATATGTTTGTTTTGCATATCTGAGCTCTGTGTCAAAAGTTAAGTTTTCTGGCTGAATTCAGTCCTACTGCCTATTCTGAAATGCACTTTGGTCTATCTCCTCAGGGAACGCTCAGATTTGAGAATTGTGTGTTTTGGGGATTTTCAGACTGTTGGGTGCATGAATATACTTTTGTTTTGCATATCTGAGCTGTGTGTCAAAAGTTAAGTTTTCTGGCTGAATTGAGGCCTACTGCCCATTCTGAGATGCACTTTGGTCTATCTCCTCAGGGAAAGCTCAGATTTGAAAAAATTGACTGTTTTTTGGGCTTCTCAGACTGTGGGGTACATGAATATATGTTTGTTTTGCATATCTGAGCTCTGTGTCAAAAGTTAAGTTTTCTGGCTGAATTGATTCCTACTGCCTATTCTGAGATACAGATCCTCAGGTAAAGTTCAGATTTGAGAAGTGTGTGTTTTTGGTCTTTTCATACCTTGCGTAACATGAACATGTGTTTCTTTTGCATATCTGAGCTGTATGTCAAAAGTTAAGTTTTCTGGCTGAATTGAGCCCTACTGCCCATTCTGAGATGCACTTTGTTCTGTCTCCTCAGGGAAAGCTCAGATTTGAAAAAATTGACTGTTTTTTGGGCTTCTCAGACTGTGGGGTACATGAATATAGGTTTGTTTTGCATATCTGAGCTGTGTATCAAAGTTAAGTTTTCTGGCTGAATTGAGGCCTACTGCCCATTCTGAGATGCACTTTGGTCTATCTCCTCAGGGAAAGCTCAGATTTGAAAAAATTGACTGTTTTTTGTGATTTTCAGACTGTGGGGTACATGAATATATGTTTGCTTTGAATAATTGAGCTGTGTGTCAAAAGTTAAATTTTCTGGTTGAATTGATTCCTACTGCCTATTCTGAGATACAGATCCTCAGGTAAAGTTCAGATTTGAGAAGTGTGTGTTTTTGGTCTTTTCATACCTTGCGTAACATGAACATGTGTTTCTTTTGCATATCTGAGCTGTATGTCAAAAGTTAAGTTTTCTGGCTGAATTGAGCCCTACTGCCCATTCTGAGATGCACTTTGTTCTGTCTCCTCAGGGAAAGCTCAGATTTGAAAAAATTGACTGTTTTTTGGGCTTCTCAGACTGTGGGGTACATGAATATAGGTTTGTTTTGCATATCTGAGCTGTGTATCAAAGTTAAGTTTTCTGGCTGAATTGAGGCCTACTGCCCATTCTGAGATGCACTTTGGTCTATCTCCTCAGGGAAAGCTCAGATTTGAAAAAATTGACTGTTTTTTGTGATTTTCAGACTGTGGGGTACATGAATATATGTTTGCTTTGAATAATTGAGCTGTGTGTCAAAAGTTAAATTTTCTGGTTGAATTGATTCCTACTGCCTATTCTGAGATACAGATCCTCAGGTAAAGTTCAGACTTGAGAAGTGTGTGTTTTTGGTCTTTTCATACCTTGCGTAACATGAACATGTGTTTCTTTTGCATATCTGAGCTGTATGTCAAAAGTTAAGTTTTCTGGCTGAACTGAGCCCTACTGCCCATTCTGAGATGCAGTTTGTTCTATCTCCTCAGGGAAATCTCAGATTTGAAAAAATTGACTGTTTTTTGGGCTTCTCAGACTGTGGGGTACATGAATATATGTTTGTTTTGCATATCTGAGCTCTGTGTCAAAAGTTAAGTTTTCTGGCTGAATTGAGTCCTACTGCCTATTCTGAGATGCACTTTGGTCTATCTCCTCAGGGAACGCTCAGATTTGAGAATTGTGTGTTTTGGGGATTTTCAGACTGTTGGGTGCATGAATATACTTTTGTTTTGCATATCTGAGCTGTGTGTCAAAAGTTAAGTTTTCTGGCTGAATTGAGGCCTACTGCCCATTCTGAGATGCACTTTGGTCTATCTCCTCAGGGAAAGCTCAGATTTGAAAAAATTGACTGTTTTTTGGGCTTCTCAGACTGTGGGGTACATGAATATATGTTTGTTTTGCATATCTGAGCTCTGTGTCAAAAGTTAAGTTTTCTGGCTGAATTGAGTCCTACTGCCTATTCTGAGATGCACTTTGGTCTATCTCCTCAGGGAACGCTCAGATTTGAGAATTGTGTGTTTTTGGTGTTTTCAGACTGTGGGGTACATGAATATAAATTTCCTTTGCATATCTGAGCTGTGTGTCAAAAGTTAAATTTTCTGGTTGAGTTGATTCCTACTGCCTATTCTGAGATACAGATCCTCAGGTACAGTAGAGATTTGAGAATTGTCTGTTTTTGGTGTTTTCATACTTTGCGTAGCATGAACATGTGTTTCTTTTGCATATCTGAGCTGTGTGTCAAAAGTTAAGTTTTCTGTCTGAATTGAGCGCTACTGCCCATTCTGAGATGCACTTTGTTCTATCTCCTCAGGGAAAGCTCAGATTTGAAAAAATTGACTGTTTTTTGGGCTTCTCAGACTGTGTGGTGCATGAATATACGTTTGTTTTGCATATCTGAGCTGTGTGTCAAAAGATAAGTTTTCTGGTTGAATTGATTCCTACTGCCTATTCTGAGATACATATCCTCAGGTAAAGTTCAGATTTGAGAAGTGTGTGTTTTTGGTGTTTTCATACCTTGCGTAACATGAACATGTGTTTCTTTTGCATATCTGAGCTGTATGTCAAAAGTTAAGTTTTCTGGCTGAATTGAGCCCTACTGCCCATTCTGCGATGCACTTTGGTCTATCTCCTCAGGGAAAGCTCAGATTTGAGAATTGTGTGTTTTTGGTGTTTTCAGACTGTGGGGTACATGAATATAAATTTCTTTTGCATATCTGAGCTGTGTGTCAAAAGTCAAGTTTTCTGGCTGAATTGAGCCCTACTGCCCATTTTGAGATGCACTTTGGTCTATCTCCTCAGGGAACGCTCAGATTTGAAACAATTGACTGTTTTTTGGGCTTCTCAGACTGTGGGGTACATGAATATAGGTTTGTTTTGCATATCTGAGCTGTGTATCAAAGTTAAGTTTTCTGGCTGAATTGAGGCCTACTGCCCATTCTGAGATGCACTTTGGTCTATCTCCTCAGGGAAAGCTCAGATTTGAAAAAATTGACTGTTTTTTGTGATTTTCAGACTGTGGGGTACATGAATATATGTTTGCTTTGAATAATTGAGCTGTGTGTCACAAGTTAAATTTTCTGGTTGAATTGATTCCTACTGCCTATTCTGAGATACAGATCCTCAGGTAAAGTTCAGATTTGAGAAGTGTGTGTTTTTGGTCTTTTCATACCTTGCGTAACATGAACATGTGTTTCTTTTGCATATCTGAGCTGTATGTCAAAAGTTAAGTTTTCTGGCTGAATTGAGCCCTACTGCCCATTCTGAGATGCACTTTGTTCTTTCTCCTCAGGGAAAGCTCAGATTTGAAAAAATTGACTGTTTTTTGGGCTTCTCAGACTGTGGGGTACATGAATATAGGTTTGCTTTGAATAATTGAGCTGTGTGTCAAAAGTTAAATTTTCTGGTTGAATTGATTCCTACTGCCTATTCTGAGATACAGATCCTCAGGTAAAGTTCAGACTTGAGAAGTGTGTGTTTTTGGTCTTTTCATACCTTGCGTAACATGAACATGTGTTTCTTTTGCATATCTGAGCTGTATGTCAAAAGTTAAGTTTTCTGGCTGAACTGAGCCCTACTGCCCATTCTGAGATGCAGTTTGTTCTATCTCCTCAGGGAAAGCTCAGATTTGAAAAAATTGACTGTTTTTTGGGTTTCTCAGACTGTGGGGTACATGAATATATGTTTGTTTTGCATATCTGAGCTCTGTGTCAAAAGTTAAGTTTTCTGGCTGAATTCAGTCCTACTGCCTATTCTGAAATGCACTTTGGTCTATCTCCTCAGGGAACGCTCAGATTTGAGAATTGTGTGTTTTGGGGATTTTCAGACTGTTGGGTGCATGAATATACTTTTGTTTTGCATATCTGAGCTGTGTGTCAAAAGTTAAGTTTTCTGGCTGAATTGAGGCCTACTGCCCATTCTGAGATGGACTTTGGTCTATCTCCTCAGGGAAAGCTCAGATTTGAAAAAATTGACTGTTTTTTGGGCTTCTCAGACTGTGGGGTACATGAATATATGTTTGTTTTGCATATCTGAGCTCTGTGTCAAAAGTTAAGTTTTCTGGCTGAATTGAGTCCTACTGCCTATTCTGAGATGCACTTTGGTCTATCTCCTCAGGGAACGCTCAGATTTGAAAAAATTGACTGTTTTTTGGGATTTTCAGACTGTGGGGTGCATGAATATATGTTTGCTTTGAATAATTGAGCTGTGTGTCACAAGTTAAATTTTCTGGTTGAATTGATTCCTACTGCCTATTCTGAGATACAGATCCTCAGGTAAAGTTCAGATTTGAGAAGTGTGTGTTTTTGGTCTTTTCATACCTTGCGTAACATGAACATGTGTTTCTTTTGCATATCTGAGCTGTATGTCAAAAGTTAAGTTTTCTGGCTGAATTGAGCCCTACTGCACATTCTGAGATGCACTTTGTTCTGTCTCCTCAGGTAAAGCTCAGATTTGAAAAAATTGACTGTTTTTTGGGCTTCTCAGACTGTGCGGTACATGAATATAGGTTTGTTTTGCATATCTGAGCTGTGTATCAAAGTTAAGTTTTCTGGCTGAATTGAGGCCTACTGCCCATTCTGAGATGCACTTTGGTCTATCTCCTCAGGGAAAGCTCAGATTTGAAAAAATTGACTGTTTTTTGTGATTTTCAGACTGTGGGGTACATGAATATATGTTTGCTTTGAATAATTGAGCTGTGTGTCAAAAGTTAAATTTTCTGGTTGAATTGATTCCTACTGCCTATTCTGAGATACAGATCCTCAGGTAAAGTTCAGACTTGAGAAGTGTGTGTTTTTGGTCTTTTCATACCTTGCGTAACATGAACATGTGTTTCTTTTGCATATCTGAGCTGTATGTCAAAAGTTAAGTTTTCTGGCTGAACTGAGCCCTACTGCCCATTCTGAGATGCAGTTTGTTCTATCTCCTCAGGGAAAGCTCAGATTTGAAAAAATTGACTGTTTTTTGGGCTTCTCAGACTGTGGGGTACATGAATATATGTTTGTTTTGCATATCTGAGCTCTGTGTCAAAAGTTAAGTTTTCTGGCTGAATTGAGTCCTACTGCCTATTCTGAAATGCACTTTGGTCTATCTCCTCAGGGAACGCTCAGATTTGAGAATTGTGTGTTTTGGGGATTTTCAGACTGTTGGGTGCATGAATATACTTTTGTTTTGCATATCTGAGCTGTGTGTCAAAAGTTAAGTTTTCTGGCTGAATTGAGGCCTATTGCCCATTCTGAGATGCACTTTGGTCTATCTCCTCAGGGAAAGCTCAGATTTGAAAAAATTGACTGTTTTTTGGGCTTCTCAGACTGTGGGGTACATGAATATATGTTTGTTTTGCATATCTGAGCTCTGTGTCAAAAGTTAAGTTTTCTGGCTGAATTGAGTCCTACTGCCTATTCTGAGATGCACTTTGGTCTATCTCCTCAGGGAACGCTCAGATTTGAAAAAATTGACTGTTTTTTGGGATTTTCAGACTGTGGGGTGCATGAATATATGTTTGCTTTGAATAATTGAGCTGTGTGTCACAAGTTAAATTTTCTGGTTGAATTGATTCCTACTGCCTATTCTGAGATACAGATCCTCAGGTAAAGTTCAGATTTGAGAAGTGTGTGTTTTTGGTCTTTTCATACCTTGCGTAACATGAACATGTGTTTCTTTTGCATATCTGAGCTGTATGTCAAAAGTTAAGTTTTCTGGCTGAATTGAGCCCTACTGCCCATTCTGAGATGCACTTTGTTCTGTCTCCTCAGGGAAAGCTCAGATTTGAAAAAATTGACTGTTTTTTGGGCTTCTCAGACTGTGGGGTACATGAATATAGGTTTGTTTTGCATATCTGAGCTGTGTATCAAAGTTAAGTTTTCTGGCTGAATTGAGGCCTACTGCCCATTCTGAGATGCACTTTGGTCTATCTCCTCAGGGAAAGCTCAGATTTGAAAAAATTGACTGTTTTTTGTGATTTTCAGACTGTGGGGTACATGAATATATGTTTGCTTTGAATAATTGAGCTGTGTGTCAAAAGTTAAATTTTCTGGTTGAATTGATTCCTACTGCCTATTCTGAGATACAGATCCTCAGGTAAAGTTCAGACTTGAGAAGTGTGTGTTTTTGGTCTTTTCATACCTTGCGTAACATGAACATGTGTTTCTTTTGCATATCTGAGCTGTATGTCAAAAGTTAAGTTTTCTGGCTGAACTGAGCCCTACTGCCCATTCTGAGATGCAGTTTGTTCTATCTCCTCAGGGAAAGCTCAGATTTGAAAAAATTGACTGTTTTTTGGGCTTCTCAGACTGTGGGGTACATGAATATATGTTTGTTTTGCATATCTGAGCTCTGTGTCAAAAGTTAAGTTTTCTGGCTGAATTGAGTCCTACTGCCTATTCTGAGATGCACTTTGGTCTATCTCCTCAGGGAACGCTCAGATTTGAGAATTGTGTGTTTTGGGGATTTTCAGACTGTTGGGTGCATGAATATACTTTTGTTTTGCATATCTGAGCTGTGTGTCAAAAGTTAAGTTTTCTGGCTGAATTGAGGGCTACTGCCCATTCTGAGATGCACTTTGGTCTATCTCCTCAGGGAAAGCTCAGATTTGAAAAAATTGACTGTTTTTTGGGCTTCTCAGACTGTGGGGTACATGAATATATGTTTGTTTTGCATATCTGAGCTCTGTGTCAAAAGTTAAGTTTTCTGGCTGAATTGAGTCCTACTGCCTATTCTGAGATGCACTTTGGTCTATCTCCTCAGGGAACGCTCAGATTTGAGAATTGTGTGTTTTTGGTGTTTTCAGACTGTGGGGTACATGAATATAAATTTCCTTTGCATATCTGAGCTGTGTGTCAAAAGTTAAATTTTCTGGTTGAGTTGATTCCTACTGCCTATTCTGAGATACAGATCCTCAGGTACAGTAGAGATTTGAGAATTGTCTGTTTTTGGTGTTTTCATACTTTGCGTAGCATGAACATGTGTTTCTTTTGCATATCTGAGCTGTGTGTCAAAAGTTAAGTTTTCTGTCTGAATTGAGCGCTACTGCCCATTCTGAGATGCACTTTGTTCTATCTCCTCAGGGAAAGCTCAGATTTGAAAAAATTGACTGTTTTTTGGGCTTCTCAGACTGTGTGGTGCATGAATATACGTTTGTTTTGCATATCTGAGCTGTGTGTCAAAAGATAAGTTTTCTGGTTGAATTGAGTCCTACTGCCTATTCTGAGATACATATCCTCAGGTAAAGTTCAGATTTGAGAAGTGTGTGTTTTTGGTGTTTTCATACCTTGCGTAACATGAACATGTGTTTCTTTTGCATATCTGAGCTGTATGTCAAAAGTTAAGTTTTCTGGCTGAATTGAGCCCTACTGCCCATTCTGCGATGCACTTTGGTCTATCTCCTCAGGGAAAGCTCAGATTTGAGAATTGTGTGTTTTTGGTGTTTTCAGACTGTGGGGTACATGAATATAAATTTCTTTTGCATATCTGAGCTGTGTGTCAAAAGTCAAGTTTTCTGGCTGAATTGAGCCCTACTGCCCATTTTGAGATGCACTTTGGTCTATCTCCTCAGGGAACGCTCAGATTTGAAACAATTGACTCTTTTTTGGGCTTCTCAGACTGTGGGGTACATGAATATAGGTTTGTTTTGCATATCTGAGCTGTGTATCAAAGTTAAGTTTTCTGGCTGAATTGAGGCCTACTGCCCATTCTGAGATGCACTTTGGTCTATCTCCTCAGGGAAAGCTCAGATTTGAAAAAATTGACTGTTTTTTGTGATTTTCAGACTGTGGGGTACATGAATATATGTTTGCTTTGAATAATTGAGCTCTGTGTCACAAGTTAAATTTTCTGGTTGAATTGATTCCTACTGCCTATTCTGAGATACAGATCCTCAGGTAAAGTTCAGATTAGAGAAGTGTGTGTTTTTGGTCTTTTCATACCTTGCGTAACATGAACATGTGTTTCTTTTGCATATCTGAGCTGTATGTCAAAAGTTAAGTTTTCTGGCTGAATTGAGCCCTACTGCCCATTCTGAGATGCACTTTGTTCTATCTCCTCAGGGAAAGCTCAGATTTGAAAAAATTGACTGTTTTTTGGGCTTCTCAGACTGTGGGGTACATGAATATAGGTTTGTTTTGCATATCTGAGCTGTGTATCAAAGTTAAGTTTTCTGGCTGAATTGAGGCCTACTGCCCATTCTGAGATGCACTTTGGTCTATCTCCTCAGGGAAAGCTCAGATTTGAAAAAATTGACTGTTTTTTGTGATTTTCAGACTGTGGGGTACATGAATATATGTTTGCTTTGAATAATTGAGCTGTGTGTCAAAAGTTAAATTTTCTGGTTGAATTGATTCCTACTGCCTATTCTGAGATACAGATCCTCAGGTAAAGTTCAGACTTGAGAAGTGTGTGTTTTTGGTCTTTTCATACCTTGCGTAACATGAACATGTGTTTCTTTTGCATATCTGAGCTGTATGTCAAAAGTTAAGTTTTCTGGCTGAACTGAGCCCTACTGCCCATTCTGAGATGCAGTTTGTTCTATCTCCTCAGGGAAAGCTCAGATTTGAAAAAATTGACTGTTTTTTGGGCTTCTCAGACTGTGGGGTACATGAATATATGTTTGTTTTGCATATCTGAGCTCTGTGTCAAAAGTTAAGTTTTCTGGCTGAATTGAGTCCTACTGCCTATTCTGAGATGCACTTTGGTCTATCTCCTCAGGGAACGCTCAGATTTGAGAATTGTGTGTTTTGGGGATTTTCAGACTGTTGGGTGCATGAATATACTTTTGTTTTGCATATCTGAGCTGTGTGTCAAAAGTTAAGTTTTCTGGCTGAATTGAGGGCTACTGCCCATTCTGAGATGCACTTTGGTCTATCTCCTCAGGGAAAGCTCAGATTTGAAAAAATTGACTGTTTTTTGGGCTTCTCAGACTGTGGGGTACATGAATATATGTTTGTTTTGCATATCTGAGCTCTGTGTCAAAAGTTAAGTTTTCTGGCTGAATTGAGTCCTACTGCCTATTCTGAGATGCACTTTGGTCTATCTCCTCAGGGAACGCTCAGATTTGAGAATTGTGTGTTTTTGGTGTTTTCAGACTGTGGGGTACATGAATATAAATTTCCTTTGCATATCTGAGCTGTGTGTCAAAAGTTAAATTTTCTGGTTGAGTTGATTCCTACTGCCTATTCTGAGATACAGATCCTCAGGTACAGTAGAGATTTGAGAATTGTCTGTTTTTGGTGTTTTCATACTTTGCGTAGCATGAACATGTGTTTCTTTTGCATATCTGAGCTGTGTGTCAAAAGTTAAGTTTTCTGTCTGAATTGAGCGCTACTGCCCATTCTGAGATGCACTTTGTTCTATCTCCTCAGGGAAAGCTCAGATTTGAAAAAATTGACTGTTTTTTGGGCTTCTCAGACTGTGGGGTACATGAATATAGGTTTGTTTTGCATATCTGAGCTGTGTATCAAAGTTAAGTTTTCTGGCTGAATTGAGGCCTACTGCCCATTCTGAGATGCACTTTGGTCTATCTCCTCAGGGAAAGCTCAGATTTGAAAAAATTGACTGTTTTTTGTGATTTTCAGACTGTGGGGTACATGAATATATGTTTGCTTTGAATAATTGAGCTGTGTGTCAAAAGTTAAATTTTCTGGTTGAATTGATTCCTACTGCCTATTCTGAGAAATAGATCCTCAGGTAAAGTTCAGACTTGAGAAGTGTGTGTTTTTCGTCTTTTCATACCTTGCGTAACATGAACATGTGTTTCTTTTGCATATCTGAGCTGTATGTCAAAAGTTAAGTTTTCTGGCTGAACTGAGCCCTACTGCCCATTCTGAGATGCAGTTTGTTCTATCTCCTCAGGGAAAGCTCAGATTTGAAAAAATTGACTGTTTTTTGGGCTTCTCAGACTGTGGGGTACATGAATATATGTTTGTTTTGCATATCTGAGCTCTGTGTCAAAAGTTAAGTTTTCTGGCTGAATTCAGTCCTACTGCCTATTCTGAAATGCACTTTGGTCTATCTCCTCAGGGAACGCTCAGATTTGAGAATTGTGTGTTTTGGGGATTTTCAGACTGTTGGGTGCATGAATATACTTTTGTTTTGCATATCTGAGCTGTGTGTCAAAAGTTAAGTTTTCTGGCTGAATTGAGGCCTACTGCCCATTCTGAGATGCACTTTGGTCTATCTCCTCAGGGAAAGCTCAGATTTGAAAAAATTGACTGTTTTTTGGGCTTCTCAGACTGTGGGGTACATGAATATATGTTTGTTTTGCATATCTGAGCTCTGTGTCAAAAGTTAAGTTTCCTGGCTGAATTGAGTCCTACTGCCTATTCTGAGATGCACTTTGGTCTATCTCCTCAGGGAACGCTCAGATTTGAAAAAATTGACTGTTTTTTGGGATTTTCAGACTGTGGGGTGCATGAATATATGTTTGCTTTGAATAATTGAGCTGTGTGTCAAAAGTTAAATTTTCTGGTTGAATTGATTCCTACTGCCTATTCTGAGATACAGATCCTCAGGTAAAGTTCAGACTTGAGAAGTGTGTGTTTTTGGTCTTTTCATACCTTGCGTAACATGAACATGTGTTTCTTTTGCATATCTGAGCTGTATGTCAAAAGTTAAGTTTTCTGGCTGAACTGAGCCCTACTGCCCATTCTGAGATGCAGTTTGTTCTATCTCCTCAGGGAAAGCTCAGATTTGAAAAAATTGACTGTTTTTTGGGCTTCTCAGACTGTGGGGTACATGAATATATGTTTGTTTTGCATATCTGAGCTCTGTGTCAAAAGTTAAGTTTTCTGGCTGAATTGAGTCCTACTGCCTATTCTGAAATGCACTTTGGTCTATCTCCTCAGGGAACGCTCAGATTTGAGAATTGTGTGTTTTGGGGATTTTCAGACTGTTGGGTGCATGAATATACTTTTGTTTTGCATATCTGAGCTGTGTGTCAAAAGTTAAGTTTTCTGGCTGAATTGAGGCCTACTGCCCATTCTGAGATGCACTTTGGTCTATCTCCTCAGGGAAAGCTCAGATTTGAAAAAATTGACTGTTTTTTGGGCTTCTCAGACTGTGGGGTACATGAATATATGTTTGTTTTGCATATCTGAGCTCTGTGTCAAAAGTTAAGTTTTCTGGCTGAATTGAGTCCTACTGCCTATTCTGAGATGCACTTTGGTCTATCTCCTCAGGGAACGCTCAGATTTGAAAAAATTGACTGTTTTTTGGAATTTTCAGACTGTGGGGTGCATGAATATATGTTTGCTTTGAATAATTGAGCTGTGTGTCACAAGTTAAATTTTCTGGTTGAATTGATTCCTACTGCCTATTCTGAGATACAGATCCTCAGGTAAAGTTCAGATTTGAGAAGTGTGTGTTTTTGGTCTTTTCATACCTTGCGTAACATGAACATGTGTTTCTTTTGCATATCTGAGCTGTATGTCAAAAGTTAAGTTTTCTGGCTGAATTGAGCCCTACTGCCCATTCTGAGATGCACTTTGTTCTGTCTCCTCAGGGAAAGCTCAGATTTGAAAAAATTGACTGTTTTTTGGGCTTCTCAGACTGTGGGGTACATGAATATAGGTTTGTTTTGCATATCTGAGCTGTGTATCAAAGTTAAGTTTTCTGGCTGAATTGAGGCCTACTGCCCATTCTGAGATGCACTTTGGTCTATCTCCTCAGGGAAAGCTCAGATTTGAAAAAATTGACTGTTTTTTGTGATTTTCAGACTGTGGGGTACATGAATATATGTTTGCTTTGAATAATTGAGCTGTGTGTCAAAAGTTAAATTTTCTGGTTGAATTGATTCCTACTGCCTATTCTGAGATACAGATCCTCAGGTAAAGTTCAGACTTGAGAAGTGTGTGTTTTTGGTCTTTTCATACCTTGCGTAACATGAACATGTGTTTCTTTTGCATATCTGAGCTGTATGTCAAAAGTTAAGTTTTCTGGCTGAACTGAGCCCTACTGCCCATTCTGAGATGCAGTTTGTTCTATCTCCTCAGGGAAAGCTCAGATTTGAAAAAATTGACTGTTTTTTGGGCTTCTCAGACTGTGGGGTACATGAATATATGTTTGTTTTGCATATCTGAGCTCTGTGTCAAAAGTTAAGTTTTCTGGCTGAATTGAGTCCTACTGCCTATTCTGAGATGCACTTTGGTCTATCTCCTCAGGGAACGCTCAGATTTGAGAATTGTGTGTTTTGGGGATTTTCAGACTGTTGGGTGCATGAATATACTTTTGTTTTGCATATCTGAGCTGTGTGTCAAAAGTTAAGTTTTCTGGCTGAATTGAGTCCTACTGCCTATTCTGAGATGCACTTTGGTCTATCTCCTCAGGGAACGCTCAGATTTGAGAATTGTGTGTTTTTGGTGTTTTCAGACTGTGGGGTACATGAATATAAATTTCCTTTGCATATCTGAGCTGTGTGTCAAAAGTTAAATTTTCTGGTTGAGTTGATTCCTACTGCCTATTCTGAGATACAGATCCTCAGGTACAGTAGAGATTTGAGAATTGTCTGTTTTTGGTGTTTTCATACTTTGCGTAGCATGAACATGTGTTTCTTTTGCATATCTGAGCTGTGTGTCAAAAGTTAAGTTTTCTGTCTGAATTGAGCGCTACTGCCCATTCTGAGATGCACTTTGTTCTATCTCCTCAGGGAAAGCTCAGATTTGAAAAAATTGACTGTTTTTTGGGCTTCTCAGACTGTGTGGTGCATGAATATACGTTTGTTTTGCATATCTGAGCTGTGTGTCAAAAGATAAGTTTTCTGGTTGAATTGAGTCCTACTGCCTATTCTGAGATACATATCCTCAGGTAAAGTTCAGATTTGAGAAGTGTGTGTTTTTGGTGTTTTCATACCTTGCGTAACATGAACATGTGTTTCTTTTGCATATCTGAGCTGTATGTCAAAAGTTAAGTTTTCTGGCTGAATTGAGCCCTACTGCCCATTCTGCGATGCACTTTGGTCTATCTCCTCAGGGAAAGCTCAGATTTGAGAATTGTGTGTTTTTGGTGTTTTCAGACTGTGGGGTACATGAATATAAATTTCTTTTGCATATCTGAGCTGTGTGTCAAAAGTCAAGTTTTCTGGCTGAATTGAGCCCTACTGCCCATTTTGAGATGCACTTTGGTCTATCTCCTCAGGGAACGCTCAGATTTGAAACAATTGACTCTTTTTTGGGCTTCTCAGACTGTGGGGTACATGAATATAGGTTTGTTTTGCATATCTGAGCTGTGTATCAAAGTTAAGTTTTCTGGCTGAATTGAGGCCTACTGCCCATTCTGAGATGCACTTTGGTCTATCTCCTCAGGGAAAGCTCAGATTTGAAAAAATTGACTGTTTTTTGTGATTTTCAGACTGTGGGGTACATGAATATATGTTTGCTTTGAATAATTGAGCTCTGTGTCACAAGTTAAATTTTCTGGTTGAATTGATTCCTACTGCCTATTCTGAGATACAGATCCTCAGGTAAAGTTCAGATTTGAGAAGTGTGTGTTTTTGGTCTTTTCATACCTTGCGTAACATGAACATGTGTTTCTTTTGCATATCTGAGCTGTATGTCAAAAGTTAAGTTTTCTGGCTGAATTGAGCCCTACTGCCCATTCTGAGATGCACTTTGTTCTATCTCCTCAGGGAAAGCTCAGATTTGAAAAAATTGACTGTTTTTTGGGCTTCTCAGACTGTGGGGTACATGAATATAGGTTTGTTTTGCATATCTGAGCTGTGTATCAAAGTTAAGTTTTCTGGCTGAATTGAGGCCTACTGCCCATTCTGAGATGCACTTTGGTCTATCTCCTCAGGGAAAGCTCAGATTTGAAAAAATTGACTGTTTTTTGTGATTTTCAGACTGTGGGGTACATGAATATATGTTTGCTTTGAATAATTGAGCTGTGTGTCAAAAGTTAAATTTTCTGGTTGAATTGATTCCTACTGCCTATTCTGAGATACAGATCCTCAGGTAAAGTTCAGACTTGAGAAGTGTGTGTTTTTGGTCTTTTCATACCTTGCGTAACATGAACATGTGTTTCTTTTGCATATCTGAGCTGTATGTCAAAAGTTAAGTTTTCTGGCTGAACTGAGCCCTACTGCCCATTCTGAGATGCAGTTTGTTCTATCTCCTCAGGGAAAGCTCAGATTTGAAAAAATTGACTGTTTTTTGGGCTTCTCAGACTGTGGGGTACATGAATATATGTTTGTTTTGCATATCTGAGCTCTGTGTCAAAAGTTAAGTTTTCTGGCTGAATTGAGTCCTACTGCCTATTCTGAGATGCACTTTGGTCTATCTCCTCAGGGAACGCTCAGATTTGAGAATTGTGTGTTTTGGGGATTTTCAGACTGTTGGGTGCATGAATATACTTTTGTTTTGCATATCTGAGCTGTGTGTCAAAAGTTAAGTTTTCTGGCTGAATTGAGGGCTACTGCCCATTCTGAGATGCACTTTGGTCTATCTCCTCAGGGAAAGCTCAGATTTGAAAAAATTGACTGTTTTTTGGGCTTCTCAGACTGTGGGGTACATGAATATATGTTTGTTTTGCATATCTGAGCTCTGTGTCAAAAGTTAAGTTTTCTGGCTGAATTGAGTCCTACTGCCTATTCTGAGATGCACTTTGGTCTATCTCCTCAGGGAACGCTCAGATTTGAGAATTGTGTGTTTTTGGTGTTTTCAGACTGTGGGGTACATGAATATAAATTTCCTTTGCATATCTGAGCTGTGTGTCAAAAGTTAAATTTTCTGGTTGAGTTGATTCCTACTGCCTATTCTGAGATACAGATCCTCAGGTACAGTAGAGATTTGAGAATTGTCTGTTTTTGGTGTTTTCATACTTTGCGTAGCATGAACATGTGTTTCTTTTGCATATCTGAGCTGTGTGTCAAAAGTTAAGTTTTCTGTCTGAATTGAGCGCTACTGCCCATTCTGAGATGCACTTTGTTCTATCTCCTCAGGGAAAGCTCAGATTTGAAAAAATTGACTGTTTTTTGGGCTTCTCAGACTGTGGGGTACATGAATATAGGTTTGTTTTGCATATCTGAGCTGTGTATCAAAGTTAAGTTTTCTGGCTGAATTGAGGCCTACTGCCCATTCTGAGATGCACTTTGGTCTATCTCCTCAGGGAAAGCTCAGATTTGAAAAAATTGACTGTTTTTTGTGATTTTCAGACTGTGGGGTACATGAATATATGTTTGCTTTGAATAATTGAGCTGTGTGTCAAAAGTTAAATTTTCTGGTTGAATTGATTCCTACTGCCTATTCTGAGAAATAGATCCTCAGGTAAAGTTCAGACTTGAGAAGTGTGTGTTTTTCGTCTTTTCATACCTTGCGTAACATGAACATGTGTTTCTTTTGCATATCTGAGCTGTATGTCAAAAGTTAAGTTTTCTGGCTGAACTGAGCCCTACTGCCCATTCTGAGATGCAGTTTGTTCTATCTCCTCAGGGAAAGCTCAGATTTGAAAAAATTGACTGTTTTTTGGGCTTCTCAGACTGTGGGGTACATGAATATATGTTTGTTTTGCATATCTGAGCTCTGTGTCAAAAGTTAAGTTTTCTGGCTGAATTCAGTCCTACTGCCTATTCTGAGATGCACTTTGGTCTATCTCCTCAGGGAACGCTCAGATTTGAAAAAATTGACTGTTTTTTGGGATTTTCAGACTGTGGGGTGCATGAATATATGTTTGCTTTGAATAATTGAGCTGTGTGTCACAAGTTAAATTTTCTGGTTGAATTGATTCCTACTGCCTATTCTGAGATACAGATCCTCAGGTAAAGTTCAGATTTGAGAAGTGTGTGTTTTTGGTCTTTTCATACCTTGCGTAACATGAACATGTGCTTCTTTTGCATATCTGAGCTGTATGTCAAAAGTTAAGTTTTCTGGCTGAATTGAGCCCTACTGCCCATTCTGAGATGCACTTTGGTCTATCTCCTCAGGGAAAGCTCAGATTTGAAAAAATTGACTTTTTTTTGGGCTTCTCAGACTGTGGGGTACATGAATATAGGTTTGTTTTGCATATCTGAGCTGTGTATCAAAGTTAAGTTTTCTGGCTGAATTGAGGCCTACTGCCCATTCTGAGATGCACTTTGTTCTATCTCCTCAGGGAAAGCTCAGATTTGAAAAAATTGACTGTTTTTTGTGATTTTCAGACTGTGGGGTACATGAATATATGTTTGCTTTGAATAATTGAGCTGTGTGTCAAAAGTTAAATTTTCTGGTTGAATTGATTCCTACTGCCTATTCTGAGATACAGATCCTCAGGTAAAGTTCAGACTTGAGAAGTGTGTGTTTTTGGTCTTTTCATACCTTGCGTAACATGAACATGTGTTTCTTTTGCATATCTGAGCTGTATGTCAAAAGTTAAGTTTTCTGGCTGAATTGAGTCCTACTGCCTATTCTGAGATGCACTTTGGTCTATCTCCTCAGGGAACGCTCAGATTTGAGAATTGTGTGTTTTTGGTGTTTTCAGACTGTGGGGTACATGAATATAAATTTCCTTTGCATATCTGAGCTGTGTGTCAAAAGTTAAATTTTCTGGTTGAATTGATTCCTACTGCCTATTCTGAGATACAGATCCTCAGGTACAGTAGAGATTTGAGAATTGTGTGTTTTTGGTGTTTTCATACTTTGCGTAGCATGAACATGTGTTTCTTTTGCATATCTGAGCTGTGTGTCAAAAGTTAAGTTTTCTGGCTGAATTGAGTCCTACTGCCCATTCTGAGATTCACTTTGTTCTATCTCCTCAGGGAAAGTTCAGATTTGAAAAAATTGACTGTTTTTTGGGCTTCTCAGACTGTGGGGTACATGAATATAGGTTTGTTTTGCATATCTGAGCTGTGTATCAAAGTTAAGTTTTCTGGCTGAATTGAGGCCTACTGCCCATTCTGAGATGCACTTTGTTCTATCTCCTCAGGGAAAGCTCAGATTTGAAAAAATTGACTGTTTTTTGGGCTTCTCAGAATGTGGGGTACATGAATATAGGTTGGTTTTGCATATCTGAGCTGTTTATCAAAGTTAAGTTTTCTGGCTGAATTGAGGCCTACTGCCCATTCTGAGATGCACTTTGGTCTATCTCCTCAGGGAAAGCTCAGATTTGAAGAAATTGACTGTTTTTTGGGATTTTCAGACTGTGGGGTGCATGAATATGTGTTTGCTTTGAATAATTGAGCTGTGTGTCACAAGTTAAATTTTCTGGTTGAATTGATTCCTACTGCCTATTCTGAGATACAGATCCTCAGGTAAAGTTCAGACTTGAGAAGTGTGTGTTTTTGGTCTTTTCATACCTTGCGTAACATGAACATGTGTTTCTTTTGCATATCTGAGCTGTATGTCAAAAGTTAAGTTTTCTGGCTGAATTGAGCCCTGCTGCCCATTCTGAGATGCACTTTGTTCTATCTCCTCAGGGAAAGCTCGGATTTGAAAAAATTGTCTGTTTTTTGGGCTTCTCAGACTGTGGGGTACATGAATATAGGTTTGTTTTGCGTATCTGAGCTGTGTATCAAAGTTAAGTTTTCTGGCTGAATTAAGGCCTACTGCCCATTCTGAGATGCACTTTGGTCTATCTCCTCAGGGAAAGCTCAGATTTGAAACAATTGACTGTTTTTTGGGCTTCTCAGACTGTGGGGTACATGAATATATGTTTGTTTTGCATATCTGAGCTCTGTGTCAAAAGTTAAGTTTTCTGGCTGAATTCAGTCCTACTGCCTATTCTGAAATGCACTTTGGTCTATCTCCTCAGGGAACGCTCAGATTTGAGAATTGTGTGTTTTGGGGATTTTCAGACTGTTGGGTGCATGAATATACTTTTGTTTTGCATATCTGAGCTGTGTGTCAAAAGTTAAGTTTTCTGGCTGAATTGAGGCCTACTGCCCATTCTGAGATACACTTTGGTCTATCTCCTCAGGGAAAGCTCAGATTTGAAAAAATTGACTGTTTTTTGGGCTTCTCAGACTGTGGGGTACATGAATATATGTTTGTTTTGCATATCTGAGCTCTGTGTCAAAAGTTAAGTTTTCTGGCTGAATTGAGTCCTACTGCCTATTCTGAGATGCACTTTGGTCTATCTCCTCAGGGAACGCTCAGATTTGAGAATTGTGTGTTTTTGGTGTTTTCAGACTGTGGGGTACATGAATATAAATTTCCTTTGCATATCTGAGCTGTGTGTCAAAAGTTAAATTTTCTGGTTGAATTGATTCCTACTGCCTATTCTGAGATACAGATCCTCAGGTACAGTAGAGATTTGAGAATTGTCTGTTTTTGGTGTTTTCATACTTTGCGTAGCATGAACATGTGTTTCTTTTGCATATCTGAGCTGTGTGTCAAAAGTTAAGTTTTCTGTCTGAATTGAGCGCTACTGCCCATTCTGAGATGCACTTTGTTCTATCTGCTCAGGGAAAGCTCAGATTTGAAAAAATTGACTGTTTTTTGGGCTTCTCAGACTGTGTGGTGCATGAATATACGTTTGTTTTGCATATCTGAGCTGTGTGTCAAAAGATAAGTTTTCTGGTTGAATTGAGTCCTACTGCCTATTCTGAGATACATATCCTCAGGTAAAGTTCAGATTTGAGAAGTGTGTGTTTTTGGTGTTTTCATACCTTGCGTAACATGAACATGTGTTTCTTTTGCATATCTGAGCTGTATGTCAAAAGTTAAGTTTTCTGGCTGAATTGAGCCCTACTGCCCATTCTGCGATGCACTTTGGTCTATCTCCTCAGGGAAAGCTCAGATTTGAGAATTGTGTGTTTTTGGTGTTTTCAGACTGTGGGGTACATGAATATAAATTTCTTTTGCATATCTGAGCTGTGTGTCAAAAGTCAAGTTTTCTGGCTGAATTGAGCCCTACTGCCCATTTTGAGATGCACTTTGGTCTATCTTCTCAGGGAACGCTCAGATTTGAAACAATTGACTGTTTTTTGGGCTTCTCAGACTGTGGGGTACATGAATATAGGTTTGTTTTGCATATCTGAGCTGTGTATCAAAGTTAAGTTTTCTGGCTGAATTGAGGCCTACTGCCCATTCTGAGATGCACTTTGGTCTATCTCCTCAGGGAAAGCTCAGATTTGAAAAAATTGACTGTTTTTTGTGATTTTCAGACTGTGGGGTACATGAATATATGTTTGCTTTGAATAATTGAGCTGTGTGTCACAAGTTAAATTTTCTGGTTGAATTGATTCCTACTGCCTATTCTGAGATACAGATCCTCAGGTAAAGTTCAGATTTGAGAAGTGTGTGTTTTTGGTCTTTTCATACCTTGCGTAACATGAACATGTGTTTCTTTTGCATATCTGAGCTGTATGTCAAAAGTTAAGTTTTCTGGCTGAATTGAGCCTTACTGCCCATTCTGAGATGCACTTTGTTCTATCTCCTCAGGGAAAGCTCAGATTTGAAAAAATTGACTGTTTTTTGGGCTTCTCAGACTGTGGGGTACATGAATATATGTTTGTTTTGCATATCTGAGCTCTGTGTCAAAAGTTAAGTTTTCTGGCTGAATTCAGTCCTACTGCCTATTCTGAAATGCACTTTGGTCTATCTCCTCAGGGAACGCTCAGATTTGAGAATTGTGTGTTTTGGGGATTTTCAGACTGTTGGGTGCATGAATATACTTTTGTTTTGCATATCTGAGCTGTGTGTCAAAAGTTAAGTGTTCTGGCTGAATTGAGGCCTACTGCCCATTCTGAGATGCACTTTGGTCTATCTCCTCAGGGAAAGCTCAGATTTGAAAAAATTGACTGTTTTTTGGGCTTCTCAGACTGTGGGGTACATGAATATATGTTTGTTTTGCATATCTGAGCTCTGTGTCAAAAGTTAAGTTTTCTGGCTGAATTGAGTCCTACTGCCTATTCTGAGATGCACTTTGGTCTATCTCCTCAAGGAACGCTCAGATTTGAGAATTGTGTGTTTTTGGTGTTTTCAGACTGGGGGGTACATGAATATAAATTTCCTTTGCATATCTGAGCTGTGTGTCAAAAGTTAAATTTTCTGGTTGAATTGATTCCTACTGCCTATTCTGAGATACAGATCCTCAGATACAGTAGAGATTTGAGAATTGTCTGTTTTTGGTGTTTTCATACTTTGCGTAGCATGAACATGTGTTTCTTTTGCATATCTGAGCTGTGTGTCAAAAGTTAAGTTTTCTGTCTGAATTGAGCGCTACTGCCCATTCTGAGATGCACTTTGTTCTATCTCCTCAGGGAAAGCTCAGATTTGAAAAAATTGACTGTTTTTTGGGCTTCTCAAACTGTGTGGTGCATGAATATACGTTTGTTTTGCATATCTGAGCTGTGTGTCAAAAGTTAAGTTTTCTGGCTGAATTGAGTCCTACTGCCTATTCTGAGATGCACTTTGGTCTATCTCCTCAGGGAACGCTCAGATTTGAGAATTGTGTGTTTTTGGTGTTTTCAGACTGTGGGGTACATGAATATAAATTTCCTTTGCATATCTGAGCTGTGTGTCAAAAGTTAAATTTTCTGGTTGAATTGATTCCTACTGCCTATTCTGAGATACAGATCCTCAGATACAGTAGAGATTTGAGAATTGTCTGTTTTTGGTGTTTTCATACTTTGCGTAGCATGAACATGTGTTTCTTTTGCATATCTGAGCTGTGTGTCAAAAGTTAAGTTTTCTGTCTGAATTGAGCGCTACTGCCCATTCTGAGATGCACTTTGTTCTATCTCCTCAGGGAAAGCTCAGATTTGAAAAAATTGACTGTTTTTTGGGCTTCTCAAACTGTGTGGTGCATGAATATACGTTTGTTTTGCATATCTGAGCTGTGTGTCAAAAGTTAAGTTTTCTGGCTGAATTGAGTCCTACTGCCTATTCTGAGATGCACTTTGGTCTATCTCCTCAGGGAACGCTCAGATTTGAGAATTGTGTGTTTTTGGTGTTTTCAGACTGTGGGGTACATGAATATAAATTTCCTTTGCATATCTGAGCTGTGTGTCAAAAGTTAAATTTTCTGGTTGAATTGATTCCTACTGCCTATTCTGAGATACAGATCCTCAGGTACAGTAGAGATTTGAGAATTGTGTGTTTTTGGTGTTTTCATACTTTGCGTAACATGAACATGTGTTTCTTTTGCATATCTGAGCTGTGTGTCAAAAGTTAAGTTTTCTGGCTGAATTGAGTCCTACTGCCCATTCTGAGATGCACTTTGTTCTATCTCCTCAGGGAAAGCTCAGATTTGAAAAAATTGACTGTTTTTTGGGCTTCTCAGACTGTGGGGTACATGAATATAGGTTTGTTTTGCATATCTGAGCTGTGTATCAAAGTTAAGTTTTCTGGCTGAATTGAGGCCTACTGTCCATTCTGAGATGCACTTTGGTCTATCTCCTCAGGGAAAGCTCAGATTTGAAAAAATTGACTGTTTTTTGGGATTTTCAGACTGTGGGGTGCATGAATATATGTTTGCTTTGAATAATTGAGCTGTGTGTCAAAAGTTAAATTTTCTGGTTGAATTGATTCCTACTGCCTATTCTGAGATACAGATCCTCAGGTAAAGTTCAGACTTGAGAAGTGTGTGTTTTTGGTCTTTTCATACCTTGCGTAACATGAACATGTGTTTCTTTTGCATATCTGAGCTGTATGTCAAAAGTTAAGTTTTCTGGCTGAATTGAGCCCTACTGCCCATTCTGAGATGCACTTTGTTCTATCTCCTCAGGGAAAGCTCGGATTTGAAAAAATTGACTGTTTTTTGGGCTTCTCAGACTGTGGGGTACATGAATATAGGTTTGTTTTGCATATCTGAGCTGTGTATCAAAGTTAAGTTTTCTGGCTGAATTAAGGCCTACTGCCCATTCTGAGATGCACTTTGGTCTATCTCCTCAGGGAAAGCTCAGATTTGAAAAAATTGACTGTTTTTTGTGATTTTCAGACTGTGGGGTACATGAATATATGTTTGTTTTGCATATCTGAGCTCTGTGTCAAAAGTTAAGTTTTCTGGCTGAATTCAGTCCTACTGCCTATTCTGAAATCCACTTTGGTCTATCTCCTCAGGGAACGCTCAGATTTGAGAATTGTGTGTTTTGGGGATTTTCAGACTGTTGGGTGCATGAATATACTTTTGTTTTGCATATCTGAGCTGTGTGTCAAAAGTTAAATTTTCTGGTTGAATTGATTCCTACTGCCTATTCTGAGATACAGATCCTCAGGGACAGTAGAGATTTGAGAATTGTGTGTTTTTGGTGTTTTCATACTTTGCGTAGCATGAACATGTGTTTCTTTTGCATATCTGAGCTGTGTGTCAAAAGTTAAGTTTTCTGGCTGAATTGAGCCCTACTGCCCATTCTGAGATGCACTTTGTTCTATCTCCTCAGGGAAAGCTCAGATTTGAAAAAATTGACTGTTTTTTGGGCTTCTCAGACTGTGTGGTGCATGAATATACGTTTGTTTTGCATATCTGAGCTGTGTGTCAAAAGTTAAGTTTTCTGGCTGAATTGAGTCCTACTGCCTATTCTGAGATGCACTTTGGTCTATCTCCTCAGGGAACGCTCAGATTTGAGAATTGTGTGTTTTTGGTGTTTTCAGACTGTGGGGTACATGAATATAAATTTCCTTTGCATATCTGAGCTGTGTGTCAAAAGTTAAATTTTCTGGTTGAATTGATTCCTACTGCCTATTCTGAGATACAGATCCTCAGGTACAGTAGAGATTTGAGAAGTGTGTGTTTTTGGTCTTTTCATACCTTGAGTAACATGAACATTTGTTTCTTTTGCATATCTGAGCTGTGTGTCAAAAGTTAAGTTTTCTGGGTGAATTGAGTCCTACTGCCCATTCTGAGATGCACTTTGTTCTATCTCCTCAGGGAAAGCTCGGATTTGAAAAAATTGACTGTTTTTGGGCTTCTCAGACTGTGGAGTACATGAATATAGGTTTGTTTTGCATATCTGAGCTGTGTATCAAAGTTAAGTTTTCTGGCTGAATTAAGGCCTACTGCCCATTCTGAGATGCACTTTGGTCTATCTCCTCAGGGAAAGCTCAGATTTGAAAAAATTGACTGTTTTTTGTGATTTTCAGACTGTGGGGTACATGAATATATGTTTGTTTTGCATATCTGAGCTCTGTGTCAAAAGTTAAGTTTTCTGGCTGAATTCAGTCCTACTGCCTATTCTGAAATGCACTTTGGTCTATCTCCTCAGGGAACGCTCAGATTTGAGAATTGTGTGTTTTGGGGATTTTCAGACTGTTGGGTGCATGAATATACTTTTGTTTTGCATATCTGAGCTGTGTGTCAAAAGTTAAGTTTTCTGGCTAAATTGAGGCCTACTGCCCATTCTGAGATACACTTTGGTCTATCTCCTCAGGGAAAGCTCAGATTTGAAAAAATTGACTGTTTTTTGGGCTTCTCAGACTGTGGGGTACATGAATATATGTTTGTTTTGCATATCTGAGCTCTGTGTCAAAAGTTAAGTTTTCTGGCTGAATTGAGTCCTACTGCCTATTCTGAGATGCACTTTGGTCTATCTCCTCAGGGAACGCTCAGATTTGAGAATTGTGTGTTTTTGGTGTTTTCGGACTGTGGGGTACATGAATATAAATTTCCTTTGCATATCTGAGCTGTGTGTCAAAAGTTAAATTTTCTGGTTGAATTGATTCCTACTGCCTATTCTGAGATACAGATCCTCAGGTACAGTAGAGATTTGAGAATTGTGTGTTTTTGGTGTTTTCATACTTTGCGTAGCATGAACATGGGTTGCATATCTGAGCTGTGTGTCAAAAGTTAAGTTTTCTTTCTGAATTGAGCGCTACTGCCCATTCTGAGATGCACTTTGTTCTATCTCCTCAGGGAAAGCTCAGATTTGAAAAAATTGACTGTTTTTTGGGCTTCTCAGACTGTGTGGTGCATGAATATACGTTTGTTTTGCATATCTGAGCTGTGTGTCAAAAGTTAAGTTTTCTGGCTGAATTGAGTCCTACTGCCTATTCTGAGATGCACTTTGGTCTATCTCCTCAGGGAACGCTCAGATTTGAGAATTGTGTGTTTTTGGTGTTTTCAGACTGTGGGGTACATGAATATAAATTTCCTTTGCATATCTGAGCTGTGTGTCAAAAGTTAAATTTTCTGGTTGAATTGATTCCTACTGCCTATTCTGAGATACAGATCCTCAGGTACAGTAGAGATTTGAGAATTGTGTGTTTTTGGTGTTTTCATACTTTGCGTAACATGAACATGTGTTTCTTTTGCATATCTGAGCTGTGTGTCAAAAGTTAAGTTTTCTGGCTGAATTGAGTCCTACTGCCCATTCTGAGATACAGATCCTCAGGTAAAGTTCAGACTTGAGAAGTGTGTGTTTTTGGTCTTTCATACCTTGCGTAACATGAACATTTGTTTCTTTTGCATATCTGAGCTGTGTGTCAAAAGTTAAGTTTTCTGGCTGAATTGAGTCCTACTGCCCATTCTGAGATGCACTTTGGTCTATCTCCTCAGGGAAAGCTCAGATTTGAAAAAATTGACTGTTTTTTGTGATTTTCAGACTGTGGGGTACATGAATATATGTTTGTTTTGCATATCTGAGCTCTGTGTCAAAAGTTAAGTTTTCTGGCTGAATTCAGTCCTACTGCCTATTCTGAAATGCACTTTGGTCTATCTCCTCAGGGAACGCTCAGATTTGAGAATTGTGTGTTTTGGGGATTTTCAGACTGTTGGGTGCATGAATATACTTTTGTTTTGCATATCTGAGCTGTGTGTCAAAAGTTAAGTTTTCTGGCTGAATTGAGGCCTACTGCCCATTCTGAGATACACTTTGGTCTATCTCCTCAGGGAAAGCTCAGATTTGAAAAAATTGACTGTTTTTTGGGCTTCTCAGACTGTGGGGTACATGAATATATGTTTGTTTTGCATATCTGAGCTCTGTGTCAAAAGTTAAGTTTTCTGGCTGAATTGAGTCCTACTGCCTATTCTGAGATGCACTTTGGTCTATCTCCTCAGGGAACGCTCAGATTTGAGAATTGTGTGTTTTTGGTGTTTTCGGACTGTGGGGTACATGAATATAAATTTCCTTTGCATATCTGAGCTGTGTGTCAAAAGTTAAATTTTCTGGTTGAATTGATTCCTACTGCCTATTCTGAGATACAGATCCTCAGGTACAGTAGAGATTTGAGAATTGTGTGTTTTTGGTGTTTTCATACTTTGCGTAGCATGAACATGGGTTGCATATCTGAGCTGTGTGTCAAAAGTTAAGTTTTCTTTCTGAATTGAGCGCTACTGCCCATTCTGAGATGCACTTTGTTCTATCTCCTCAGGGAAAGCTCAGATTTGAAAAAATTGACTGTTTTTTGGGCTTCTCAGACTGTGTGGTGCATGAATATACGTTTGTTTTGCATATCTGAGCTGTGTGTCAAAAGTTAAGTTTTCTGGCTGAATTGAGTCCTACTGCCTATTCTGAGATGCACTTTGGTCTATCTCCTCAGGGAACGCTCAGATTTGAGAATTGTGTGTTTTTGGTGTTTTCAGACTGTGGGGTACATGAATATAAATTTCCTTTGCATATCTGAGCTGTGTGTCAAAAGTTAAATTTTCTGGTTGAATTGATTCCTACTGCCTATTCTGAGATACAGATCCTCAGGTACAGTAGAGATTTGAGAATTGTGTGTTTTTGGTGTTTTCATACTTTGCGTAACATGAACATGTGTTTCTTTTGCATATCTGAGCTGTGTGTCAAAAGTTAAGTTTTCTGGCTGAATTGAGTCCTACTGCCCATTCTGAGATACAGATCCTCAGGTAAAGTTCAGACTTGAGAAGTGTGTGTTTTTGGTCTTTCATACCTTGCGTAACATGAACATTTGTTTCTTTTGCATATCTGAGCTGTGTGTCAAAAGTTAAGTTTTCTGGCTGAATTGAGTCCTACTGCCCATTCTGAGATGCACTTTGGTCTATCTCCTCAGGGAAAGCTCAGATTTGAAAAAATTGACTGTTTTTTGTGATTTTCAGACTGTGGGGTGCATGAATATATGTTTGCTTTGAATAATTGAGCTGTGTGTCAAAAGTTAAATTTTCTGGTTGAATTGATTCCTACTGCCTATTCTGAGATACAGATCCTCAGGTAAAGTTCAGACTTGAGAAGTGTGTGTTTTTGGTCTTTTCATACCTTGCGTAACATGAACATGTGTTTCTTTTGCATATCTGAGCTGTATGTCAAAAGTTAAGTTTTCTGGCTGAATTGAGCCCTACTGCCCATTCTGAGATGCACTTTGTTCTATCTCCTCAGGGAAAGCTCAGATTTGAAAAAATTGACTGTTTTTTGGGCTTCTCAGACTGTGGGGTGCATGAATATACTTTTGTTTTGCATATCTGAGCTGTGTGTCAAAAGTTAAGTTTTCTGGCTGAATTGAGGCCTACTGCCCATTCTGAGATACACTTTGGTCTATCTCCTCAGGGAAAGCTCAGATTTGAAAAAATTGACTGTTTTTTGGGCTTCTCAGACTGTGGGGTACATGAATATATGTTTGTTTTGCATATCTGAGCTCTGTGTCAAAAGTTAAGTTTTCTGGCTGAATTGAGTCCTACTGCCTATTCTGAGATGCACTTTGGTCTATCTCCTCAGGGAACGCTCAGATTTGAGAATTGTGTGTTTTTGGTGTTTTCAGACTGTGGGGTAGATGAATATAAATTTCCTTTGCATATCTGAGCTGTGTGTCAAAAGTTAAATTTTCTGGTTGAATTGATTCCTACTGCCTATTCTGAGATACAGATCCTCAGGTACAGTAGAGATTTGAGAATTGTGTGTTTTTGGTGTTTTCATACTTTGCGTAACATGAACATGTGTTTCTTTTGCATATCTGAGCTGTGTGTCAAAAGTTAAGTTTTCTGGCTGAATTGAGGCCTACTGCCCATTCTGAGATGCACTTTGGTCTATCTCCTCAGGGAAAGCTCAGATTTGAAAAAATTGACTGTTTTTTGTGATTTTCAGACTGTGGGGTGCATGAATATATGTTTGCTTTGAATAATTGAGCTGTGTGTCAAAAGTTAAATTTTCTGGTTGAATTGATTCCTACTGCCTATTCTGAGATACAGATCCTCAGGTAAAGTTCAGACTTGAGAAGTGTGTGTTTTTGGTCTTTTCATACCTTGCGTAACATGAACATGTGTTTCTTTTGCATATCTGAGCTGTATGTCAAAAGTTAAGTTTTCTGGCTGAATTGAGCCCTACTGCCCATTCTGAGATGCACTTTGTTCTATCTCCTCAGGGAAAGCTCAGATTTGAAAAAATTGACTGTTTTTTGGGCTTCTCAGACTGTGGGGTGCATGAATATACTTTTGTTTTGCATATCTGAGCTGTGTGTCAAAAGTTAAGTTTTCTGGCTGAATTGAGGCCTACTGCCCATTCTGAGATGCACTTTGGTCTATCTCCTCAGGGAAAGCTCAGATTTGAGAATTGTGTGTTTTTGGTGTTTTCAGACTGTGGGGTACATGAATATACTTTTGTTTTGCATATCTGAGCTGTGTGTCAAAAGTTAAGTTTTCTGGCTGAATTGAGGCCTACTGCCCATTCTGAGATACACTTTGGTCTATCTCCTCAGGGAAAGCTCAGATTTGAAAAAATTGACTGTTTTTTGGGCTTCTCAGACTGTGGGGTACATGAATATATGTTTGTTTTGCATATCTGAGCTCTGTGTCAAAAGTTAAGTTTTCTGGCTGAATTGAGTCCTACTGCCTATTCTGAGATGCACTTTGGTCTATCTCCTCAGGGAACGCTCAGATTTGAGAATTGTGTGTTTTTGGTGTTTTCAGACTGTGGGGTACATGAATATAAATTTCCTTTGCATATCTGAGCTGTGTGTCAAAAGTTAAATTTTCTGGTTGAATTGATTCCTACTGCCTATTCTGAGATACAGATCCTCAGGTACAGTAGAGATTTGAGAATTGTGTGTTTTTGGTGTTTTCATACTTTGCGTAACATGAACATGTGTTTCTTTTGCATATCTGAGCTGTGTGTCAAAAGTTAAGTTTTCTGGCTGAATTGAGTCCTACTGCCCATTCTGAGATACAGATCCTCAGGTAAAGTTCAGACTTGAGAAGTGTGTGTTTTTGGTCTTTTCATACCTTGCGTAACATGAACATTTGTTTCTTTTGCATATCTGAGCTGTGTGTCAAAAGTTAAGTTTTCTGGCTGAATTGAGTCCTACTGCCCATTCTGAGATACAGATCCTCAGGAAAAGTTCAGACTTGAGAAGTGTGTGTTTTTGGTCTTTTCATACCTTGCGTAACATGAACATTTGTTTCTTTTGCATATCTGAGCTGTGTGTCAAAAGTTAAGTTTTCTGGCTGAATTGAGTCCTACTGCCCATTCTGAGATACAGATCCTCAGGTAAAGTTCAGACTTGAGAAGTGTGTGTTTTTGGTCTTTTCATACCTTGCGTAACATGAACATTTGTTTCTTTTGCATATCTGAGCTGTGTGTCAAAAGTTAAGTTTTCTGGCTGAATTGAGTCCTACTGCCCATTCTGAGATGCACTTTGTTCTATCTCCTCAGGGAAAGCTCAGATTTGAAAAAATTCACTTTTTTTTGGGCTTCTCAGACTGTGGGGTACATGAATATAGGTTTGTTTTGCATATCTGAGCTGTGTATCAAAGTTAAGTTTTCTGGCTGAATTGAGGCCTACTGCCCATTCTGAGATGCACTTTGGTCTATCTCCTCAGGGAAAGCTCAGATTTGAAAAAATTGACTGTTTTTTGTGATTTTCAGACTGTGGGGTGCATGAATATATGTTTGCTTTGAATAATTGAGCTGTGTGTCAAAAGTTAAATTTTCTGGTTGAATTGATTCCTACTGCCTATTCTGAGATACAGATCCTCAGGTAAAGTTCAGACTTGAGAAGTGTGTGTTTTTGGTCTTTTCATACCTTGCGTAACATGAACATGTGTTTCTTTTGCATATCTGAGCTGTATGTCAAAAGTTAAGTTTTCTGGCTGAATTGAGCCCTACTGCCCATTCTGAGATGCACTTTGTTCTATCTCCTCAGGGAAAGCTCAGATTTGAAAAAATTGACTGTTTTTTGGGCTTCTCAGACTCTGGGGTGCATGAATATACTTTTGTTTTGCATATCTGAGCTGTGTGTCAAAAGTTAAGTTTTCTGGCTGAATTGAGGCCTACTGCCCATTCTGAGATGCACTTTGGTCTATCTCCTCAGGGAAAGCTCAGATTTGAAAAAATTGACTGTTTTTTGGGCTTCTCAGACTGTGGGGTACATGAATATATGTTTGTTTTGCATATCTGAGCTGTGTGTCAAAAGTTAAGTTTTCTGGCTGAATTGAGTCCTACTGCCCATTCTGAGATACAGATCCTCAGGTAAAGTTCAGACTTGAGAAGTGTGTGTTTTTGGTCTTTTCATACCTTGCGTAACATGAACATTTGTTTCTTTTGCATATCTGAGCTGTGTGTCAAAAGTTAAGTTTTCTGGCTGAATTGAGGCCTACTGCCCATTCTGAGATGCACTTTGGTCTATCTCCTCAGGGAAAGCTCAGATTTGAAAAAATTGACTGTTTTTTGGGCTTCTCAGACTGTGGGGTACATGAATATATGTTTGTTTTGCATATCTGAGCTCTGTGTCAAAAGTTAAGTTTTCTGGCTGAATTGAGTCCTACTGCCTATTCTGAGATGCACTTTGGTCTATCTCCTCAGGGAACGCTCAGATTTGAGAATTGTGTGTTTTGGGGATTTTCAGACTGTTGGGTGCATGAATATACTTTTGTTTTGCATATCTGAGCTGTGTGTCAAAAGTTAAGTTTTCTGGCTGAATTGAGGCCTACTGCCCATTCTGAGATGCACTTTGGTCTATCTCCTCAGGGAAAGCTCAGATTTGAAAAAAATGACTGTTTTTTGGGCTTCTCAGACTGTGGGGTACATGAATATATGTTTGTTTTGCATATCTGAGCTCTGTGTCAAAAGTTAAGTTTTCTGGCTGAATTGAGTCCTACTGCCTATTCTGAGATGCACTTTGGTCTATCTCCTCAGGGAACGCTCAGATTTGAGAATTGTGTGTTTTTGGTGTTTTCAGACTGTGGGGTACATGAATATAAATTTCCTTTGCATATCTGAGCTGTGTGTCAAAAGTTAAATTTTCTGGTTGAATTGATTCCTACTGCCTATTCTGAGCTACAGATCCTCAGGTACAGTAGAGATTTGAGAATTGTCTGTTTTTGGTGTTTTTATACTTTGCGTAGCATGAACATGTGTTTCTTTTGCATATCTGAGCTGTGTGTCAAAAGTTAAGTTTTCTGTCTGAATTGAGCGCTACTGCCCATTCTGAGATGCACTTTGTTCTATCTCCTCAGGGAAAGCTCAGATTTGAAAAAATTGACTGTTTTTTGGGCTTCTCAGACTGTGTGGTGCATGAATATACGTTTGTTTTGCATATCTGAGCTGTGTGTCAAAAGTTAAGTTTTCTGGTTGAATTGAGTCCTACTGCCTATTCTGAGATACATATCCTCAGGTAAAGTTCAGATTTGAGAAGTGTGTGTTTTTGGTGTTTTCATACCTTGCGTAACATGAACATGTGTTTCTTTTGCATATCTGAGCTGTATGTCAAAAGTTAAGTTTTCTGGCTGAATTGAGCCCTACTGCCCATTCTGCGATGCACTTTGGTCTATCTCCTCAGGGAAAGCTCAGATTTGAAGAAATTGACTGTTTTTTGGGCTTTTCAGACTGTGCGGTACATGAATATATGTTTGTTTTCCATATCTGAGCTCTGTGTCAAAAGTTAAGTTTTCTGGCTGAATTGAGTCCTACTGCCTATTCTGAAAAGAACTTTGGTCTATCTCCTCAGGGAACGCTCAGATTTGAGAATTGTGTGTTTTTGGTGTTTTCAGACTGTGGGGTACATGAATATAAATTTCTTTTGCATATCTGAGCTGTATGTCAAAAGTCAAGTTTTCTGGCTGAATTGAGCCCTACTGCCAATTTTGAGATGCACTTTGTTCTATCTCCTCAGGTAAAGCTCAGATTTGAAAAAATTGACTGTTTTTTGGGCTTCTCAGACTGTGTGGTGCATGAATATACGTTTGTTTTGCATATCTGAGCTGTGTGTCAAAAGTTAAGTTTTCTGGCTGAATTGAGTCCTACTGCCTATTCTGAGATGCACTTTGGTCTATCTCCTCAGGGAACGCTCAGATTTGAGAATTGTGTGTTTTTGGTGTTTTCAGACTGTGGGGTACATGAATATAAATTTCCTTTGCATATCTGAGCTGTGTGTCAAAAGTTAAATTTTCTGGTTGAATTGATTCCTACTGCCTATTCTGAGATACAGATCCTCAGGTACAGTAGAGATTTGAGAATTGTGTGTTTTTGGTGTTTTCATACTTTGCGTAACATGAACATGTGTTTCTTTTGCATATCTGAGCTGTGTGTCAAAAGTTAAGTTTTCTGGCTGAATTGAGTCCTACTGCCCATTCTGAGATACAGATCCTCAGGTAAAGTTCAGACTTGAGAAGTGTGTGTTTTTGGTCTTTCATACCTTGCGTAACATGAACATTTGTTTCTTTTGCATATCTGAGCTGTGTGTCAAAAGTTAAGTTTTCTGGCTGAATTGAGTCCTACTGCCCATTCTGAGATGCACTTTGTTCTATCTCCTCAGGGAAAGCTCAGATTTGAAAAAATTGACTGTTTTTTGGGCTTCTCAGACTGTGGGGTACATGAATATAGGTTTGTTTTGCATATCTGAGCTGTGTATCAAAGTTACGTTTTCTGGCTGAATTGAGGCCTACTGCCCATTCTGAGATGCACTTTGGTCTATCTCCTCAGGGAAAGCTCAGATTTGAAAAAATTGACTGTTTTTTGTGATTTTCAGACTGTGGGGTGCATGAATATATGTTTGCTTTGAATAATTGAGCTGTGTGTCAAAAGTTAAATTTTCTGGTTGAATTGATTCCTACTGCCTATTCTGAGATACAGATCCTCAGGTAAAGTTCAGACTTGAGAAGTGTGTGTTTTTGGTCTTTTCATACCTTGCGTAACATGAACATGTGTTTCTTTTGCATATCTGAGCTGTATGTCAAAAGTTAAGTTTTCTGGCTGAATTGAGCCCTACTGCCCATTCTGAGATGCACTTTGTTCTATCTCCTCAGGGAAAGCTCAGATTTGAAAAAATTGACTGTTTTTTGGGCTTCTCAGACTGTGGGGTGCATGAATATACTTTTGTTTTGCATATCTGAGCTGTGTGTCAAAAGTTAAGTTTTCTGGCTGAATTGAGGCCTACTGCCCATTCTGAGATACACTTTGGTCTATCTCCTCAGGGAAAGCTCAGATTTGAAAAAATTGACTGTTTTTTGGGCTTCTCAGACTGTGGGGTACATGAATATATGTTTGTTTTGCATATCTGAGCTCTGTGTCAAAAGTTAAGTTTTCTGGCTGAATTGAGTCCTACTGCCTATTCTGAGATGCACTTTGGTCTATCTCCTCAGGGAACGCTCAGATTTGAGAATTGTGTGTTTTTGGTGTTTTCAGACTGTGGGGTAGATGAATATAAATTTCCTTTGCATATCTGAGCTGTGTGTCAAAAGTTAAATTTTCTGGTTGAATTGATTCCTACTGCCTATTCTGAGATACAGATCCTCAGGTACAGTAGAGATTTGAGAATTGTGTGTTTTTGGTGTTTTCATACTTTGCGTAACATGAACATGTGTTTCTTTTGCATATCTGAGCTGTGTGTCAAAAGTTAAGTTTTCTGGCTGAATTGAGTCCTACTGCCCATTCTGAGATACAGATCCTCAGGTAAAGTTCAGACTTGAGAAGTGTGTGTTTTTGGTCTTTTCATACCTTGCGTAACATGAACATTTGTTTCTTTTGCATATCTGAGCTGTGTGTCAAAAGTTAAGTTTTCTGGCTGAATTGAGTCCTACTGCCCATTCTGAGATGCACTTTGTTCTATCTCCTCAGGGAAAGCTCAGATTTGAAAAAATTGACTATTTTTTGGGCTTCTCAGACTGTGGGGTACATGAATATAGGTTTGTTTTGCATATCTGAGCTGTGTATCAAAGTTAAGTTTTCTGGCTGAATTGAGGCCTACTGCCCATTCTGAGATGCACTTTGGTCTATCTCCTCAGGGAAAGCTCAGATTTGAAAAAATTGACTGTTTTTTGTGATTTTCAGACTGTGGGGTGCATGAATATATGTTTGCTTTGAATAATTGAGCTGTGTGTCAAAAGTTAAATTTTCTGGTTGAATTGATTCCTACTGCCTATTCTGAGATACAGATCCTCAGGTAAAGTTCAGACTTGAGAAGTGTGTGTTTTTGGTCTTTTCATACCTTGCGTAACATGAACATGTGTTTCTTTTGCATATCTGAGCTGTATGTCAAAAGTTAAGTTTTCTGGCTGAATTGAGCCCTACTGCCCATTCTGAGATGCACTTTGTTCTATCTCCTCAGGGAAAGCTCAGATTTGAAAAAATTGACTGTTTTTTGGGCTTCTCAGACTGTGGGGTGCATGAATATACTTTTGTTTTGCATATCTGAGCTGTGTGTCAAAAGTTAAGTTTTCTGGCTGAATTGAGGCCTACTGCCCATTCTGAGATGCACTTTGGTCTATCTCCTCAGGGAAAGCTCAGATTTGAGAATTGTGTGTTTTTGGTGTTTTCAGACTGTGGGGTACATGAATATACTTTTGTTTTGCATATCTGAGCTGTGTGTCAAAAGTTAAGTTTTCTGGCTGAATTGAGGCCTACTGCCCATTCTGAGATACACTTTGGTCTATCTCCTCAGGGAAAGCTCAGATTTGAAAAAATTGACTGTTTTTTGGGCTTCTCAGACTGTGGGGTACATGAATATATGTTTGTTTTGCATATCTGAGCTCTGTGTCAAAAGTTAAGTTTTCTGGCTGAATTGAGTCCTACTGCCTATTCTGAGATGCACTTTGGTCTATCTCCTCAGGGAACGCTCAGATTTGAGAATTGTGTGTTTTTGGTGTTTTCAGACTGTGGGGTACATGAATATAAATTTCCTTTGCATATCTGAGCTGTGTGTCAAAAGTTAAATTTTCTGGTTGAATTGATTCCTACCGCCTATTCTGAGATACAGATCCTCAGGTACAGTAGAGATTTGAGAATTGTGTGTTTTTGGTGTTTTCATACTTTGCGTAACATGAACATGTGTTTCTTTTGCATATCTGAGCTGTGTGTCAAAAGTTAAGTTTTCTGGCTGAATTGAGTCCTACTGCCCATTCTGAGATACAGATCCTCAGGTAAAGTTCAGACTTGAGAAGTGTGTGTTTTTGGTCTTTTCATACCTTGCGTAACATGAACATTTGTTTCTTTTGCATATCTGAGCTGTGTGTCAAAAGTTAAGTTTTCTGGCTGAATTGAGTCCTACTGCCCATTCTGAGATACAGATCCTCAGGTAAAGTTCAGACTTGAGAAGTGTGTGTTTTTGGTCTTTTCATACCTTGCGTAACATGAACATTTGTTTCTTTTGGATATCTGAGCTGTGTGTCAAAAGTTAAGTTTTCTGGCTGAATTGAGTCCTACTGCCCATTCTGAGATACAGATCCTCAGGTAAAGTTCAGACTTGAGAAGTGTGTGTTTTTGGTCTTTTCATACCTTGCGTAACATGAACATTTGTTTCTTTTGCATATCTGAGCTGTGTGTCAAAAGTTAAGTTTTCTGGCTGAATTGAGTCCTACTGCCCATTCTGAGATGCACTTTGTTCTATCTCCTCAGGGAAAGCTCAGATTTGAAAAAATTCACTTTTTTTTGGGCTTCTCAGACTGTGGGGTACATGAATATAGGTTTGTTTTGCATATCTGAGCTGTGTATCAAAGTTAAGTTTTCTGGCTGAATTGAGGCCTACTGCCCATTCTGAGATGCACTTTGGTCTATCTCCTCAGGGAAAGCTCAGATTTGAAAAAATTGACTGTTTTTTGTGATTTTCAGACTGTGGGGTGCATGAATATATGTTTGCTTTGAATAATTGAGCTGTGTGTCAAAAGTTAAATTTTCTGGTTGAATTGATTCCTACTGCCTATTCTGAGATACAGATCCTCAGGTAAAGTTCAGACTTGAGAAGTGTGTGTTTTTGGTCTTTTCATACCTTGCGTAACATGAACATGTGTTTCTTTTGCATATCTGAGCTGTATGTCAAAAGTTAAGTTTTCTGGCTGAATTGAGCCCTACTGCCCATTCTGAGATGCACTTTGTTCTATCTCCTCAGGGAAAGCTCAGATTTGAAAAAATTGACTGTTTTTTGGGCTTCTCAGACTATGGGGTGCATGAATATACTTTTGTTTTGCATATCTGAGCTGTGTGTCAAAAGTTAAGTTTTCTGGCTGAATTGAGGCCTACTGCCCATTCTGAGATGCACTTTGGTCTATCTCCTCAGGGAAAGCTCAGATTTGAAAAAATTGACTGTTTTTTGGGCTTCTCAGACTGTGGGGTACATGAATATATGTTTGTTTTGCATATCTGAGCTGTGTGTCAAAAGTTAAGTTTTCTGGCTGAATTGAGTCCTACTGCCCATTCTGAGATACAGATCCTCAGGTAAAGTTCAGACTTGAGAAGTGTGTGTTTTTGGTCTTTTCATACCTTGCGTAACATGAACATTTGTTTCTTTTGCATATCTGAGCTGTGTGTCAAAAGTTAAGTTTTCTGGCTGAATTGAGTCCTACTGCCCATTCTGAGATGCACTTTGTTCTATCTCCTCAGGGAAAGCTCAGATTTGAAAAAATTCACTTTTTTGGGGGCTTCTCAGACTGTGGGGTACATGAATATAGGTTTGTTTTGCATATCTGAGCTGTGTATCAAAGTTAAGTTTTCTGGCTGAATTGAGGCCTACTGCCCATTCTGAGATGCACTTTGGTCTATCTCCTCAGGGAAAGCTCAGATTTGAAAAAATGGACTGTTTTTTGTGATTTTCAGACTGTGGGGTGCATGAATATATGTTTGCTTTGAATAATTGAGCTGTGTGTCAAAAGTTAAATTTTCTGGTTGAATTGATTCCTACTGCCTATTCTGAGATACAGATCCTCAGGTAAAGTTCAGACTTGAGAAGTGTGTGTTTTTGGTCTTTTCATACCTTGCGTAACATGAACATGTGTTTCTTTTGCATATCTGAGCTGTATGTCAAAAGTTAAGTTTTCTGGCTGAATTGAGCCCTACTGCCCATTCTGAGATGCACTTTGTTCTATCTCCTCAGCGAAAGCTCAGATTTGAAAAAATTGACTGTTTTTTGGGCTTCTCAGACTGTGGGGTGCATGAATATACTTTTGTTTTGCATATCTGAGCTGTGTGTCAAAAGTTAAGTTTTCTGGCTGAATTGAGGCCTACTGCCCATTCTGAGATGCACTTTGGTCTATCTCCTCAGGGAAAGCTCAGATTTGAAAAAATTGACTGTTTTTTGGGCTTCTCAGACTGTGGGGTACATGAATATATGTTTGTTTTGCATATCTGAGCTCTGTGTCAAAAGTTAAGTTTTCTGGCTGAATTGAGTCCTACTGCCTATTCTGAGATGCACTTTGGTCTATCTCCTCAGGGAACGCTCAGATTTGAGAATTGTGTGTTTTGGGGATTTTCAGACTGTTGGGTGCATGAATATACTTTTGTTTTGCATATCTGAGCTGTGTGTCAAAAGTTAAGTTTTCTGGCTGAATTGAGGCCTACTGCCCATTCTGAGATGCACTTTGGTCTATCTCCTCAGGGAAAGCTCAGATTTGAAAAAATTCACTTTTTTTTGGGCTTCTCAGACTGTGGGGTACATGAATATAGGTTTGTTTTGCATATCTGAGCTGTGTATCAAAGTTAAGTTTTCTGGCTGAATTGAGGCCTACTGCCCATTCTGAGATGCACTTTGGTCTATCTCCTCAGGGAAAGCTCAGATTTGAAAAAATTGACTGTTTTTTGTGATTTTCAGACTGTGGGGTGCATGAATATATGTTTGCTTTGAATAATTGAGCTGTGTGTCAAAAGTTAAATTTTCTGGTTGAATTGATTCCTACTGCCTATTCTGAGATACAGATCCTCAGGTAAAGTTCAGACTTGAGAAGTGTGTGTTTTTGGTCTTTTCATACCTTGCGTAACATGAACATGTGTTTCTTTTGCATATCTGAGCTGTATGTCAAAAGTTAAGTTTTCTGGCTGAATTGAGCCCTACTGCCCATTCTGAGATGCACTTTGTTCTATCTCCTCAGGGGAAGCTCAGATTTGAAAAAATTGACTGTTTTTTGGGCTTCTCAGACTGTGGGGTGCATGAATATACTTTTGTTTTGCATATCTGAGCTGTGTGTCAAAAGTTAAGTTTTCTGGCTGAATTGAGGCCTACTGCCCATTCTGAGATGCACTTTGGTCTATCTCCTCAGGGAAAGCTCAGATTTGAGAATTGTGTGTTTTTGGTGTTTTCAGACTGTGGGGTACATGAATATACTTTTGTTTTGCATATCTGAGCTGTGTGTCAAAAGTTAAGTTTTCTGGCTGAATTGAGGCCTACTGCCCATTCTGAGATACACTTTGGTCTATCTCCTCAGGGAAAGCTCAGATTTGAAAAAATTGACTGTTTTTTGGGCTTCTCAGACTGTGGGGTACATGAATATATGTTTGTTTTGCATATCTGAGCTGTGTGTCAAAAGTTAAATTTTCTGGTTGAATTGATTCCTACTGCCTATTCTGAGATACAGATCCTCAGGTACAGTAGAGATTTGAGAATTGTGTGTTTTTGGTGTTTTCATACTTTGCGTAACATGAACATGTGTTTCTTTTGCATATCTGAGCTGTGTGTCAAAAGTTAAGTTTTCTGGCTGAATTGAGTCCTACTGCCCATTCTGAGATACAGATCCTCAGGTAAAGTTCAGACTTGAGAAGTGTGTGTTTTTGGTCTTTTCATACCTTGCGTAACATGAACATTTGTTTCTTTTGCATATCTGAGCTGTGTGTCAAAAGTTAAGTTTTCTGGCTGAATTGAGTCCTACTGCCCATTCTGAGATACAGATCCTCAGGTAAAGTTCAGACTTGAGAAGTGTGTGTTTTTGGTCTTTTCATACCTTGCGTAACATGAACATTTGTTTCTTTTGCATATCTGAGCTGTGTGTCAAAAGTTAAGTTTTCTGGCTGAATTGAGTCCTACTGCCCATTCTGAGATACAGATCCTCAGGTAAAGTTCAGACTTGAGAAGTGTGTGTTTTTGGTCTTTTCATACCTTGCGTAACATGAACATTTGTTTCTTTTGCATATCTGAGCTGTGTGTCAAAGTTAAGTTTTCTGGCTGAATTGAGGCCTACTGCCCATTCTGAGATGCACTTTGGTCTATCTCCTCAGGGAAAGCTCAGATTTGAAAAAATTGACTGTTTTTTGTGATTTTCAGACTGTGGGGTGCATGAATATATGTTTGCTTTGAATAATTGAGCTGTGTGTCAAAAGTTAAATTTTCTGGTTGAATTGATTCCTACTGCCTATTCTGAGATACAGATCCTCAGGTAAAGTTCAGACTTGAGAAGTGTGTGTTTTTGGTCTTTTCATACCTTGCGTAACATGAACATGTGTTTCTTTTGCATATCTGAGCTGTATGTCAAAAGTTAAGTTTTCTGGCTGAATTGAGCCCTACTGCCCATTCTGAGATGCACTTTGTTCTATCTCCTCAGGGAAAGCTCAGATTTGAAAAAATTGACTGTTTTTTGGGCTTCTCAGACTGTGGGGTGCATGAATATACTTTTGTTTTGCATATCTGAGCTGTGTGTCAAAAGTTAAGTTTTCTGGCTGAATTGAGGCCTACTGCCCATTCTGAGATGCACTTTGGTCTATCTCCTCAGGGAAAGCTCAGATTTGAAAAAATTGACTGTTTTTTGGGCTTCTCAGACTGTGGGGTACATGAATATATGTTTGTTTTGCATATCTGAGCTGTGTGTCAAAAGTTAAGTTTTCTGGCTGAATTGAGTCCTACTGCCCATTCTGAGATACAGATCCTCAGGTAAAGTTCAGACTTGAGAAGTGTGTGTTTTTGGTCTTTTCATACCTTGCGTAACATGAACATTTGTTTCTTTTGCATATCTGAGCTGTGTGTCAAAAGTTAAGTTTTCTGGCTGAATTGAGTCCTACTGCCCATTCTGAGATGCACTTTGTTCTATCTCCTCAGGGAAAGCTCAGATTTGAAAAAATTCACTTTTTTTGGGGCTTCTCAGACTGTGGGGTACATGAATATAGGTTTGTTTTGCATATCTGAGCTGTGTATCAAAGTTAAGTTTTCTGGCTGAATTGAGGCCTACTGCCCATTCTGAGATGCACTTTGGTCTATCTCCTCAGGGAAAGCTCAGATTTGAAAAAATTGACTGTTTTTTGTGATTTTCAGACTGTGGGGTGCATGAATATATGTTTGCTTTGAATAATTGAGCTGTGTGTCAAAAGTTAAATTTTCTGGTTGAATTGATTCCTACTGCCTATTCTGAGATACAGATCCTCAGGTAAAGTTCAGACTTGAGAAGTGTGTGTTTTTGGTCTTTTCATACCTTGCGTAACATGAACATGTGTTTCTTTTGCATATCTGAGCTGTATGTCAAAAGTTAAGTTTTCTGGCTGAATTGAGCCCTACTGCCCATTCTGAGATGCACTTTGTTCTATCTCCTCAGGGAAAGCTCAGATTTGAAAAAATTGACTGTTTTTTGGGCTTCTCAGACTGTGGGGTGCATGAATATACTTTTGTTTTGCATATCTGAGCTGTGTGTCAAAAGTTAAGTTTTCTGGCTGAATTGAGGCCTACTGCCCATTCTGAGATGCACTTTGGTCTATCTCCTCAGGGAAAGCTCAGATTTGAAAAAATTGACTGTTTTTTGGGCTTCTCAGACTGTGGGGTACATGAATATATGTTTGTTTTGCATATCTGAGCTGTGTGTCAAAAGTTAAGTTTTCTGGCTGAATTGAGTCCTACTGCCCATTCTGAGATACAGATCCTCAGGTAAAGTTCAGACTTGAGAAGTGTGTGTTTTTGGTCTTTTCATACCTTGCGTAACATGAACATTTGTTTCTTTTGCATATCTGAGCTGTGTGTCAAAAGTTAAGTTTTCTGGCTGAATTGAGTCCTACTGCCCATTCTGAGATGCACTTTGTTCTATCTCCTCAGGGAAAGCTCAGATTTGAAAAAATTCACTTTTTTTGGGGCTTCTCAGACTGTGGGGTACATGAATATAGGTTTGTTTTGCATATCTGAGCTGTGTATCAAAGTTAAGTTTTCTGGCTGAATTGAGGCCTACTGCCCATTCTGAGATGCACTTTGGTCTATCTCCTCAGGGAAAGCTCAGATTTGAAAAAATTGACTGTTTTTTGTGATTTTCAGACTGTGGGGTGCATGAATATATGTTTGCTTTGAATAATTGAGCTGTGTGTCAAAAGTTAAATTTTCTGGTTGAATTGATTCCTACTGCCTATTCTGAGATACAGATCCTCAGGTAAAGTTCAGACTTGAGAAGTGTGTGTTTTTGGTCTTTTCATACCTTGCGTAACATGAACATGTGTTTCTTTTGCATATCTGAGCTGTATGTCAAAAGTTAAGTTTTCTGGCTGAATTGAGCCCTACTGCCCATTCTGAGATGCACTTTGTTCTATCTCCTCAGGGAAAGCTCAGATTTGAAAAAATTGACTGTTTTTTGGGCTTCTCAGACTGTGGGGTGCATGAATATACTTTTGTTTTGCATATCTGAGCTGTGTGTCAAAAGTTAAGTTTTCTGGCTGAATTGAGGCCTACTGCCCATTCTGAGATGCACTTTGGTCTATCTCCTCAGGGAAAGCTCAGATTTGAGAATTGTGTGTTTTTGGTGTTTTCAGACTGTGGGGTACATGAATATACTTTTGTTTTGCATATCTGAGCTGTGTGTCAAAAGTTAAGTTTTCTGGCTGAATTGAGGCCTACTGCCCATTCTGAGATACACTTTGGTCTATCTCCTCAGGGAAAGCTCAGATTTGAAAAAATTGACTGTTTTTTGGGCTTCTCAGACTGTGGGGTACATGAATATATGTTTGTTTTGCATATCTGAGCTCTGTGTCAAAAGTTAAGTTTTCTGGCTGAATTGAGTCCTACTGCCTATTCTGAGATGCACTTTGGTCTATCTCCTCAGGGAACGCTCAGATTTGAGAATTGTGTGTTTTTGGTGTTTTCAGACTGTGGGGTACATGAATATAAATTTCCTTTGCATATCTGAGCTGTGTGTCAAAAGTTAAATTTTCTGGTTGAATTGATTCCTACTGCCTATTCTGAGATACAGATCCTCAGGTACAGTAGAGATTTGAGAATTGTGTGTTTTTGGTGTTTTCATACTTTGCGTAACATGAACATGTGTTTCTTTTGCATATCTGAGCTGTGTGTCAAAAGTTAAGTTTTCTGGCTGAATTGAGTCCTACTGCCCATTCTGAGATACAGATCCTCAGGTAAAGTTCAGACTTGAGAAGTGTGTGTTTTTGGTCTTTTCATACCTTGCGTAACATGAACATTTGTTTCTTTTGCATATCTGAGCTGTGTGTCAAAAGTTAAGTTTTCTGGCTGAATTGAGTCCTACTGCCCATTCTGAGATACAGATCCTCAGGTAAAGTTCAGACTTGAGAAGTGTGTGTTTTTGGTCTTTTCATACCTTGCGTAACATGAACATTTGTTTCTTTTGCATATCTGAGCTGTGTGTCAAAAGTTAAGTTTTCTGGCTGAATTGAGTCCTACTGCCCATTCTGAGATACAGATCCTCAGGTAAAGTTCAGACTTGAGAAGTGTGTGTTTTTGGTCTTTTCATACCTTGCGTAACATGAACATTTGTTTCTTTTGCATATCTGAGCTGTGTGTCAAAAGTTAAGTTTTCTGGCTGAATTGAGTCCTACTGCCCATTCTGAGATGCACTTTGTTCTATCTCCTCAGGGAAAGCTCAGATTTGAAAAAATTCACTTTTTTTTGGGCTTCTCAGACTGTGGGGTACATGAATATAGGTTTGTTTTGCATATCTGAGCTGTGTATCAAAGTTAAGTTTTCTGGCTGAATTGAGGCCTACTGCCCATTCTGAGATGCACTTTGGTCTATCTCCTCAGGGAAAGCTCAGATTTGAAAAAATTGACTGTTTTTTGTGATTTTCAGACTGTGGGGTGCATGAATATATGTTTGCTTTGAATAATTGAGCTGTGTGTCAAAAGTTAAATTTTCTGGTTGAATTGATTCCTACTGCCTATTCTGAGATACAGATCCTCAGGTAAAGTTCAGACTTGAGAAGTGTGTGTTTTTGGTCTTTTCATACCTTGCGTAACATGAACATGTGTTTCTTTTGCATATCTGAGCTGTATGTCAAAAGTTAAGTTTTCTGGCTGAATTGAGCCCTACTGCCCATTCTGAGATGCACTTTGTTCTATCTCCTCAGGGAAAGCTCAGATTTGAAAAAATTGACTGTTTTTTGGGCTTCTCAGACTGTGGGGTGCATGAATATACTTTTGTTTTGCATATCTGAGCTGTGTGTCAAAAGTTAAGTTTTCTGGCTGAATTGAGGCCTACTGCCCATTCTGAGATGCACTTTGGTCTATCTCCTCAGGGAAAGCTCAGATTTGAGAATTGTGTGTTTTTGGTGTTTTCAGACTGTGGGGTACATGAATATACTTTTGTTTTGCATATCTGAGCTGTGTGTCAAAAGTTAAGTTTTCTGGCTGAATTGAGGCCTACTGCCCATTCTGAGATACACTTTGGTCTATCTCCTCAGGGAAAGCTCAGATTTGAAAAAATTGACTGTTTTTTGGGCTTCTCAGACTGTGGGGTACATGAATATATGTTTGTTTTGCATATCTGAGCTCTGTGTCAAAAGTTAAGTTTTCTGGCTGAATTGAGTCCTACTGCCTATTCTGAGATGCACTTTGGTCTATCTCCTCAGGGAACGCTCAGATTTGAGAATTGTGTGTTTTTGGTGTTTTCAGACTGTGGGGTACATGAATATAAATTTCCTTTGCATATCTGAGCTGTGTGTCAAAAGTTAAATTTTCTGGTTGAATTGATTCCTACTGCCTATTCTGAGATACAGATCCTCAGGTACAGTAGAGATTTGAGAATTGTGTGTTTTTGGTGTTTTCATACTTTGCGTAACATGAACATGTGTTTCTTTTGCATATCTGAGCTGTGTGTCAAAAGTTAAGTTTTCTGGCTGAATTGAGTCCTACTGCCCATTCTGAGATACAGATCCTCAGGTAAAGTTCAGACTTGAGAAGTGTGTGTTTTTGGTCTTTTCATACCTTGCGTAACATGAACATTTGTTTCTTTTGCATATCTGAGCTGTGTGTCAAAAGTTAAGTTTTCTGGCTGAATTGAGTCCTACTGCCCATTCTGAGATACAGATCCTCAGGTAAAGTTCAGACTTGAGAAGTGTGTGTTTTTGGTCTTTTCATACCTTGCGTAACATGAACATTTGTTTCTTTTGCATATCTGAGCTGTGTGTCAAAAGTTAAGTTTTCTGGCTGAATTGAGTCCTACTGCCCATTCTGAGATACAGATCCTCAGGTAAAGTTCAGACTTGAGAAGTGTGTGTTTTTGGTCTTTTCATACCTTGCGTAACATGAACATTTGTTTCTTTTGCATATCTGAGCTGTGTGTCAAAAGTTAAGTTTTCTGGCTGAATTGAGTCCTACTGCCCATTCTGAGATGCACTTTGTTCTATCTCCTCAGGGAAAGCTCAGATTTGAAAAAATTCACTTTTTTTTGGGCTTCTCAGACTGTGGGGTACATGAATATAGGTTTGTTTTGCATATCTGAGCTGTGTATCAAAGTTAAGTTTTCTGGCTGAATTGAGGCCTACTGCCCATTCTGAGATGCACTTTGGTCTATCTCCTCAGGGAAAGCTCAGATTTGAAAAAATTGACTGTTTTTTGTGATTTTCAGACTGTGGGGTGCATGAATATATGTTTGCTTTGAATAATTGAGCTGTGTGTCAAAAGTTAAATTTTCTGGTTGAATTGATTCCTACTGCCTATTCTGAGATACAGATCCTCAGGTAAAGTTCAGACTTGAGAAGTGTGTGTTTTTGGTCTTTTCATACCTTGCGTAACATGAACATGTGTTTCTTTTGCATATCTGAGCTGTATGTCAAAAGTTAAGTTTTCTGGCTGAATTGAGCCCTACTGCCCATTCTGAGATGCACTTTGTTCTATCTCCTCAGGGAAAGCTCAGATTTGAAAAAATTGACTGTTTTTTGGGCTTCTCAGACTGTGGGGTGCATGAATATACTTTTGTTTTGCATATCTGAGCTGTGTGTCAAAAGTTAAGTTTTCTGGCTGAATTGAGGCCTACTGCCCATTCTGAGATGCACTTTGGTCTATCTCCTCAGGGAAAGCTCAGATTTGAGAATTGTGTGTTTTTGGTGTTTTCAGACTGTGGGGTACATGAATATACTTTTGTTTTGCATATCTGAGCTGTGTGTCAAAAGTTAAGTTTTCTGGCTGAATTGAGGCCTACTGCCCATTCTGAGATACACTTTGGTCTATCTCCTCAGGGAAAGCTCAGATTTGAAAAAATTGACTGTTTTTTGGGCTTCTCAGACTGTGGGGTACATGAATATATGTTTGTTTTGCATATCTGAGCTCTGTGTCAAAAGTTAAGTTTTCTGGCTGAATTGAGTCCTACTGCCTATTCTGAGATGCACTTTGGTCTATCTCCTCAGGGAACGCTCAGATTTGAGAATTGTGTGTTTTTGGTGTTTTCAGACTGTGGGGTACATGAATATAAATTTCCTTTGCATATCTGAGCTGTGTGTCAAAAGTTAAATTTTCTGGTTGAATTGATTCCTACTGCCTATTCTGAGATACAGATCCTCAGGTACAGTAGAGATTTGAGAATTGTGTGTTTTTGGTGTTTTCATACTTTGCGTAACATGAACATGTGTTTCTTTTGCATATCTGAGCTGTGTGTCAAAAGTTAAGTTTTCTGGCTGAATTGAGTCCTACTGCCCATTCTGAGATACAGATCCTCAGGTAAAGTTCAGACTTGAGAAGTGTGTGTTTTTGGTCTTTTCATACCTTGCGTAACATGAACATTTGTTTCTTTTGCATATCTGAGCTGTGTGTCAAAAGTTAAGTTTTCTGGCTGAATTGAGTCCTACTGCCCATTCTGAGATACAGATCCTCAGGTAAAGTTCAGACTTGAGAAGTGTGTGTTTTTGGTCTTTTCATACCTTGCGTAACATGAACATTTGTTTCTTTTGCATATCTGAGCTGTGTGTCAAAAGTTAAGTTTTCTGGCTGAATTGAGTCCTACTGCCCATTCTGAGATGCACTTTGTTCTATCTCCTCAGGGAAAGCTCAGATTTGAAAAAATTCACTTTTTTTGGGGCTTCTCAGACTGTGGGGTACATGAATATAGGTTTGTTTTGCATATCTGAGCTGTGTATCAAAGTTAAGTTTTCTGGCTGAATTGAGGCCTACTGCCCATTCTGAGATGCACTTTGGTCTATCTCCTCAGGGAAAGCTCAGATTTGAAAAAATTGACTGTTTTTTGTGATTTTCAGACTGTGGGGTGCATGAATATATGTTTGCTTTGAATAATTGAGCTGTGTGTCAAAAGTTAAATTTTCTGGTTGAATTGATTCCTACTGCCTATTCTGAGATAGAGATCCTCAGGTAAAGTTCAGACTTGAGAAGTGTGTGTTTTTGGTCTTTTCATACCTTGCGTAACATGAACATGTGTTTCTTTTGCATATCTGAGCTGTATGTCAAAAGTTAAGTTTTCTGGCTGAATTGAGCCCTACTGCCCATTCTGAGATGCACTTTGTTCTATCTCCTCAGGGAAAGCTCAGATTTGAAAAAATTGACTGTTTTTTGGGCTTCTCAGACTGTGGGGTGCATGAATATACTTTTGTTTTGCATATCTGAGCTGTGTGTCAAAAGTTAAGTTTTCTGGCTGAATTGAGGCCTACTGCCCATTCTGAGATGCACTTTGGTCTATCTCCTCAGGGAAAGCTCAGATTTGAAAAAATTGACTGTTTTTTGGGCTTCTCAGACTGTGGGGTACATGAATATATGTTTGTTTTGCATATCTGAGCTCTGTGTCAAAAGTTAAGTTTTCTGGCTGAATTGAGTCCTACTGCCTATTCTGAGATGCACTTTGGTCTATCTCCTCAGGGAACGCTCAGATTTGAGAATTGTGTGTTTTGGGGATTTTCAGACTGTTGGGTGCATGAATATACTTTTGTTTTGCATATCTGAGCTGTGTGACAAAAGTTAAGTTTTCTGGCTGAATTGAGGCCTACTGCCCATTCTGAGATGCACTTTGGTCTATCTCCTCAGGGAAAGCTCAGATTTGAAAAAAATGACTGTTTTTTGGGCTTCTCAGACTGTGGGGTACATGAATATATGTTTGTTTTGCATATCTGAGCTCTGTGTCAAAAGTTAAGTTTTCTGGCTGAATTGAGTCCTACTGCCTATTCTGAGATGCACTTTGGTCTATCTCCTCAGGGAACGCTCAGATTTGAGAATTGTGTGTTTTTGGTGTTTTCAGACTGTGGGGTACATGAATATAAATTTCCTTTGCATATCTGAGCTGTGTGTCAAAAGTTAAATTTTCTGGTTGAATTGATTCCTACTGCCTATTCTGAGCTACAGATCCTCAGGTACAGTAGAGATTTGAGAATTGTCTGTTTTTGGTGTTTTTATACTTTGCGTAGCATGAACATGTGTTTCTTTTGCATATCTGAGCTGTGTGTCAAAAGTTAAGTTTTCTGTCTGAATTGAGCGCTACTGCCCATTCTGAGATGCACTTTGTTCTATCTCCTCAGGGAAAGCTCAGATTTGAAAAAATTGACTGTTTTTTGGGCTTCTCAGACTGTGTGGTGCATGAATATACGTTTGTTTTGCATATCTGAGCTGTGTGTCAAAAGTTAAGTTTTCTGGTTGAATTGAGTCCTACTGCCTATTCTGAGATACATATCCTCAGGTAAAGTTCAGATTTGAGAAGTGTGTGTTTTTGGTGTTTTCATACCTTGCGTAACATGAACATGTGTTTCTTTTGCATATCTGAGCTGTATGTCAAAAGTTAAGTTTTCTGGCTGAATTGAGCCCTACTGCCCATTCTGCGATGCACTTTGGTCTATCTCCTCAGGGAAAGCTCAGATTTGAAGAAATTGACTGTTTTTTGGGCTTTTCAGACTGTGCGGTACATGAATATATGTTTGTTTTCCATATCTGAGCTCTGTGTCAAAAGTTAAGTTTTCTGGCTGAATTGAGTCCTACTGCCTATTCTGAAAAGAACTTTGGTCTATCTCCTCAGGGAACGCTCAGATTTGAGAATTGTGTGTTTTTGGTGTTTTCAGACTGTGGGGTACATGAATATAAATTTCTTTTGCATATCTGAGCTGTGTGTCAAAAGTCAAGTTTTCTGGCTGAATTGAGCCCTACTGCCCATTTTGAGATGCACTTTGTTCTATCTCCTCAGGGAAAGCTCAGATTTGAAAAAATTGACTGTTTTTTGGGCTTCTCAGACTGTGTGGTGCATGAATATACATTTGTTTTGCATATCTGAGCTGTGTGTCAAAAGTTAAGTTTTCTGGTTGAATTGAGTCCTACTGCCTATTCTGAGATACAGATCCTCAGGTACAGTAGAGATTTGAGAATTGTGTGTTTTTGGTGTTTTCATACTTTGCGTAACATGAACATGTGTTTCTTTTGCATATCTGAGCTGTGTGTCAAAAGTTAAGTTTTCTGGCTGAATTGAGTCCTACTGCCCATTCTGAGATACAGATCCTCAGGTAAAGTTCAGACTTGAGAAGTGTGTGTTTTTGGTCTTTTCATACCTTGCGTAACATGAACATTTGTTTCTTTTGCATATCTGAGCTGTGTGTCAAAAGTTAAGTTTTCTGTCTGAATTGAGCGCTACTGCCCATTCTGAGATGCACTTTGGTCTATCTCCTCAGGGAAAGCTCAGATTTGAGAATTGTGTGTTTTTGGTGTTTTCAGACTGTGGGGTACATGAATATAAATTTCCTTTGCATATCTGAGCTGTGTGTCAAAAGTTAAATTTTCTGGTTGAATTGATTCCTACTGCCTATTCTGAGCTACAGATCCTCAGGTACAGTAGAGATTTGAGAATTGTCTGTTTTTGGTGTTTTTATACTTTGCGTAGCATGAACATGTGTTTCTTTTGCATATCTGAGCTGTGTGTCAAAAGTTAAGTTTTCTGTCTGAATTGAGCGCTACTGCCCATTCTGAGATGCACTTTGTTCTATCTCCTCAGGGAAAGCTCAGATTTGAAAAAATTGACTGTTTTTTGGGCTTCTCAGACTGTGTGGTGCATGAATATACGTTTGTTTTGCATATCTGAGCTGTGTGTCAAAAGTTAAGTTTTCTGGTTGAATTGAGTCCTACTGCCTATTCTGAGATACATATCCTCAGGTAAAGTTCAGATTTGAGAAGTGTGTGTTTTTGGTGTTTTCATACCTTGCGTAACATGAACATGTGTTTCTTTTGCATATCTGAGCTGTATGTCAAAAGTTAAGTTTTCTGGCTGAATTGAGCCCTACTGCCCATTCTGCGATGCACTTTGGTCTATCTCCTCAGGGAAAGCTCAGATTTGAAGAAATTGACTGTTTTTTGGGCTTTTCAGACTGTGCGGTACATGAATATATGTTTGTTTTCCATATCTGAGCTCTGTGTCAAAAGTTAAGTTTTCTGGCTGAATTGAGTCCTACTGCCTATTCTGAAAAGAACTTTGGTCTATCTCCTCAGGGAACGCTCAGATTTGAGAATTGTGTGTTTTTGGTGTTTTCAGACTGTGGGGTACATGAATATAAATTTCTTTTGCATATCTGAGCTGTGTGTCAAAAGTCAAGTTTTCTGGCTGAATTGAGCCCTACTGCCCATTTTGAGATGCACTTTGTTCTATCTCCTCAGGGAAAGCTCAGATTTGAAAAAATTGACTGTTTTTTGGGCTTCTCAGACTGTGTGGTGCATGAATATACATTTGTTTTGCATATCTGAGCTGTGTGTCAAAAGTTAAGTTTTCTGGTTGAATTGAGTCCTACTGCCTATTCTGAGATACAGATCCTCAGGTACAGTAGAGATTTGAGAATTGTGTGTTTTTGGTGTTTTCATACTTTGCGTAACATGAACATGTGTTTCTTTTGCATATCTGAGCTGTGTGTCAAAAGTTAAGTTTTCTGGCTGAATTGAGTCCTACTGCCCATTCTGAGATACAGATCCTCAGGTAAAGTTCAGACTTGAGAAGTGTGTGTTTTTGGTCTTTTCATACCTTGCGTAACATGAACATTTGTTTCTTTTGCATATCTGAGCTGTGTGTCAAAAGTTAAGTTTTCTGGCTGAATTGAGTCCTACTGCCTATTCTGAAAAGAACTTTGGTCTATCTCCACAGGGAACGCTCAGATTTTAGAATTGTGTGTTTTTGGTGTTTTCAGACTGTGGGGTACATGAATATAAATTTCTTTTGCATATCTGAGCTGTGTGTCAAAAGTCAAGTTTTCTGGCTGAATTGAGCCCTACTGCCCATTTTGAGATGCACTTTGTTCTATCTCCTCAGGGAAAGCTCAGATTTGAAAAAATTGACTGTTTTTTGGGCTTCTCAGACTGTGTGGTGCATGAATATACGTTTGTTTTGCATATCTGAGCTGTGTGTCAAAAGTTAAGTTTTCTGGTTGAATTGAGTCCTACTGCCTATTCTGAGATACATATCCTCAGGTAAAGTTCAGATTTGAGAAGTGTGTGTTTTTGGTGTTTTCATACATTGCGTAACATGAACATGTGTTTCTTTTGCATATCTGAGCTGTATGTCAAAAGTTACGTTTTCTGGCTGAATTGAGCCCTACTGCCCATTCTGAGACGCAGTTTGTTCTATCTCCTCAGGGAAAGCTCAGATTTGAAAAAATTGACTGTTTTTTGGGCTTCTCAGACTGTGGGGTACATGAATATATGTTTGTTTTGCATATCTGAGCTCTGTGTCAAAAGTTAAGTTTTCTGGCTGAATTCAGTCCTACTGCCTATTCTGAAATGCACTTTGGTCTATCTCCTCAGGGAACGCTCAGATTTGAGAATTGTGTGTTTTGGGGATTTTCAGACTGTTGGGTGCATGAATATACTTTTGTTTTGCATATCTGACCTGTGTGTCAAAAGTTAAGTTTTCTGGCTGAATTGAGGCCTACTGCCCATTCTGAGATGCACTTTGGTCTATCTCCTCAGGGAAAGCTCAGATTTGAAAAAATTGACTGTTTTTTGGGCTTCTCAGACTGTGGGGTACATGAATATATGTTTGTTTTGCATATCTGAGCTCTGTGTCAAAAGTTAAGTTTTCTGGCTGAATTGAGTCCTACTGCCTATTCTGAGATGCACTTTGGTCTATCTCCTCAGGGAACGCTCAGATTTGAGAATTGTGTGTTTTGGGGATTTTCAGACTGTTGGGTGCATGAATATACTTTTGTTTTGCATATCTGAGCTGTGTGTCAAAAGTTAAGTTTTCTGGCTGAATTGAGGCCTACTGCCCATTCTGAGATGCACTTTGGTCTATCTCCTCAGGGAAAGCTCAGATTTGAATAAAATGACTGTTTTTTGGGCTTCTCAGACTGTGGGGTACATGAATATATGTTTGTTTTGCATATCTGAGCTCTGTGTCAAAAGTTAAGTTTTCTGGCTGAATTGAGTCCTACTGCCTATTCTGAGATGCACTTTGGTCTATCTCCTCAGGGAACGCTCAGATTTGAGAATTGTGTGTTTTTGGTGTTTTCAGACTGTGGGGTACATGAATATAAATTTCCTTTGCATATCTGAGCTGTGTGTCAAAAGTTAAATTTTCTGGTTGAATTGATTCCTACTGCCTATTCTGAGCTACAGATCCTCAGGTACAGTAGAGATTTGAGAATTGTCTGTTTTTGGTGTTTTTATACCTTGCGTAACATGAACATTTGTTTCTTTTGCATATCTGAGCTGTGTGTCAAAAGTTAAGTTTTCTGGCTGAATTGAGTCCTACTGCCTATTCTGAAAAGAACTTTGGTCTATCTCCACAGGGAACGCTCAGATTTGAGAATTGTGTGTTTTTGGTGTTTTCAGACTGTGGGGTACATGAATATAAATTTCTTTTGCATATCTGAGCTGTGTGTCAAAAGTCAAGTTTTCTGGCTGAATTGAGCCCTACTGCCCATTTTGAGATGCACTTTGTTCTATCTCCTCAGGGAAAGCTCAGATTTGAAAAAATTGACTGTTTTTTGGGCTTCTCAGACTGTGTGGTGCATGAATATACGTTTGTTTTGCATATCTGAGCTGTGTGTCAAAAGTTAAGTTTTCTGGTTGAATTGAGTCCTACTGCCTATTCTGAGATACATATCCTCAGGTAAAGTTCAGATTTGAGAAGTGTGTGTTTTTGGTGTTTTCATACCTTGCGTAACATGAACATGTGTTTCTTTTGCATATCTGAGCTGTATGTCAAAAGTTAAGTTTTCTGGCTGAATTGAGCCCTACTGCCCATTCTGCGATGCACTTTGGTCTATCTCCTCAGGGAAAGGTCAGATTTGAAGAAATTGACTGTTTTCTGGGCTTTTCAGACTGTGCGGTACATGAATATATGTTTGTTTTCCATATCTGAGCTCTGTGTCAAAAGTTAAGTTTTCTGGCTGAATTGAGTCCTACTGCCTATTCTGAAAAGAACTTTGGTCTATCTCCTCAGGGAACGCTCAGATTTGAGAATTGTGTGTTTTTGGTGTTTTCAGACTGTGGGGTACATGAATATAAATTTCTTTTGCATATCTGAGCTGTGTGTCAAAAGTCAAGTTTTCTGGCTGAATTGAGCCCTACTGCCCATTTTGAGATGCACTTTGTTCTATCTCCTCAGGGAAAGCTCAGATTTGAAAAAATTGACTGTTTTTTGGGCTTCTCAGACTGTGTGGTGCATGAATATACGTTTGTTTTGCATATCTGAGCTGTGTCTCAAAAGTTAAGTTTTCTGGTTGAATTGAGTCCTACTGCCTATTCTGAGATACAGATCCTCAGGTACAGTAGAGATTTGAGAATTGTGTGTTTTTGGGGTTTTCATACTTTGCGTAACATGAACATGTGTTTCTTTTGCATATCTGAGCTGTGTGTCAAAAGTTAAGTTTTCTGGCTGAATTGAGTCCTACTGCCCATTCTGAGATACAGATCCTCAGGTAAAGTTCAGACTTGAGAAGTGTGTGTTTTTGGTCTTTTCATACCTTGCGTAACATGAACATTTGTTTCTTTTGCATATCTGAGCTGTGTGTCAAAAGTTAAGTTTTCTGGCTGAATTGAGTCCTACTGCCTATTCTGAAAAGAACTTTGGTCTATCTCCACAGGGAACGCTCAGATTTGAGAATTGTGTGTTTTTGGTGTTTTCAGACTGTGGGGTACATGAATATAAATTTCTTTTGCATATCTGAGCTGTGTGTCAAAAGTCAAGTTTTCTGGCTGAATTGAGCCCTACTGCCCATTTTGAGATGCACTTTGTTCTATCTCCTCAGGGAAAGCTCAGATTTGAAAAAATTGACTGTTTTTTGGGCTTCTCAGACTGTGTGGTGCATGAATATACGTTTGTTTTGCATATCTGAGCTGTGTGTCAAAAGTTAAGTTTTCTGGTTGAATTGAGTCCTACTGCCTATTCTGAGATACATATCCTCAGGTAAAGTTCAGATTTGAGAAGTGTGTGTTTTTGGTGTTTTCATACATTGCGTAACATGAACATGTGTTTCTTTTGCATATCTGAGCTGTATGTCAAAAGTTAAGTTTTCTGGCTGAATTGAGCCCTACTGCCCATTCTGAGACGCAGTTTGTTCTATCTCCTCAGGGAAAGCTCAGATTTGAAAAAATTGACTGTTTTTTGGGCTTCTCAGACTGTGGGGTACATGAATATATGTTTGTTTTGCATATCTGAGCTCTGTGTCAAAAGTTAAGTTTTCTGGCTGAATTCAGTCCTACTGCCTATTCTGAAATGCACTTTGGTCTATCTCCTCAGGGAACGCTCAGATTTGAGAATTGTGTGTTTTGGGGATTTTCAGACTGTTGGGTGCATGAATATACTTTTGTTTTGCATATCTGAGCTGTGTGTCAAAAGTTAAGTTTTCTGGCTGAATTGAGGCCTACTGCCCATTCTGAGATGCACTTTGGTCTATCTCCTCAGGGAAAGCTCAGATTTGAAAAAATTGACTGTTTTTTGGGCTTCTCAGACTGTGGGGTACATGAATATATGTTTGTTTTGCATATCTGAGCTCTGTGTCAAAAGTTAAGTTTTCTGGCTGAATTGAGTCCTACTGCCTATTCTGAGATGCACTTTGGTCTATCTCCTCAGGGAACGCTCAGATTTGAGAATTGTGTGTTTTTGGTGTTTTCAGACTGTGGGGTACATGAATATAAATTTCCTTTGCATATCTGAGATGTGTGTCAAAAATTAAATTTTCTGGTTGAATTGATTCCTACTGCCTATTCTGAGATACAGATCCTCAGGTACAGTAGAGATTTGAGAATTGTGTGTTTTTGGTGTTTTCATACTTTGCGTAGCATGAACATGTGTTTCTTTTGCATATCTGAGCTGTGTGTCAAAAGTTAAGTTTTCTGTCTGAATTGAGCGCTACTGCCCATTCTGAGATGCACTTTGTTCTATCTCCTCAGGGAAAGCTCAGATTTGAAAAAATTGACTGTTTTTTGGGCTTCTCAGACTGTGTGGTGCATGAATATACGTTTGTTTTGCATATCTGAGCTGTGTGTCAAAAGTTAAGTTTTCTGGTTGAATTGAGTCCTACTGCCTATTCTGAGATACATATCCTCAGGTAAAGTTCAGATTTGAGAAGTGTGTGTTTTTGGTGTTTTCATACCTTGCGTAACATGAACATGTGTTTCTTTTGCATATCTGAGCTGTATGTCAAAAGTTAAGTTTTCTGGCTGAATTGAGCCCTACTGCCCATTCTGCGATGCACTTTGGTCTATCTCCTCAGGGAAAGGTCAGATTTGAAGAAATTGACTGTTTTCTGGGCTTTTCAGACTGTGCGGTACATGAATATATGTTTGTTTTCCATATCTGAGCTCTGTGTCAAAAGTTAAGTTTTCTGGCTGAATTGAGTCCTACTGCCTATTCTGAAATGAACTTTGGTCTATCTCCTCAGGGAACGCTCAGATTTGAGAATTGTGTGTTTTTGGTGTTTTCAGACTGTGGGGTACATGAATATAAATTTCTTTTGCATATCTGAGCTGTGTGTCAAAAGTCAAGTTTTCTGGCTGAATTGAGCCCTACTGCCCATTTTGAGATGCACTTTGTTCTATCTCCTCAGGGAAAGCTCAGATTTGAAAAAATTGACTGTTTTTTGGGCTTCTCAGACTGTGTGGTGCATGAATATACGTTTGTTTTGCATATCTGAGCTGTGTGTCAAAAGTTAAGTTTTCTGGTTGAATTGAGTCCTACTGCCTATTCTGAGATACAGATCCTCAGGTACAGTAGAGATTTGAGAATTGTGTGTTTTTGGTGTTTTCATACTTTGCCTAACATGAACATGTGTTTCTTTTGCATATCTGAGCTGTGTGTCAAAAGTTAAGTTTTCTGGCTGAATTGAGTCCTACTGCCCATTCTGAGATACAGATCCTCACGTAAAGTTCAGACTTGAGAAGTGTGTGTTTTTGGTCTTTTCATACCTTGCGTAACATGAATATTTGTTTCTTTTGCATATCTGAGCTGTGTGTCAAAAGTTAAGTTTTCTGGCTGAACTGAGTCCTACTGCCCATTCTGAGATGCACTTTGTTCTATCTCCTCAGGGAAAGCTCAGATTTGAAAAAATTGACTGTTTTTTGGGCTTCTCAGACTGTGGGGTACATGAATATAGGTTTGTTTTGCATATCTGAGCTGTGTATCAAAGTTAAGTTTTCTGGATGAATTGAGGCCTACTGCCCATTCTGAGATGCACTTTGGTCTATCTCCTCAGGGAAAGCTCAGATTTGAAAAAATTGACTGTTTTTTGGGATTTTCAGACTGTGGGGTGCATGAATATATGTTTGCTTTGAATAATTGAGCTGTGTGTCAAAAGTTAAATTTTCTAGTTGAATTGATTCCTACTGCCTATTCTGAGATACAGATCCTCAGGTAAAGTTCAGACTTGAGAAGTGTGTGTTTTTGGTCTTTTCATACCTTGCGTAACATGAACATGTGTTTCTTTTGCATATCTGAGCTGTATGTCAAAAGTTAAGTTTTCTGGCTGAATTGAGCCCTACTGCCCATTCTGAGATGCACTTTGTTCTATCTCCTCAGGGAAAGCTCAGATTTGAAAAAATTGACTGTTTTTTGGGCTTCTCAGACTGTGGGGTACATGAATATAGGTTTGTTTTGCATATCTGAGCTCTGTGTCAAAAATTAAGTTTTCTGGCTGAATTCAGTCCTACTGCCTATTCTGAAATGCACTTTGGTCTATCTCCTCAGGGAACGCTCAGATTTGAGAATTGTGTGTTTTGGGGATTTTCAGACTGTTGGGTGCATGAATATACTTTTGTTTTGCATATCTGAGCTGTGTGTCAAAAGTTAAGTTTTCTGGCTGAATTGAGGCCTACTGCCCATTCTGAGATGCACTTTGGTCTATCTCCTCAGGGAAAGCTCAGATTTGAAAAAATTGACTGTTTTTTGGGCTTCTCAGACTGTGGGGTACATGAATATATGTTTGTTTTGCATATCTGAGCTCTGTGTCAAAAGTTAAGTTTTCTGGCTGAATTGAGTCCTACTGCCTATTCTGAGATGCACTTTGGTCTATCTCCTCAGAGAACGCTCAGATTTGAGAATTGTGTGTTTTTGGTGTTTTCAGACTGTGGGGTACATGAATATAAATTTCCTTTGCATATCTGAGATGTGTGTCAAAAATTAAATTTTCTGGTTGAATTGATTCCTACTGCCTATTCTGAGATACAGATTCTCAGGTACAGTAGAGATTTGAGAATTGTGTGTTTTTGGTGTTTTCATACTTTGCGTAGCATGAACATGTGTTTCTTTTGCATATCTGAGCTGTGTGTCAAAAGTTAAGTTTTCTGTCTGAATTGAGCGCTACTGCCCATTCTGAGATGCACTTTGTTCTATCTCCTCAGGGAAAGCTCAGATTTGAGAATTGTGTGTTTTTGGTGTTTTCAGACTGTGGGGTACATGAATATAAATTTCCTTTGCATATCTGAGCTGTGTGTCAAAAGTTAAATTTTCTGGTTGAATTGATTCCTACTGCCTATTCTGAGCTACAGATCCTCAGGTACAGTAGAGATTTGAGAGTTGTCTGTTTTTGGTGTTTTTATACTTTGCGTAGCATGAACATGTGTTTCTTTTGCATATCTGAGCTGTGTGTCAAAAGTTAAGTTTTCTGTCTGAATTGAGCGCTACTGCCCATTCTGAGATGCACTTTGTTCTATCTCCTCAGGGAAAGCTCAGATTTGAAAAAATTGACTGTTTTTTGGGCTTCTCAGACTGTGTGGTGCATGAATATACGTTTGTTTTGCATATCTGAGCTGTGTGTCAAAAGTTAAGTTTTCTGGTTGAATTGAGTCCTACTGCCTATTCTGAGATACATATCCTCAGGAAAAGTTCAGATTTGAGAAGTGTGTGTTTTTGGTGTTTTCATACCTTGCGTAACATGAACATGTGTTTCTTTTGCATATCTGAGCTGTATGTCAAAAGTTAAGTTTTCTGGCTGAATTGAGCCCTACTGCCCATTCTGCGATGCACTTTGGTCTATCTCCTCAGGGAAAGCTCAGATTTGAAGAAATTGACTGTTTTTTGGGCTTTTCAGACTGTGCGGTACATGAATATATGTTTGTTTTCCATATCTGAGCTCTGTGTCAAAAGTTAAGTTTTCTGGCTGAATTGAGTCCTACTGCCTATTCTGAAAAGAACTTTGGTCTATCTCCTCAGGGAACGCTCAGATTTGAGAATTGTGTGTTTTTGGTGTTTTCAGACTGTGGGGTACATGAATATAAATTTCTTTTGCATATCTGAGCTGTGTGTCAAAAGTCAAGTTTTCTGGCTGAATTGAGCCCTACTGCCCATTTTGAGATGCACTTTGTTCTATCTCCTCAGGGAAAGCTCAGATTTGAAAAAATTGACTGTTTTTTGGGCTTCTCAGACTGTGTGGTGCATGAATATACGTTTGTTTTGCATATCTGAGCTGTGTCTCAAAAGTTAAGTTTTCTGGTTGAATTGAGTCCTACTGCCTATTCTGAGATACAGATCCTCAGGTACAGTAGAGATTTGAGAATTGTGTGTTTTTGGTGTTTTCATACTTTGCGTAACATGAACATGTGTTTCTTTTGCATATCTGAGCTGTGTGTCAAAAGTTAAGTTTTCTGGCTGAATTGAGTCCTACTGCCCATTCTGAGATACAGATCCTCAGGTAAAGTTCAGACTTGAGAAGTGTGTGTTTTTGGTCTTTTCATACCTTGCGTAACATGAACATTTGTTTCTTTTGCATATCTGAGCTGTGTGTCAAAAGTTAAGTTTTCTGGCTGAATTGAGTCCTACTGCCTATTCTGAAAAGAACTTTGGTCTATCTCCACAGGGAACGCTCAGATTTGAGAATTGTGTGTTTTTGGTGTTTTCAGACTGTGGGGTACATGAATATAAATTTCTTTTGCATATCTGAGCTGTGTGTCAAAAGTCAAGTTTTCTGGCTGAATTGAGCCCTACTGCCCATTTTGAGATGCACTTTGTTCTATCTCCTCAGGGAAAGCTCAGATTTGAAAAAATTGACTGTTTTTTGGGCTTCTCAGACTGTGTGGTGCATGAATATACGTTTGTTTTGCATATCTGAGCTGTGTGTCAAAAGTTAAGTTTTCTGGTTGAATTGAGTCCTACTGCCTATTCTGAGATACATATCCTCAGGTAAAGTTCAGATTTGAGAAGTGTGTGTTTTTGGTGTTTTCATACATTGCGTAACATGAACATGTGTTTCTTTTGCATATCTGAGCTGTATGTCAAAAGTTAAGTTTTCTGGCTGAATTGAGCCCTACTGCCCATTCTGAGACGCAGTTTGTTCTATCTCCTCAGGGAAAGCTCAGATTTGAAAAAATTGACTGTTTTTTGGGCTTCTCAGACTGTGGGGTACATGAATATATGTTTGTTTTGCATATCTGAGCTCTGTGTCAAAAGTTAAGTTTTCTGGCTGAATTCAGTCCTACTGCCTATTCTGAAATGCACTTTGGTCTATCTCCTCAGGGAACGCTCAGATTTGAGAATTGTGTGTTTTGGGGATTTTCAGACTGTTGGGTGCATGAATATACTTTTGTTTTGCATATCTGAGCTGTGTGTCAAAAGTTAAGTTTTCTGGCTGAATTGAGGCCTACTGCCCATTCTGAGATGCACTTTGGTCTATCTCCTCAGGGAAAGCTCAGATTTGAAAAAATTGACTGTTTTTTGGGCTTCTCAGACTGTGGGGTACATGAATATATGTTTGTTTTGCATATCTGAGCTCTGTGTCAAAAGTTAAGTTTTCTGGCTGAATTGAGTCCTACTGCCTATTCTGAGATGCACTTTGGTCTATCTCCTCAGGGAACGCTCAGATTTGAGAATTGTGTGTTTTTGGTGTTTTCAGACTGTGGGGTACATGAATATAAATTTCCTTTGCATATCTGAGATGTGTGTCAAAAATTAAATTTTCTGGTTGAATTGATTCCTACTGCCTATTCTGAGATACAGATCCTCAGGTACAGTAGAGATTTGAGAATTGTGTGTTTTTGGTGTTTTCATACTTTGCGTAGCATGAACATGTGTTTCTTTTGCATATCTGAGCTGTGTGTCAAAAGTTAAGTTTTCTGTCTGAATTGAGCGCTACTGCCCATTCTGAGATGCACTTTGTTCTATCTCCTCAGGGAAAGCTCAGATTTGAAAAAATTGACTGTTTTTTGGGCTTCTCAGACTGTGTGGTGCATGAATATACGTTTGTTTTGCATATCTGAGCTGTGTGTCAAAAGTTAAGTTTTCTGGTTGAATTGAGTCCTACTGCCTATTCTGAGATACATATCCTCAGGTAAAGTTCAGATTTGAGAAGTGTGTGTTTTTGGTGTTTTCATACCTTGCGTAACATGAACATGTGTTTCTTTTGCATATCTGAGCTGTATGTCAAAAGTTAAGTTTTCTGGCTGAATTGAGCCCTACTGCCCATTCTGCGATGCACTTTGGTCTATCTCCTCAGGGAAAGGTCAGATTTGAAGAAATTGACTGTTTTCTGGGCTTTTCAGACTGTGCGGTACATGAATATATGTTTGTTTTCCATATCTGAGCTCTGTGTCAAAAGTTAAGTTTTCTGGCTGAATTGAGTCCTACTGCCTATTCTGAAATGAACTTTGGTCTATCTCCTCAGGGAACGCTCAGATTTGAGAATTGTGTGTTTTTGGTGTTTTCAGACTGTGGGGTACATGAATATAAATTTCTTTTGCATATCTGAGCTGTGTGTCAAAAGTCAAGTTTTCTGGCTGAATTGAGCCCTACTGCCCATTTTGAGATGCACTTTGTTCTATCTCCTCAGGGAAAGCTCAGATTTGAAAAAATTGACTGTTTTTTGGGCTTCTCAGACTGTGTGGTGCATGAATATACGTTTGTTTTGCATATCTGAGCTGTGTGTCAAAAGTTAAGTTTTCTGGTTGAATTGAGTCCTACTGCCTATTCTGAGATACAGATCCTCAGGTACAGTAGAGATTTGAGAATTGTGTGTTTTTGGTGTTTTCATACTTTGCCTAACATGAACATGGGTTTCTTTTGCATATCTGAGCTGTGTGTCAAAAGTTAAGTTTTCTGGCTGAATTGAGTCCTACTGCCCATTCTGAGATACAGATCCTCACGTAAAGTTCAGACTTGAGAAGTGTGTGTTTTTGGTCTTTTCATACCTTGCGTAACATGAATATTTGTTTCTTTTGCATATCTGAGCTGTGTGTCAAAAGTTAAGTTTTCTGGCTGAACTGAGTCCTACTGCCCATTCTGAGATGCACTTTGTTCTATCTCCTCAGGGAAAGCTCAGATTTGAAAAAATTGACTGTTTTTTGGGCTTCTCAGACTGTGGGGTACATGAATATAGGTTTGTTTTGCATATCTGAGCTGTGTATCAAAGTTAAGTTTTCTGGATGAATTGAGGCCTACTGCCCATTCTGAGATGCACTTTGGTCTATCTCCTCAGGGAAAGCTCAGATTTGAAAAAATTGACTGTTTTTTGGGATTTTCAGACTGTGGGGTGCATGAATATATGTTTGCTTTGAATAATTGAGCTGTGTGTCAAAAGTTAAATTTTCTGGTTGAATTGATTCCTACTGCCTATTCTGAGATACAGATCCTCAGGTAAAGTTCAGACTTGAGAAGTGTGTGTTTTTGGTCTTTTCATACCTTGCGTAACATGAACATGTGTTTCTTTTCCATATCTGAGCTGTATGTCAAAAGTTAAGTTTTCTGGCTGAATTGAGCCCTACTGCCCATTCTGAGATGCACTTTGTTCTATCTCCTCAGGGAAAGCTCAGATTTGAAAAAATTGACTGTTTTTTGGGCTTCTCAGACTGTGGGGTACATGAATATAGGTTTGTTTTGCATATCTGAGCTCTGTGTCAAAAATTAAGTTTTCTGGCTGAATTCAGTCCTACTGCCTATTCTGAAATGCACTTTGGTCTATCTCCTCAGGGAACGCTCAGATTTGAGAATTGTGTGTTTTGGGGATTTTCAGACTGTTGGGTGCATGAATATACTTTTGTTTTGCATATCTGAGCTGTGTGTCAAAAGTTAAGTTTTCTGGCTGAATTGAGGCCTACTGCCCATTCTGAGATGCACTTTGGTCTATCTCCTCAGGGAAAGCTCAGATTTGAAAAAATTGACTGTTTTTTGGGCTTCTCAGACTGTGGGGTACATGAATATATTTTTGTTTTGCATATCTGAGCTCTGTGTCAAAAGTTAAGTTTTCTGGCTGAATTGAGTCCTACTGCCTATTCTGAGATGCACTTTGGTCTATCTCCTCAGAGAACGCTCAGATTTGAGAATTGTGTGTTTTTGGTGTTTTCAGACTGTGGGGTACATGAATATAAATTTCCTTTGCATATCTGAGATGTGTGTCAAAAATTAAATTTTCTGGTTGAATTGATTCCTACTGCCTATTCTGAGATACAGATTCTCAGGTACAGTAGAGATTTGAGAATTGTGTGTTTTTGGTGTTTTCATACTTTGCGTAGCATGAACATGTGTTTCTTTTGCATATCTGAGCTGTGTGTCAAAAGTTAAGTTTTCTGTCTGAATTGAGCGCTACTGCCCATTCTGAGATGCACTTTGGTCTATCTCCTCAGGGAAAGCTCAGATTTGAGAATTGTGTGTTTTTGGTGTTTTCAGACTGTGGGGTACATGAATATAAATTTCCTTTGCATATCTGAGCTGTGTGTCAAAAGTTAAATTTTCTGGTTGAATTGATTCCTACTGCCTATTCTGAGCTACAGATCCTCAGGTACAGTAGAGATTTGAGAATTGTCTGTTTTTGGTGTTTTTATACTTTGCGTAGCATGAACATGTGTTTCTTTTGCATATCTGAGCTGTGTGTCAAAAGTTAAGTTTTCTGTCTGAATTGAGCGCTACTGCCCATTCTGAGATGCACTTTGTTCTATCTCCTCAGGGAAAGCTCAGATTTGAAAAAATTGACTGTTTTTTGGGCTTCTCAGACTGTGTGGTGCATGAATATACGTTTGTTTTGCATATCTGAGCTCTGTGTCAAAAGTTAAGTTTTCTGGCTGAATTGAGTCCTACTGCCTATTCTGAGATGCACTTTGGTCTATCTCCTCAGGGAACGCTCAGATTTGAGAATTGTGTGTTTTTGGTGTTTTCAGACTGTGGGGTACATGAATATAAATTTCCTTTGCATATCTGAGATGTGTGTCAAAAATTAAATTTTCTGGTTGAATTGATTCCTACTGCCTATTCTGAGATACAGATCCTCAGGTACAGTAGAGATTTGAGAATTGTGTGTTTTTGGTGTTTTCATACTTTGCGTAGCATGAACATGTGTTTCTTTTGCATATCTGAGCTGTGTGTCAAAAGTTAAGTTTTCTGTCTGAATTGAGCGCTACTGCCCATTCTGAGATGCACTTTGTTCTATCTCCTCAGGGAAAGCTCAGATTTGAAAAAATTGACTGTTTTTTGGGCTTCTCAGACTGTGTGGTGCATGAATATACGTTTGTTTTGCATATCTGAGCTGTGTGTCAAAAGTTAAGTTTTCTGGTTGAATTGAGTCCTACTGCCTATTCTGAGATACATATCCTCAGGTAAAGTTCAGATTTGAGAAGTGTGTGTTTTTGGTGTTTTCATACCTTGCGTAACATGAACATGTGTTTCTTTTGCATATCTGAGCTGTATGTCAAAAGTTAAGTTTTCTGGCTGAATTGAGCCCTACTGCCCATTCTGCGATGCACTTTGGTCTATCTCCTCAGGGAAAGGTCAGATTTGAAGAAATTGACTGTTTTCTGGGCTTTTCAGACTGTGCGGTACATGAATATATGTTTGTTTTCCATATCTGAGCTCTGTGTCAAAAGTTAAGTTTTCTGGCTGAATTGAGTCCTACTGCCTATTCTGAAATGAACTTTGGTCTATCTCCTCAGGGAACGCTCAGATTTGAGAATTGTGTGTTTTTGGTGTTTTCAGACTGTGGGGTACATGAATATAAATTTCTTTTGCATATCTGAGCTGTGTGTCAAAAGTCAAGTTTTCTGGCTGAATTGAGCCCTACTGCCCATTTTGAGATGCACTTTGTTCTATCTCCTCAGGGAAAGCTCAGATTTGAAAAAATTGACTGTTTTTTGGGCTTCTCAGATTGTGTGGTGCATGAATATACGTTTGTTTTGCATATCTGAGCTGTGTGTCAAAAGTTAAGTTTTCTGGTTGAATTGAGTCCTACTGCCTATTCTGAGAAACAGATCCTCAGGTACAGTAGAGATTTGAGAATTGTGTGTTTTTGGTGTTTTCATACTTTGCCTAACATGAACATGTGTTTCTTTTGCATATCTGAGCTGTGTGTCAAAAGTTAAGTTTTCTGGCTGAATTGAGTCCTACTGCCCATTCTGAGATACAGATCCTCACGTAAAGTTCAGACTTGAGAAGTGTGTGTTTTTGGTCTTTTCATACCTTGCGTAACATGAATATTTGTTTCTTTTGCATATCTGAGCTGTGTGTCAAAAGTTAAGTTTTCTGGCTGAACTGAGTCCTACTGCCCATTCTGAGATGCACTTTGTTCTATCTCCTCAGGGAAAGCTCAGATTTGAAAAAATTGACTGTTTTTTGGGCTTCTCAGACTGTGGGGTACATGAATATAGGTTTGTTTTGCATATCTGAGCTGTGTATCAAAGTTAAGTTTTCTGGATGAATTGAGGCCTACTGCCCATTCTGAGATGCACTTTGGTCTATCTCCTCAGGGATAGCTCAGATTTGAAAAAATTGACTGTTTTTTGGGATTTTCAGACTGTGGGGTGCATGAATATATGTTTGCTTTGAATAATTGAGCTGTGTGTCAAAAGTTAAATTTTCTGGTTGAATTGATTCCTACTGCCTATTCTGAGATACAGATCCTCAGGTAAAGTTCAGACTTGAGAAGTGTGTGTTTTTGGTCTTTTCATACCTTGCGTAACATGAACATGTGTTTCTTTTGCATATCTGAGCTGTATGTCAAAAGTTAAGTTTTCTGGCTGAATTGAGCCCTACTGCCCATTCTGAGATGCACTTTGTTCTATCTCCTCAGGGAAAGCTCAGATTTGAAAAAATTGACTGTTTTTTGGGCTTCTCAGACTGTGGGGTACATGAATATAGGTTTGTTTTGCATATCTGAGCTCTGTGTCAAAAATTAAGTTTTCTGGCTGAATTCAGTCCTACTGCCTATTCTGAAATGCACTTTGGTCTATCTCCTCAGGGAACGCTCAGATTTGAGAATTGTGTGTTTTGGGGATTTTCAGACTGTTGGGTGCATGAATATACTTTTGTTTTGCATATCTGAGCTGTGTGTCAAAAGTTAAGTTTTCTGGCTGAATTGAGGCCTACTGCCCATTCTGAGATGCACTTTGGTCTATCTCCTCAGGGAAAGCTCAGATTTGAAAAAATTGACTGTTTTTTGGGCTTCTCAGACTGTGGGGTACATGAATATATTTTTGTTTTGCATATCTGAGCTCTGTGTCAAAAGTTAAGTTTTCTGGCTGAATTGAGTCCTACTGCCTATTCTGAGATGCACTTTGGTCTATCTCCTCAGAGAACGCTCAGATTTGAGAATTGTGTGTTTTTGGTGTTTTCAGACTGTGGGGTACATGAATATAAATTTCCTTTGCATATCTGAGATGTGTGTCAAAAATTAAATTTTCTGGTTGAATTGATTCCTACTGCCTATTCTGAGATACAGATCCTCAGGTACAGTAGAGATTTGAGAATTGTGTGTTTTTGGTGTTTTCATACTTTGCGTAGCATGAACATGGGTTTCTTTTGCATATCTGAGCTGTGTGTCAAAAGTTAAGTTTTCTGGCTGAATTGAGGCCTACTGCCCATTCTGAGATACACTTTGGTCTATCTCCTCAGGGAAAGCTCAGATTTGAAAAAATTGACTGTTTTTTGGGCTTCTCAGACTGTGGGGGACATGAATATCTGTTTGTTTTGCATATCTGAGCTCTGTGTCAAAAGTTAAGTTTTCTGGCTGAATTGAGTCCTACTGCCTATTCTGAGATGCACTTTGGTCTATCTCCTCAGGGAACGCTCAGATTTGAGAATTGTGTGTTTTTGGTGTTTTCAGACTGTGGGGTACATGAATATAAATTTCCTTTGCATATCTGAGCTGTGTGTCAAAAGTTAAATTTTCTGGTTGAATTGATTCCTACTGCCTATTCTGAGATACAGATCCTCAGGTACAGTAGAGATTTGAGAATTGTGTGTTTTTGGTGTTTTCATACTTTGCGTAACATGAACATGTGTTTCTTTTGCATATCTGAGCTGTGTGTCAAAAGTTAAGTTTTCTGGCTGAATTGAGTCCTACTGCCCATTCTGAGATACAGATCCTCAGGTAAAGTTCAGACTTGAGAAGTGTGTGTTTTTGGTCTTTTCATACCTTGCGTAACATGAATATTTGTTTCTTTTGCATATCTGAGCTGTGTGTCAAAAGTTAAGTTTTCTGGCTGAATTGAGTCCTACTGCCCATTCTGAGATGCACTTTGTTCTATCTCCTCAGGGAAAGCTCAGATTTGAAAAAATTGACTGTTTTTTGGGCTTCTCAGACTGTGGGGTACATGGATATAGGTTTGTTTTGCATATCTGAGCTGTGTATCAAAGTTAAGTTTTCTGGATGAATTGAGGCCTACTGCCCATTCTGAGATGCACTTTGGTCTATCTCCTCAGGGAAAGCTCAGATTTGAAAAAATTCACTGTTTTTTGGGATTTTCAGACTGTGGGGTGCATGAATATATGTTTGCTTTGAATAATTGAGCTGTGTGTCAAAAGTTAAATTTTCTGGTTGAATTGATTCCTACTGCCTATTCTGAGATACAGATCCTCAGGTAAAGTTCAGACTTGAGAAGTGTGTGTTTTTGGTCTTTTCATACCTTGCGTAACATGAACATGTGTTTCTTTTGCATATCTGAGCTGTATGTCAAAAGTTAAGTTTTCTGGCTGAATTGAGCCCTACTGCCCATTCTGAGATGCACTTTGTTCTATCTCCTCAGGGAAAGCTCAGATTTGAAAAAATTGACTGTTTTTTGGGCTTCTCAGACTGTGGGGTACATGAATATAGGTTTGTTTTGCATATCTGAGCTGTGTATCAAAGTTAAGTTTTCTGGCTGAATTGAGGCCTACTGCCCATTCTGAGATGCACTTTGGTGTATCTCCTCAGGGAAAGCTCAGATTTGAAAAAATTGACTGTTTTTTGGGATTTTCAGACTGTGGGGTGCATGAATATATGTTTGCTTTGAATAATTGAGCTGTGTGTCAAAAGTTAAATTTTCTGGTTGAATTGATTCCTACTGCCTATTCTGAGATGCAGATCCTCAGGTAAAGTTCAGACTTGAGAAGTGTGTGTTTTTGGTCTTTTCATACCTTGCGTAACATGAACATGTGTTTCTTTTGCATATCTGAGCTGTATGTCAAAAGTTAAGTTTTCTGGCTGAATTGAGCCCTACTGCCCATTCTGAGATGCAGTTTGTTCTATCTCCTCAGGGAAAGCTCAGATTTGAAAAAATTGACTGTTTTTTGGGCTTCTCAGACTGTGGGGTACATGAATATATGTTTGTTTTGCATATCTGAGCTCTGTGTCAAAAATTAAGTTTTCTGGCTGAATTCAGTCCTACTGCCTATTCTGAAATGCACTTTGGTCTATCTCCTCAGGGAACGCTCAGATTTGAGAATTGTGTGTTTTGGGGATTTTCAGACTGTTGGGTGCATGAATATACTTTTGTTTTGCATATCTGAGCTGTGTGTCAAAAGTTAAGTTTTCTGGCTGAATTGAGGCCTACTGCCCATTCTGAGATGCACTTTGGTCTATCTCCTCAGGGAAAGCTCAGATTTGAAAAAATTGACTGTTTTTTGGGCTTCTCAGACTGTGGGGGACATGAATATATGTTTGTTTTGCATATCTGAGCTCTGTGTCAAAAGTTAAGTTTTCTGGCTGAATTGAGTCCTACTGCCTATTCTGAGATGCACTTTGGTCTATCTCCTCAGGGAACGCTCAGATTTGAGAATTGTGTGTTTTTGGTGTTTTCAGACTGTGGGGTACATGAATATAAATTTCCTTTGCATATCTGAGATGTGTGTCAAAAATTAAATTTTCTGGTTGAATTGATTCCTACTGCCTATTCTGAGATACAGATTCTCAGGTACAGTAGAGATTTGAGAATTGTGTGTTTTTGTTGTTTTCATACCTTGCGTAACATGAACATGTGTTTCTTTTGCATATCTGAGCTGTATGTCAAAAGTTAAGTTTTCTGGCTGAATTGAGCCCTACTGCCCATTCTGCGATGCACTTTGGTCTATCTCCTCAGGGAAAGCTCAGATTTGAAAAAATTGACTGTTTTTGGGAATTTTCAGACTGTGGGGTGCATGAATATATGTTTGCTTTGAATAATTGAGCTGTGTGTCAAAAGTTAAATTTTCTGGTTGAATTGATTCCTACTGCCTATTCTGAGATACAGATCCTCAGGTAAAGTTCAGACTTGAGAAGTGTGTGTTTTTGGTCTTTTCATACCTTGCGTAACATGAACATGTGTTTCTTTTGCATATCTGAGCTGTATTTCAAAAATTAAGTTTTCTGGCTGAATTGAGCCCTACTGCCCATTCTGAGATGCACTTTGTTCTATCTCCTCAGGGAAAGCTCAGATTTGAAGAAATTGACTGTTTTTTGGGCTTCTCAGACTGTGTGGTGCATGAATATACGTTTGTTTTGCATATCTGAGCTGTGTGTGAAAAGTTAAGTTTTCTGGCTGAATTGAGTCCTACTGCCTATTCTGAGATGCACTTTGGTCTATCTCCTCAGGGAACGCTCTGATTTGAGAATTGTGTGTTTTTGGTGTTTTCAGACTGTGGGGTACATGAATATAAATTTCCTTTGCATATCTGAGCTGTGTGTCAAAAGTTAAATTTTCTGGTTGAATTGAGTCCTACTGCCCATTCTGAGATACAGATCCTCAGGTAAAGTTCAGACTTGAGAAGTGTGTGTTTTTGGTCTTTCATACCTTGCGTAACATGAACATTTGTTTCTTTTGCATATCTGAGCTGTGTGTCAAAAGTTAAGTTTTCTGGCTGAATTGAGCCCTACTGCCCATTGTGAGATGCACTTTGGTCTATCTCCTCAGGGAACGCTCAGATTTGAGAATTGTGTGTTTTGGGGATTTTCAGACTGTGGGGGACATGAATATATGTTTGTTTTGCATATCTGAGCTCTGTGTCAAAAGTTAAGTTTTCTGGCTGAATTGAGTCCTACTGCCTATTCTGAGATGCACTTTGGTCTATCTCCTCAGGGAACGCTCAGATTTGAGAATTGTGTGTTTTTGGTGTTTTCAGACTGTGGGGTACATGAATATAGGTTTGTTTTCCATATCTGAGCTGTGTATCAAAGTTAAGTTTTCTGGATGAATTGAGGCCTACTGCCCATTCTGAGATGCACTTTGGTGTATCTCCTCAGGGAAAGCTCAGATTTGAAAAAATTCACTGTTTTTTGGGATTTTCAGACTGTGGGGTGCATGAATATATGTTTGCTTTGAATAATTGAGCTGTGTGTCAAAAGTTAAATTTTCTGGTTGAATTGATTCCTACTGCCTATTCTGAGATACAGATCCTCAGGTAAAGTTCAGACTTGAGAAGTGTGTGTTTTTGGTCTTTTCATACCTTGCGTAACATGAACATGTGTTTCTTTTGCATATCTGAGCTGTGTGTCAAAAGTTAAGTTTTCTGGCTGAATTGAGCCCTACTGCCCATTCTGAGATGCACTTTGTTCTATCTCCTCAGGGAAAGCTCAGATTTGAAAAAATTGACTGTTTTTTGGGCTTCTCAGACTGTGGGGTACATGAATATATGTTTGCTTTGCATATCTGAGCTGTGTATCAAAGTTAAGTTTTCTGGATGAATTGAGGCCTACTGCCTATTCTGAGATGCACTTTGGTCTATCTCCTCAGGGAACGCTCAGATTTGAGAATTGTGTGTTTTTGGTGTTTTCAGACTGTGGGGTACATGAATATAAATTTCCTTTGCATATCTGAGATGTGTGTCAAAAATTAAATTTTCTGGATGAATTGATTCCTACTGCCTATTCTGAGTTACAGATTCTCAGGTACAGTAGAGATTTGAGAATTGTGTGTTTTTGGTGTTTTCATACTTTGCGTAGCATGAACATGTGTTTCTTTTGCATATCTGAGCTGTGTGTCAAAAGTTAAGTTTTCTGTCTGAATTGAGCGCTACTGCCCATTCTGAGATGCACTTTGTTCTATCTACTCAGGGAAAGCTCAGATTTGAAAAAATTGACTGTTTTTTGGGCTTCTCAGACTGTGTGGTGCATGAATATACGTTTGTTTTGCATATCTGAGCTGTGTGTCAAAAGTTAAGTTTTCTGGTTGAATTGAGTCCTACTGCCTATTCTGAGATACATATCCTCAGGTAAAGTTCAGATTTGAGAAGTGTGTGTTTTTGTTGTTTTCATACCTTGCGTAACATGAACATGTGTTTCTTTTGCATATCTGAGCTGTATGTCAAAAGTTAAGTTTTCTGGCTGAATTGAGCCCTACTGCCCATTCTGAGATGCACTTTGTTCTATCTCCTCAGGGAAAGCTCAGATTTGAAGAAATTGACTGTTTTTTGGGCTTCTCAGACTGTGTGGTGCATGAATATACGTTTGTTTTGCATATCTGAGCTGTGTGTCAAAAGTTAAGTTTTCTGGCTGAATTGAGTCCTACTGCCTATTCTGAGATGCACTTTGGTCTATCTCCTCAGGGAACGCTCTGATTTGAGAATTGTGTGTTTTTGGTGTTTTCAGACTGTGGGGTACATGAATATAAATTTCCTTTGCATATCTGAGCTGTGTGTCAAAAGTTAAATTTTCTGGTTGAATTGATTCCTACTGCCTATTCTGAGATACAGATCCTCAGGTAAAGTTCAGACTTGAGAAGTGTGTGTTTTTGGTCTTTTCATACCTTGCGTAACATGAACATTTGTTTCTTTTGCATATCTGAGCTGTGTGTCAAAAGTTAAGTTTTCTGGCTGAATTGAGTCCTACTGCCTATTCTGAGATGCACTTTGGTCTATCTCCTCAGGGAACGCTCAGATTTGAGAATTGTGTGTTTTTGGTGTTTTCAGACTGTGGGGTACATGAATATAAATTTCCTTTGCATATCTGAGCTGTGTGTCAAAAGTTAAATTTTCTGGTTGAATTGATTCCTACTGCCTATTCTGAGATACAGATCCTCAGGTAAAGTTCAGACTTGAGAAGTGTGTGTTTTTGGTCTTTTCATACCTTGCGTAACATGAACATTTGTTTCTTTTGCATATCTGAGCTGTGTGTCAAAAGTTAAGTTTTCTGGCTGAATTGAGTCCTACTGCCCATTCTGAGATGCACTTTGTTCTATCTCCTCAGGGAAAGCTCAGATTTGAAAAAATTGACTGTTTTTTGGGCTTCTCAGACTGTGGGGTACATGAATATAGGTTTGTTTTGCATATCTGAGCTGTGTATCAAAGTTAAGTTTTCTGGCTGAATTGAGGCCTACTGCCCATTCTGAGATGCACTTTGGTCTATCTCCTCAGGGAAAGCTCAGATGTGAAAAAATTGACTGTTTTTTGGGATTTTCAGACTGTGGGGTGCATGAATATATGTTTGCTTTGAATAATTGAGCTGTGTGTCAAAAGTTAAATTTTCTGGTTGAATTGATTCCTACTGCCTATTCTGAGATACAGATCCTCAGGTAAAGTTCAGACTTGAGAAGTGTGTGTTTTTGGTCTTTTCATAACTTGCGAAACATGAACATGTGTTTCTTTTGCATATCTGAGCTGTATGTCAAAAGTTAAGTTTTCTGGCTGAATTGAGTCCTACTGCCCATTCTGAGATACAGATCCTCAGGTAAAGTTCAGACTTGAGAAGTGTGTGTTTTTGGTCTTTCATACCTTGCGTAACATGAACATTTGTTTCTTTTGCATATCTGAGCTGTGTCAAAAGTTAAGTTTTCTGGCTGAATTGAGCCCTACTGCCCATTGTGAGATGCACTTTGGTCTATCTCCTCAGGGAACGCTCAGATTTGAGAATTGTGTGTTTTGGGGATTTTCAGACTGTGGGGGACATGAATATATGTTTGTTTTGCATATCTGAGCTCTGTGTCAAAAGTTAAGTTTTCTGGCTGAATTGAGTCCTACTGCCTATTCTGAGATGCACTTTGGTCTATCTCCTCAGGGAACGCTCAGATTTGAGAATTGTGTGTTTTTGGTGTTTTCAGACTGTGGGGTACATGAATATAGGTTTGTTTTCCATATCTGAGCTGTGTATCAAAGTTAAGTTTTCTGGATGAATTGAGGCCTACTGCCCATTCTGAGATGCACTTTGGTGTATCTCCTCAGGGAAAGCTCAGATTTGAAAAAATTCACTGTTTTTTGGGATTTTCAGACTGTGGGGTGCATGAATATATGTTTGCTTTGAATAATTGAGCTGTGTGTCAAAAGTTAAATTTTCTGGTTGAATTGATTCCTACTGCCTATTCTGAGATACAGATCCTCAGGTAAAGTTCAGACTTGAGAAGTGTGTGTTTTTGGTCTTTTCATACCTTGCGTAACATGAACATGTGTTTCTTTTGCATATCTGAGCTGTATGTCAAAAGTTAAGTTTTCTGGCTGAATTGAGCCCTACTGCCCATTCTGAGATGCACTTTGTTCTATCTCCTCAGGGAAAGCTCAGATTTGAAAAAATTGACTGTTTTTTGGGCTTCTCAGACTGTGGGGTACATGAATATAGGTTTGTTTTGCATATCTGAGCTGTGTATCAAAGTTAAGTTTTCTGGCTGAATTGAGGCCTACTGCCCATTCTGAGATGCACTTTGGTGTATCTCCTCAGGGAAAGCTCAGATTTGAAAAAATTGACTGTTTTTTGGGATTTTCAGACTGTGGGGTGCATGAATATATGTTTGCTTTGAATAATTGAGCTGTGTATCAAAGTTAAGTTTTCTGGATGAATTGAGGCCTACTGCCTATTCTGAGATGCACTTTGGTCTATCTCCTCAGGGAACGCTCAGATTTGAGAATTGTGTGTTTTTGGTGTTTTCAGACTGTGGGGTACATGAATATAAATTTCCTTTGCATATCTGAGATGTGTGTCAAAAATTAAATTTTCTGGATGAATTGATTCCTACTGCCTATTCTGAGTTACAGATTCTCAGGTACAGTAGAGATTTGAGAATTGTGTGTTTTTGGTGTTTTCATACTTTGCGTAGCATGAACATGTGTTTCTTTTGCATATCTGAGCTGTGTGTCAAAAGTTAAGTTTTCTGTCTGAATTGAGCGCTACTGCCCATTCTGAGATGCACTTTGTTCTATCTACTCAGGGAAAGCTCAGATTTGAAAAAATTGACTGTTTTTTGGGCTTCTCAGACTGTGTGGTGCATGAATATACGTTTGTTTTGCATATCTGAGCTGTGTGTCAAAAGTTAAGTTTTCTGGTTGAATTGAGTCCTACTGCCTATTCTGAGATACATATCCTCAGGTAAAGTTCAGATTTGAGAAGTGTGTGTTTTTGTTGTTTTCATACCTTGCGTAACATGAACATGTGTTTCTTTTGCATATCTGAGCTGTATGTCAAAAGTTAAGTTTTCTGGCTGAATTGAGCCCTACTGCCCATTCTGAGATGCACTTTGTTCTATCTCCTCAGGGAAAGCTCAGATTTGAAGAAATTGACTGTTTTTTGGGCTTCTCAGACTGTGTGGTGCATGAATATACGTTTGTTTTGCATATCTGAGCTGTGTGTCAAAAGTTAAGTTTTCTGGCTGAATTGAGTCCTACTGCCTATTCTGAGATGCACTTTGGTCTATCTCCTCAGGGAACGCTCTGATTTGAGAATTGTGTGTTTTTGGTGTTTTCAGACTGTGGGGTACATGAATATAAATTTCCTTTGCATATCTGAGCTGTGTGTCAAAAGTTAAATTTTCTGGTTGAATTGATTCCTACTGCCTATTCTGAGATACAGATCCTCAGGTAAAGTTCAGACTTGAGAAGTGTGTGTTTTTGGTCTTTTCATACCTTGCGTAACATGAACATTTGTTTCTTTTGCATATCTGAGCTGTGTGTCAAAAGTTAAGTTTTCTGGCTGAATTGAGTCCTACTGCCTATTCTGAGATGCACTTTGGTCTATCTCCTCAGGGAACGCTCAGATTTGAGAATTGTGTGTTTTTGGTGTTTTCAGACTGTGGGGTACATGAATATAAATTTCCTTTGCATATCTGAGCTGTGTGTCAAAAGTTAAATTTTCTGGTTGAATTGATTCCTACTGCCTATTCTGAGATACAGATCCTCAGGTAAAGTTCAGACTTGAGAAGTGTGTGTTTTTGGTCTTTTCATACCTTGCGTAACATGAACATTTGTTTCTTTTGCATATCTGAGCTGTGTGTCAAAAGTTAAGTTTTCTGGCTGAATTGAGTCCTACTGCCCATTCTGAGATGCACTTTGTTCTATCTCCTCAGGGAAAGCTCAGATTTGAAAAAATTGACTGTTTTTTGGGCTTCTCAGACTGTGGGGTACATGAATATAGGTTTGTTTTGCATATCTGAGCTGTGTATCAAAGTTAAGTTTTCTGGCTGAATTGAGGCCTACTGCCCATTCTGAGATACACTTTGGTCTATCTCCTCAGGGAAAGCTCAGATGTGAAAAAATTGACTGTTTTTTGGGATTTTCAGACTGTGGGGTGCATGAATATATGTTTGCTTTGAATAATTGAGCTGTGTGTCAAAAGTTAAATTTTCTGGTTGAATTGATTCCTACTGCCTATTCTGAGATACAGATCCTCAGGTAAAGTTCAGACTTGAGAAGTGTGTGTTTTTGGTCTTTTCATAACTTGCGAAACATGAACATGTGTTTCTTTTGCATATCTGAGCTGTATGTCAAAAGTTAAGTTTTCTGGCTGAATTGAGTCCTACTGCCCATTCTGAGATACAGATCCTCAGGTAAAGTTCAGACTTGAGAAGTGTGTGTTTTTGGTCTTTCATACCTTGCGTAACATGAACATTTGTTTCTTTTGCATATCTGAGCTGTGTCAAAAGTTAAGTTTTCTGGCTGAATTGAGCCCTACTGCCCATTGTGAGATGCACTTTGGTCTATCTCCTCAGGGAACGCTCAGATTTGAGAATTGTGTGTTTTGGGGATTTTCAGACTGTGGGGGACATGAATATATGTTTGTTTTGCATATCTGAGCTCTGTGTCAAAAGTTAAGTTTTCTGGCTGAATTGAGTCCTACTGCCTATTCTGAGATGCACTTTGGTCTATCTCCTCAGGGAACGCTCAGATTTGAGAATTGTGTGTTTTTGGTGTTTTCAGACTGTGGGGTACATGAATATAGGTTTGTTTTCCATATCTGAGCTGTGTATCAAAGTTAAGTTTTCTGGATGAATTGAGGCCTACTGCCCATTCTGAGATGCACTTTGGTCTATCTCCTCAGGGAAAGCTCAGATTTGAAAAAATTCACTGTTTTTTGGGATTTTCAGACTGTGGGGTGCATGAATATATGTTTGCTTTGAATAATTGAGCTGTGTGTCAAAAGTTAAATTTTCTGGTTGAATTGATTCCTACTGCCTATTCTGAGATACAGATCCTCAGGTAAAGTTCAGACTTGAGAAGTGTGTGTTTTTGGTCTTTTCATACCTTGCGTAACATGAACATGTGTTTCTTTTGCATATCTGAGCTGTATGTCAAAAGTTAAGTTTTCTGGCTGAATTGAGCCCTACTGCCTATTCTGAGATGCACTTTGGTCTATCTCCTCAGGGAACGCTCAGATTTGAGAATTGTGTGTTTTTGGTGTTTTCAGACTGTGGGGTACATGAATATAAATTTCCTTTGCATATCTGAGATGTGTGTCAAAAATTAAATTTTCTGGATGAATTGATTCCTACTGCCTATTCTGAGTTACAGATTCTCAGGTACAGTAGAGATTTGAGAATTGTGTGTTTTTGGTGTTTTCATACTTTGCGTAGCATGAACATGTGTTTCTTTTGCATATCTGAGCTGTGTGTCAAAAGTTAAGTTTTCTGTCTGAATTGAGCGCTACTGCCCATTCTGAGATGCACTTTGTTCTATCTACTCAGGGAAAGCTCAGATTTGAAAAAATTGACTGTTTTTTGGGCTTCTCAGACTGTGTGGTGCATGAATATACGTTTGTTTTGCATATCTGAGCTGTGTGTCAAAAGTTAAGTTTTCTGGTTGAATTGAGTCCTACTGCCTATTCTGAGATACATATCCTCAGGTAAAGTTCAGATTTGAGAAGTGTGTGTTTTTGTTGTTTTCATACCTTGCGTAACATGAACATGTGTTTCTTTTGCATATCTGAGCTGTATGTCAAAAGTTAAGTTTTCTGGCTGAATTGAGCCCTACTGCCCATTCTGAAATGAACTTTGTTCTATCTCCTCAGGGAACGCTCAGATTTGAGAATTGTGTGTTTTTGGTGTTTTCAGACTGTGGGGTACATGAATATAAATTTCTTTTGCATATCTGAGCTGTGTGTCAAAAGTCAAGTTTTCTGGCTGAATTGAGCCCTACTGCCCATTTTGAGATGCACTTTGTTCTATCTCCTCAGGGAAAGCTCAGATTTGAAAAAATTGACTGTTTTTTGGGCTTCTCAGACTGTGGGGTACATGAATATAGGTTTGTTTTGCATATCTGAGCTGTGTATCAAAGTTAAGTTTTCTGGCTGAATTGAGGCCTACTGCCCATTCTGAGATGCACTTTGGTCTATCTCCTCAGGGAACGCTCTGATTTGAGAATTCTGTGTTTTTGGTGTTTTCAGACTGTGGGGTACATGAATATAAATTTCCTTTGCATATCTGAGCTGTGTGTCAAAAGTTAAATTTTCTGGTTGAATTGATTCCTACTGCCTATTCTGAGATACAGATCCTCAGGTAAAGTTCAGACTTGAGAAGTGTGTGTTTTTGGTCTTTTCATACCTTGCGTAACATGAACATTTGTTTCTTTTGCATATCTGAGCTGTGTGTCAAAAGTTAAGTTTTCTGGCTGAATTGAGTCCTACTGCCTATTCTGAGATGCACTTTGTTCTATCTCCTCAGGGAAAGCTCAGATCTGAAAAAATTGACTGTTTTTTGGGCTTCTCAGACTGTGGGGTACATGAATATAGGTTTGTTTTGCATATCTGAGCTGTGTATCAAAGTTAAGTTTTCTGGCTGAATTGAGGCCTACTGCCCATTCTGAGATGCACTTTGGTCTATCTCCTCAGGGAAAGCTCAGATGTGAAAAAATTGACTGTTTTTTGGGATTTTCAGACTGTGGGGTGCATGAATATATGTTTGCTTTGAATAATTGAGCTGTGTGTCAAAAGTTAAATTTTCTGGTTGAATTGATTCCTACTGCCTATTCTGAGATACAGATCCTCAGGTAAAGTTCAGACTTGAGAAGTGTGTGTTTTTGGTCTTTTCATAACTTGCGAAACATGAACATGTGTTTCTTTTGCATATCTGAGCTGTATGTCAAAAGTTAAGTTTTCTGGATGAATTGAGTCCTACTGCCCATTCTGAGATACAGATCCTCAGGTAAAGTTCAGACTTGAGAAGTGTGTGTTTTTGGTCTTTCATACCTTGCGTAACATGAACATTTGTTTCTTTTGCATATCTGAGCTGTGTGTCAAAAGTTAAGTTTTCTGGCTGAATTGAGCCCTACTGCCCATTCTGAGATGCACTTTGGTCTATCTCCTCAGGGAACGCTCTGATTTGAGAATTGTGTGTTTTTGGTGTTTTCAGACTGTGGGGTACATGAATATAGGTTTGTTTTCCATATCTGAGCTGTGTATCAAAGTTAAGTTTTCTGGATGAATTGAGGCCTACTGCCCATTCTGAGATGCACTTTGGTCTATCTCCTCAGGGAAAGCTCAGATTTGAAAAAATTCACTGTTTTTTGGGATTTTCAGACTGTGGGGTGCATGAATATATGTTTGCTTTGAATAATTGAGCTGTGTGTCAAAAGTTAAATTTTCTGGTTGAATTGATTCCTACTGCCTATTCTGAGATACAGATCCTCAGGTAAAGTTCAGACTTGAGAAGTGTGTGTTTTTGGTCTTTTCATACCTTGCGTAATATGAACATATGTTTCTTTTGCATATCTGAGCTGTATGTCAAAAGTTAAGTTTTCTGGCTGAATTGAGCCCTACTGCCTATTCTGAGATGCACTTTGGTCTATCTCCTCAGGGAAAGCTCAGATTTGAAAAAATTGACTGTTTTTTGGGATTTTCAGCCTGTGGGGTACATGAATATATGTTTGTTTTGCATATCTGAGCTCGGTGTCAAAAGTTAAGTTTTCTGGCTGAATTGAGTCCTACTGCCTATTCTGAAATGAACTTTGGTCTATCTCCTCAGGGAACGCTCAGATTTGAGAATTGTGTGTTTTTGGTGTTTTCAGACTGTGGGGTACATGAATATAAATTTCTTTTGCATATCTGAGCTGTGTGTCAAAAGTCAAGTTTTCTGGCTGAATTGAGCCCTACTGCCCATTTTGAGATGCACTTTGTTCTATCTCCTCAGGGAAAGCTCAGATTTGAAAAAATTGACTGTTTTTTGGGCTTCTCAGACTGTGGGGTACATGAATATAGGTTTGTTTTGCATATCTGAGCTGTGTATCAAAGTTAAGTTTTCTGGCTGAATTGAGGCCTACTGCCCATTCTGAGATGCACTTTGGTCTATCTCCTCAGGGAACGCTCTGATTTGAGAATTCTGTGTTTTTGGTGTTTTCAGACTGTGGGGTACATGAATATAAATTTCCTTTGCATATCTGAGCTGTGTGTCAAAAGTTAAATTTTCTGGTTGAATTGATTCCTACTGCCTATTCTGAGATACAGATCCTCAGGTAAAGTTCAGACTTGAGAAGTGTGGGTTTTTGGTCTTTTCATACCTTGCGTAACATGAACATTTGTTTCTTTTGCATATCTGAGCTGTGTGTCAAAAGTTAAGTTTTCTGGCTGAATTGAGTCCTACTGCCTATTCTGAGATGCACTTTGGTCTATCTCCTCAGGGAACGCTCAGATTTGAGAATTGTGTGTTTTTGGTGTTTTCAGACTGTGGGGTACATGAATATAAATTTCCTTTGCATATCTGAGATGTGTGTCAAAAATTAAATTTTCTGGATGAATTGATTCCTACTGCCTATTCTGAGTTACAGATTCTCAGGTACAGTAGAGATTTGAGAATTGTGTGTTTTTGGTGTTTTCATACTTTGCGTAGCATGAACATGTGTTTCTTTTGCATATCTGAGCTGTGTGTCAAAAGTTAAGTTTTCTGTCTGAATTGAGCCCTACTGCCCATTCTGAGATGCACTTTGTTCTATCTCCTCAGGGAAAGCTCAGATTTGAAAAAATTGACTGTTTTTTGGGCTTCTCAGACTGTGTGGTGCATGAATATACGTTTGTTTTGCATATCTGAGCTGTGTGTCAAAAGTTAAGTTTTCTGGTTGAATTGAGTCCTACTGCCTATTCTGAGATACATATCCTCAGGTAAAGTTCAGATTTGAGAAGTGTGTGTTTTTGGTGTTTTCATACCTTGCGTAACATGAACATGTGTTTCTTTTGCATATCTGAGCTGTATGTCAAAAGTTAAGTTTTCTGGCTGAATTGAGCCCTACTGCCCATTCTGCGATGCACTTTGGTCTATCTCCTCAGGGAAAGGTCAGATTTGAAGAAATTGACTGTTTTTTGGGCTTTTCACACTGTGCGGTAGATGAATATATGTTTGTTTTCCATATCTGAGCTCTATGTCAAAAGTTAAGTTATCTGGCTGAATTGAGTCCTACTGCCTATTCTGAAATGAACTTTGGTCTATCTCCTCAGGGAACGCTCAGATTTGAGAATTGTGTGTTTTTGGTGTTTTCAGACTGTGGGGTACATGAATATAAATTTCTTTTGCATATCTGAGCTGTGTGTCAAAAGTCAAGTTTTCTGGCTGAATTGAGCCCTACTGCCCATTTTGAGATGCACTTTGTTCTATCTCCTCAGGGAAAGCTCAGATTTGAAAAAATTGACTGTTTTTTGGGCTTCTCAGACTGTGGGGTACATGAATATAGGTTTGTTTTGCATATCTGAGCTGTGTATCAAAGTTAAGTTTTCTGGCTGAATTGAGGCCTACTGCCCATTCTGAGATGCACTTTGGTCTATCTCCTCAGGGAACGCTCTGATTTGAGAATTCTGTGTTTTTGGTGTTTTCAGACTGTGGGGTACATGAATATAAATTTCCTTTGCATATCTGAGCTGTGTGTCAAAAGTTAAATTTTCTGGTTGAATTGATTCCTACTGCCTATTCTGAGATACAGATCCTCAGGTAAAGTTCAGACTTGAGAAGTGTGTGTTTTTGGTCTTTTCATACCTTGCGTAACATGAACATTTGTTTCTTTTGCATATCTGAGCTGTGTGTCAAAAGTTAAGTTTTCTGGCTGAATTGAGTCCTACTGCCTATTCTGAGATGCACTTTGGTCTATCTCCTCAGGGAACGCTCAGATTTGAGAATTTTGTGTTTTTGGTGTTTTCAGACTGTGGGGTACATGAATATAAATTTCCTTTGCATATCTGAGCTGTGTGTCAAAAGTTAAATTTTCTTGTTGAATTGATTCCTACTGCCTATTCTGAGATACAGATCCTCAGGTAAAGTTCAGACTTGAGAAGTGTGTGTTTTTGGTCTTTTCATACCTTGCGTAACATGAACATTTGTTTCTTTTGCATATCTGAGCTGTGTGTCAAAAGTTAAGTTTTCTGGCTGAATTGAGTCCTACTGCCCATTCTGAGATGCACTTTGTTCTATCTCCTCAGGGAAAGCTCAGATTTGAAAAAATTGACTGTTTTTTGGGCTTCTCAGACTGTGGGGTACATGAATATAAATTTCCTTTGCATATCTGAGCTGTGTGTCAAAAGTTAAATTTTCTGGTTGAATTGATTCCTACTGCCTATTCTGAGATACAGATCCTCAGGTAAAGTTCAGACTTGAGAAGTGTGTGTTTTTGGTCTTTTCATACCTTGCGTAACATGAACATTTGTTTCTTTTGCATATCTGAGCTGTGTGTCAAAAGTTAAGTTTTCTGGCTGAATTGAGTCCTACTGCCCATTCTGAGATGCACTTTGTTCTATCTCCTCAGGGAAAGCTCAGATTTGAAAAAATTGACTGTTTTTTGGGCTTCTCAGACTGTGGGGTACATGAATATAGGTTTGTTTTGCATATCTGAGCTGTGTATCAAAGTTAAGTTTTCTGGCTGAATTGAGGCCTACTGCCCATTCTGAGATGCACTTTGGTCTATCTCCTTAGGGAAAGCTCAGATTTGAAAAAATTGACTGTTTTTTGGGATTTTCAGACTGTGGGGTACATGAATATATGTTTGCTTTGAATAATTGAGCTGTGTGTCAAAAGTTAAGTTTTCTGGCTGAATTGAGTCCTACTGCCTATTGTGAAATGAACTTTGGTCTATCTCCTCAGGGAACGCTCAGATTTGAGAATTGTGTGTTTTTGGTGTTTTCAGACTGTGGGGTACATGAATATAAATTTCTTTTGCATATCTGAGCTGTGTGTCAAAAGTCAAGTTTTCTGGCTGAATTGAGCCCTACTGCCCATTTTGAGATGCACTTTGGTCTATCTCCTCAGGGAACGCTCAGATTTGAAACAATTGACTGTTTTTTGGCTTCTCAGACTGTGGGGTACATGAATATAAATTTCTTTTGCATATCTGAGCTGTGTGTCAAAAGTCAAGTTTTCTGGCTGAATTGAGCCCTACTGCCCATTTTGAGATGCACTTTGGTCTATCTCCTCAGGGAAAGCTCAGATTTGAAACAATTGACTGTTTTTTGGGCTTCTCAGACTTTAGGGTACATGAATATTGGTTTGTTTTGCATATCTGAGCTGTGTGTCAAAAGTTAAATTTTCTGGTTGAATTGAGTCCTACTGCCTATTCTGTGATACAGATCCTCAGGTAAAGTTCAGATTTGAGAATTGTGTGTTTTTGCTGTTTTCATACTTTTCGTAACATGAACATGTGTTTCTTTTGAAAATCTGAGCTTGGGTTAAAAGTTAAGTTTTCTGGCTGAATTGAGGCCTACTGCCCATTCTGAGATGCACTTTGGTCTATCTCCTCAGGGAAAGCTCAGATTTGAAAAAATTGACTGTTTTTTGGGCTTCTCAGACTGTGGGGTACATGAATATTGGTTTGTTTTGCATATCTGAGCTGTGTGTCAAAAGTTAAATTTTCTGGTTGAATTGAGTCCTACTGCCTATTCTGAGATACAGATCCTCAGGTAAAGTTCAGACTTGAGAAGTGTGTGTTTTTGCTGTTTTCATACTTTTCGTAACATAAACATGTGTTTCTTTTGCATATCTGAGCTGTATGTCAAAAGTTAAGTTTTCTGGCTGAATTGAGCCCTACTGCCCATTCTGCGATGCACTTTGGTCTATCTCCTCAGGGAAAGCTCAGATTTGAAGAAATTGACTGTTTTTTGGGCTTTTCAGACTGTGGGGTACATGAATATATGTTTGTTTTCCATATCTGAGCTCTGTGTCAAAAGTTAAGTTTTCTGGCTGAATTGAGTCCTACTGCCTATTCTGAAATGAACTTTGGTCTATCTCCTCAGGGAACGCTCAGATTTGAGAATTGTGTGTTTTTGGTGTTTTCAGACTGTGGGGTACATGAATATAAATTTCTTTTGCATATCTGAGCTGTGTGTCAAAAGTCAAGTTTTCTGGCTGAATTGAGCCCTACTGCCCATTTTGAGATGCACTTTGGTCTATCTCCTCAGGGAACGCTCAGATTTGAAACAATTGACTGTTTTTTGGGCTTCTCAGACTGTGGGGTACATGAATATAAATTTCTTTTGCATATCTGAGCTGTGTGTCAAAAGTCAAGTTTTCTGGCTGAATTGAGCCCTACTGCCCATTTTGAGATGCACTTTGGTCTATCTCCTCAGGGAAAGCTCAGATTTGAAACAATTGACTGTTTTTTGGGCTTCTCAGACTTTAGGGTACATGAATATTGGTTTGTTTTGCATATCTGAGCTGTGTGTCAAAAGTTAAATTTTCTGGTTGAATTGAGTCCTACTGCCTATTCTGAGATACAGATCCTCAGGTAAAGTTCAGATTTGAGAATTGTGTGTTTTTGCTGTTTTCATACTTTTCGTAACATGAACATGTGTTTCTTTTGAAAATCTGAGCTTGCGTTAAAAGTTAAGTTTTCTGGCTGAATTGAGGCCTACTGCCCATTCTGAGATGCACTTTGGTCTATCTCCTCAGGGAAAGCTCAGATTTGAAAAAATTGACTGTTTTTTGTGATTTTCAGACTGTGGGGTACATGAATATATGTTTGCTTTGAATAATTGAGCTGTGTGTCAAAAGTTAAATTTTCTGGTTGATTTGATTCCTACTGCCTATTCTGAGATACAGATCCTCAGGTAAAGTTCAGACTTGAGAAGTGTGTGTTTTTGGTCTTTTCATACCTTGCGTAACATGAACATGTGTTTCTTTTGCATATCTGAGCTGTATGTCAAAAGTTAAGTTTTCTGGCTGAATTGAGCCCTACTGCCCATTCTGAGATGCAGTTTGTTCTATCTCCTCAGGGAAAGCTCAGATTTGAAAAAATTGACTGTTTTTTGGGCTTCTCAGACTGTGGGGTACATGAATATATGTTTGTTTTGCATATCTGAGCTCTGTGTCAAAAGTTAAGTTTTCTGGCTGAATTGAGTCCTACTGCCTATTCTGAAATGCACTTTGGTCTATCTCCTCAGGGAACGCTCAGATTTGAGAATTGTGTGTTTTGGGGATTTTCAGACTGTTGGGTGCATGAATATAAATTTCTTTTGCATATCTGAGCTGTGTGTCAAAAGTCAAGTTTTCTGGCTGAATTGAGCCCTACTGCCCATTTTGAGATGCACTTTGGTCTATCTCCTCAGGGAACGCTCAGATTTGAAACAATTGACTGTTTTTTGGGCTTCTCAGATTGTGGGGTACATGAATATAAATTTCTTTTGCATATCTGAGCTGTGTGTCAAAAGTCAAGTTTTCTGGCTGAATTGAGCCCTACTGCCCATTTTGAGATGCACTTTGGTCTATCTCCTCAGGGAAAGCTCAGATTTGAAACAATTGACTGTTTTTTGGGCTTCTCAGACTTTAGGGTACATGAATATTGGTTTGTTTTGCATATCTGAGCTGTGTGTCAAAAGTTAAATTTTCTGGTTGAATTGAGTCCTACTGCCTATTCTGAGATACAGATCCTCAGGTAAAGTTCAGATTTGAGAATTGTGTGTTTTTGCTGTTTTCATACCTTGCGTAACATGAACATGTGTTTCTTTTGCATATCTGAGCTGTATGTCAAAAGTTAAGTTTTCTGGCTGAATTGAGCCCTACTGCCCATTCTGAGATGCAGTTTGTTCTATCTCCTCAGGGAAAGCTCAGATTTGAAAAAATTGACTGTTTTTTGGGCTTCTCAGACTGTGGGGTACATGAATATATGTTTGTTTTGCATATCTGAGCTCTGTGTCAAAAGTTAAGTTTTCTGGCTGAATTGAGTCCTACTGCCTATTCTGAAATGCACTTTGGTCTATCTCCTCAGGGAACGCTCAGATTTGAGAATTGTGTGTTTTGGGGATTTTCAGACTGTTGGGTGCATGAATATACGTTTGTTTTGCATATCTGAGCTGTGTGTCAAAAGTTAAGTTTTCTGGTTGAATTGAGTCCTACTGCCTATTCTGAGATACATATCCTAAGGTAAAGTTCAGATTTGAGAAGTGTGTGTTTTTGGTGTTTTCATACCTTGCGTAACATGAACATGTGTTTCTTTTGCATATCTGAGCTGTATGTCAAAAGTTAAGTTTTCTGGCTGAATTGAGCCCTACTGCCCATTCTGCGATGCACTTTGGTCTATCTCCTCAGGGAAAGCTCAGATTTGAAGAAATTGACTGTTTTTTGGGCTTTTCAGACTGTGCGGTACATGAATATATGTTTGTTTTCCATATCTGAGCTCTGTGTCAAAAGTTAAGTTTTCTGGCTGAATTGAGTCCTACTGCCTATTCTGAAATGAACTTTGATCTATCTCCTCAGGGAACGCTCAGATTTGAGAATTGTGTGTTTTTGGTGTTTTCAGACTGTGGGGTACATGAATATAAATTTCTTTTGCATATCTGAGCTGTGTGTCAAAAGTCAAGTTTTCTGGCTGAATTGGCTGCCCATTTTGAGATGCACTTTGGTCTATCTCCTCAGGGAAAGCTCAGATTTGAAACAATTGACTGTTTTTTGGGCTTCTCAGACTGTAGGGTACATGAATATAGGTTTGTTTTGCATATCTGAGCTGTGTGTAAAAGTTAAATTTTCTGGTTGAATTGAGTCCTACTGCCCATTCTGAGATGCAGTTTGTTCTATCTCCTCAGGGAAAGCTCAGATTTGAAAAAATTGACTGTTTTTTGGGCTTCTCAGACTGTGGGGTACATGAATATATGTTTGTTTTGCATATCTGAGCTCTGTGTCAAAAGTTAAGTTTTCTGGCTGAATTCAGTCCTACTGCCTGTTCTGAAATGCACTTTGGTCTATCTCCTCAGGGAAAGCTCAGATTTGAAAAAATTGACTGTTTTTTGTGATTTTCAGACTGTGGGGTACATGAATATACGTTTGCTTTGAATAATTGAGCTGTGTGTCAAAAGTTAAATTTTCTGGTTGATTTGATTCCTACTGCCTATTCTGAGATACAGATCCTCAGGTAAAGTTCAGACTTGAGAAGTGTGTGTTTTTGGTGTTTTCATACCTTGCGTAACATGAACATGTGTTTCTTTTGCATATCTGAGCTGTATGTCAAAAGTTAAGTTTTCTGGCTGAATTGAGCCCTACTGCCCATTCTGCGATGCACTTTGGTCTATCTCCTCAGGGAAAGCTCAGATTTGAAGAAATTGACTGTTTTTTGGGCTTTTCAGACTGTGCGGTACATGAATATATGTTTGTTTTCCATATCTGAGCTCTGTGTCAAAAGTTAAGTTTTCTGGCTGAATTGAGTCCTACTGCCTATTCTGAAATGAACTTTGGTCTATCTCCTCAGGGAACGCTCAGATTTGAGAATTGTGTGTTTTTGGTGTTTTCAGACTGTGGGGTACATGAATATATGTTTGTTTTGCATATCTGAGCTCTGTGTCAAAAGTTAAGTTTTCTGGCTGAATTCAGTCCTACTGCCTATTCTGAAATGCACTGTGGTCTATCTCCTCAGGGAACGCTCAGATTTGAGAATTGTGTGTTTTGGGGATTTTCAGACTGTTGGGTGCATGAATATACTTTTGTTTTGCATATCTGAGCTGTGTGTCAAAAGTTAAGTTTTCTGGCTGAATTGAGTCCTACTGCCCATTCTAAGATGCACTTTGGTCTATCTCCTCAGGGAAAGCTCAGATTTGAAAAAATTGACTGTTTTTTGGGCTTCTCAGACTGTGGGGTACATGAATATATGTTTGTTTTGCATATCTGAGCTCTGTGTCAAAAGTTAAGTTTTCTGCTGAATTGAGTCCTACTGCCTATTCTGAGATGCACTTTGGTCTATCTCCTCAGGGAACGCTCAGATTTGAGAATTGTGTGTTTTTGGTGTTTTCAGACTGTGGGGTACATGAATATAAATTTCCTTTGCATATCTGAGCTGTGTGTCAAAAGTTAAATTTTCTGGTTGAATTGATTCCTACTGCCTATTCTGAGATACAGATCCTCAGGTACAGTAGAGATTTGAGAATTGTGTGTTTTTGGTATTTTCATACTTTGCGTAGCATGAACATGTGTTTCTTTTGCATATCTGAGCTGTGTGTCAAATTTAAGTTTTCTGGCTGAATTGAGCCCTACTGCCCATTTTGAGATGCACTTTGGTCTATCTCCTCAGGGAAAGCTCAGATTTGAAACAATTGACTGTTTTTTGGGCTTCTCAGACTTTAGGGTACATGAATATTGGTTTGTTTTGCATATCTGAGCTGTGTGTCAAAAGTTAAATTTTCTGGTTGAATTGAGTCCTACTGCCTATTCTGAGATACAGATCCTCAGGTAAAGTTCAGATTTGAGAATTGTGTGTTTTTGCTGTTTTCATACTTTTCGTAACATAAACATGTGTTTCTTTTGAAAATCTGAGCTTGGGTTAAAAGTTAAGTTTTCTGGCTGAATTGAGCCCTACTGCCCATTCTGCGATGCACTTTGGTCTATCTCCTCAGGGAAAGCTCAGATTTGAAGAAATTGACTGTTTTTTGGGCTTTTCAGACTGTGCGGTACATGAATATATGTTTTCCATATCTGAGCTCTGTGTCAAAAGTTAAGTTTTCTGGCTGAATTGAGTCCTACTGCCTATTCTGAAATGAACTTTGGTCTATCTCCTCAGGGAACGCTCAGATTTGAGAATTGTGTGTTTTTGGTGTTTTCAGACTGTGGGGTACATGAATATATGTTTGTTTTGCATATCTGAGCTCTGTGTCAAAAGTTAAGTTTTCTGGCTGAATTCAGTCCTACTGCCTATTCTGAAATGCACTTTGGTCTATCTCCTCAGGGAACGCTCAGATTTGAGAATTGTGTGTTTTGGGGATTTTCAGACTGTTGGGTGCATGAATATACTTTTGTTTTGCATATCTGAGCTGTGTGTCAAAAGTTAAGTTTTCTGGCTGAATTGAGTCCTACTGCCCATTCTGAGATGCACTTTGGTCTATCTCCTCAGGGAAAGCTCAGATTTGAAAAAATTAACTGTTTTTTGGGCTTCTCAGACTGTGGGGTACATGAATATATGTTTGTTTTGCATATCTGAGCTCTGTGTCAAAAGTTAAGTTTTCTGCTGAATTGAGTCCTACTGCCTATTCTGAGATGCACTTTGGTCTATCTCCTCAGGGAACGCTCAGATTTGAGAATTGTGTGTTTTTGGTGTTTTCAGACTGTGGGGTACATGAATATAAATTTCCTTTGCATATCTGAGCTGTGTGTCAAAAGTTAAATTTTCTGGTTGAATTGATTCCTACTGCCTATTCTGAGATACAGATCCTCAGGTACAGTAGAGATTTGAGAATTGTGTGTTTTTGGTATTTTCATATTGCGTAGCATGAACATGTGTTTCTTTTGAAAATCTGAGCTTGGGTTAAAAGTTAAGTTTTCTGGCTGAATTGAGGCCTACTGCCCATTCTGAGATGAACTTTGGTCTATCTCCTCAGGGAAAGCTCAGATTTGAAAAAATTGACTGTCTTTTGTGATTTTCAGACTGTGGGGTACATGAATATATGTTTGCTTTGAATAATTGAGCTGTGTGTCAAAAGTTAAATTTTCTGGTTGATTTGATTCCTACTGCCTATTCTGAGATACAGATCCTCAGGTAAAGTTCAGACTTGAGAAGTGTGTGTTTTTGGTCTTTTCATACCTTGCGTAATATGAACATGTGTTTCTTTTGCATATCTGAGCTGTATGTCAAAAGTTAAGTTTTCTGGCTGAATTGAGCCCTACTGCCCATTCTGAGATGCAGTTTGTTCTATCTCCTCACGGAAAGCTCAGATTTGAAAAAATTGACTGTTTTTTGGGCTTCTCAGACTGTGGGGTACATGAATATATGTTTGTTTTGCATATCTGAGCTCTGTGTCAAAAGTTAAGTTTTCTGGCTTAATTCAGTCCTACTGCCTATTCTGAAATGCACTTTGGTCTATCTCCTCAGGGAACGCTCAGATTTGAGAATTGTGTGTTTTGGGGATTTTCAGACTGTTGGGTGCATGAATATACGTTTGTTTTGCATATCTGAGCTGTGTGTCAAAAGTTAAGTTTTCTGGTTGAATTGAGTCCTACGGCCTATTCTGAGATACATATCCTCAGGTAAAGTTCAGATTTGAGAAGTGTGTGTTTTTGGTGTTTTCATACCTTGCGTAACATGAAAATGTGTTTCTTTTGCATATCTGAGCTGTGTGTCAAAAGTCAAGTTTTCTGGCTGAATTGAGCCCTACTGCCCATTTTGAGATGCACTTTGGTCTATCTCCTCAGGGAAAGCTCAGATTTGAAACAATTGACTGTTTTTTGGGCTTCTCAGACTGTAGGGTACATGAATATAGGTTTGTTTTGCATATCTGAGCTGTGTGTAAAAGTTAAATTTTCTGGTTGAATTGAGTCCTACTGCCCATTCTGAGATGCAGTTTGTTCTATCTCCTCAGGGAAAGCTCAGATTTGAAAAAATTGACTGTTTTTTGGGCTTCTCAGACTGTGGGGTACATGAATATGTGTTTGTTTTGCATATCTGAGCTCTGTGTCAAAAGTTAAGTTTTCTGGCTGAATTCAGTCCTACTGCCTGTTCTGAAATGCACTTTGGTCTATCTCCTCAGGGAAAGCTCAGATTTGAAAAAATTGACTGTTTTTTGTGATTTTCAGACTGTGGGGTACATGAATATACGTTTGCTTTGAATAATTGAGCTGTGTGTCAAAAGTTAAATTTTCTGGTTGATTTGATTCCTACTGCCTATTCTGAGATACAGATCCTCAGGTAAAGTTCAGACTTGAGAAGTGTGTGTTTTTGGTGTTTTCATACCTTGCGTAACATGAACATGTGTTTCTTTTGCATATCTGAGCTGTATGTCAAAAGTTAAGTTTTCTGGCTGAATTGAGCCCTACTGCCCATTCTGCGATGCACTTTGGTCTATCTCCTCAGGGAAAGCTCAGATTTGAAGAAATTGACTGTTTTTGGGCTTTTCAGACTGTGGGGTACATGAATATATGTTTGTTTTGCATATCTGAGCTCTGTGTCAAAAGTTAAGTTTTCTGGCTGAATTCAGTCCTACTGCCTATTCTGAAATGCACTTTGGTCTATCTCCTCAGGGAACGCTCAGATTTGAGAATTGTGTGTTTTGGGGATTTTCAGACTGTTGGGTGCATGAATGTACTTTTGTTTTGCATATCTGAGCTGTGTGTCAAAAGTTAAATTTTCTGGTTGAATTGATTCCTACTGCCTATTCTGAGATACAGATCCTCAGGTACAGTAGAGATTTGAGAATTGTGTGTTTTTGGTATTTTCATACTTTGCGTAGCATGAACATGTGTTTCTTTTGCATATCTGAGCTGTGTGTCAAAAGTTAAGTTTTCTGGCTGAATTGAGCCCTACTGCCCATTTTGAGATGCACTTTGGTCTATCTCCTCAGGGAAAGCTCAGATTTGAAACAATTGACTGTTTTTTGGGCTTCTCAGACTTTAGGGTACATGAATATTGGTTTGTTTTGCATATCTGAGCTGTTTGTCAAAAGTTAAATTTTCTGGTTGAATTGAGTCCTACTGCCTATTCTGAGATACAGATCCTCAGGTAAAGTTCAGATTTGAGAATTGTGTGTTTTTGCTGTTTTCATACTTTTCGTAACATAAACATGTGTTTCTTTTGAAAATCTGAGCTTGGGTTAAAAGTTAAGTTTTCTGGCTGAATTGAGGCCTACTGCCCATTCTGAGATGAACTTTGGTCTATCTCCTCAGGGAAAGCTCAGATTTGAAAAAATTGACTGTTTTTTGTGATTTTCAGACTGTGGGGTACATGAATATATGTTTGCTTTGAATAATTGAGCTGTGTGTCAAAAGTTAAATTTTCTGGTTGATTTGATTCCTACTGCCTATTCTGAGATACAGATCCTCAGGTAAAGTTCAGACTTGAGAAGTGTGTGTTTTTGGTCTTTTCATACCTTGCGTAACATGAACATGTGTTTCTTTTGCATATCTGAGCTGTATGTCAAAAGTTAAGTTTTCTGGCTGAATTGAGCCCTACTGCCCATTCTGAGATGCAGTTTGTTCTATCTCCTCAGGGAAAGCTCAGATTTGAAAAAATTGACTGTTTTTTGGGCTTCTCAGACTGTGGGGTACATGAATATATGTTTGTTTTGCATATCTGAGCTCTGTGTCAAAAGTTAAGTTTTCTGGCTGAATTCAGTCCTACTGCCTATTCTGAAATGCACTTTGGTCTATCTCCTCAGGGAACGCTCAGATTTGAGAATTGTGTGTTTTGGGGATTTTCAGACTGTTGGGTGCATGAATATACGTTTGTTTTGCATATCTGAGCTGTGTGTCAAAAGTTAAGTTTTCTGGTTGAATTGAGTCCTACGGCCTATTCTGAGATACATATCCTCAGGTAAAGTTCAGATTTGAGAAGTGTGTGTTTTTGGTGTTTTCATACCTTGCGTAACATGAAAATGTGTTTCTTTTGCATATCTGAGCTGTGTGTCAAAAGTCAAGTTTTCTGGCTGAATTGAGCCCTACTGCCCATTTTGAGATGCACTTTGGTCTATCTCCTCAGGGAAAGCTCAGATTTGAAACAATTGACTGTTTTTTGGGCTTCTCAGACTGTAGGGTACATGAATATAGGTTTGTTTTGCATATCTGAGCTGTGTGTAAAAGTTAAATTTTCTGGTTGAATTGAGTCCTACTGCCCATTCTGAGATGCAGTTTGTTCTATCTCCTCAGGGAAAGCTCAGATTTGAAAAAATTGACTGTTTTTTGGGCTTCTCAGACTGTGGGGTACATGAATATATGTTTGTTTTGCATATCTGAGCTCTGTGTCAAAAGTTAAGTTTTCTGGCTGAATTCAGTCCTACTGCCTGTTCTGAAATGCACTTTGGTCTATCTCCTCAGGGAAAGCTCAGATTTGAAAAAATTGACTGTTTTTTGTGATTTTCAGACTGTGGGGTACATGAATATACGTTTGCTTTGAATAATTGAGCTGTGTGTCAAAAGTTAAATTTTCTGGTTGATTTGATTCCTACTGCCTATTCTGAGATACAGATCCTCAGGTAAAGTTCAGACTTGAGAAGTGTGTGTTTTTGGTGTTTTCATACCTTGCGTAACATGAAAATGTGTTTCTTTTGCATATCTGAGCTGTATGTCAAAAGTTAAGTTTTCTGGCTGAATTGAGCCCTACTGCCCATTCTGCGATGCACTTTGGTCTATCTCCTCAGGGAAAGCTCAGATTTGAAGAAATTGACTGTTTTTTGGGCTTTTCAGACTGTGCGGTACATGAATATATGTTTGTTTTCCATATCTGAGCTCTGTCTCAAAAGTTAAGTTTTCTGGCTGAATTGAGTCCTACTGCCTATTCTGAAATGAACTTTGGTCTATCTCCTCAGGGAACGCTCAGATTTGAGAATTGTGTGTTTTTGGTGTTTTCAGACTGTGGGGTACATGAATATATGTTTGTTTTGCATATCTGAGCTCTGTGTCAAAAGTTAAGTTTTCTGGCTGAATTCAGTCCTACTGCCTATTCTGAAATGCACTTTGGTCTATCTCCTCAGGGAACGCTCAGATTTGAGAATTGTGTGTTTTGGGGATTTTCAGACTGTTGGGTGCATGAATGTACTTTTGTTTTGCATATCTGAGCTGTGTGTCAAAAGTTAAATTTTCTGGTTGAATTGATTCCTACTGCCTATTCTGAGATACAGATCCTCAGGTACAGTAGAGATTTGAGAATTGTGTGTTTTTGGTATTTTCATACTTTGCGTAGCATGAACATGTGTTTCTTTTGCATATCTGAGCTGTGTGTCAAAAGTTAAGTTTTCTGGCTGAATTGAGCCCTACTGCCCATTTTGAGATGCACTTTGGTCTCTCTCCTCAGGGAAAGCTCAGATTTGAAACAATTGACTGTTTTTTGGGCTTCTCAGACTGTAGGGTACATGAATATAGGTTTGTTTTGCATATCTGAGCTGTGTGTAAAAGTTAAATTTTCTGGTTGAATTGAGTCCTACTGCCCATTCTGAGATGCAGTTTGGTCTATCTCCTCAGGGAAAGCTCAGATTTGAAAAAATTGACTGTTTTTTGGGCTTCTCAGACTGTGGGGTACATGAATATATGTTTGTTTTGCATATCTGAGCTCTGTGTCAAAAGTTAAGTTTTCTGGCTGAATTCAGTCCTACTGCCTATTCTGAAATGCACTTTGGTCTATCTCCTCAGGGAACGCTCAGATTTGAGAATTGTGTGTTTTGGGGATTTTCAGACTGTTGGGTGCATGAATATACGTTTGTTTTGGATATCTGAGCTGTGTATCAAAAGTTAAGTTTTCTGGTTGAATTGAGTCCTACGGCCTATTCTGAGATACATATCCTCAGGTAAAGTTCAGATTTGAGAAGTGTGTGTTTTTGGTGTTTTCATACCTTGCGTAACATGAAAATGTGTTTCTTTTGCATATCTGAGCTGTGTGTCAAAAGTCAAGTTTTCTGGCTGAATTGAGCCCTACTGCCCATTTTGAGATGCACTTTGGTCTATCTCCTCAGGGAAAGCTCAGATTTGAAACAATTGACTGTTTTTTGGGCTTCTCAGACTGTAGGGTACATGAATATAGGTTTGTTTTGCATATCTGAGCTGTGTGTAAAAGTTAAATTTTCTGGTTGAATTGAGTCCTACTGCCCATTCTGAGATGCAGTTTGTTCTATCTCCTCAGGGAAAGCTCAGATTTGAAAAAATTGACTGTTTTTTGGGCTTCTCAGACTGTGGGGTACATGAATATATGTTTGTTTTGCATATCTGAGCTCTGTGTCAAAAGTTAAGTTTTCTGGCTGAATTCAGTCCTACTGCCTGTTCTGAAATGCACTTTGGTCTATCTCCTCAGGGAAAGCTCAGATTTGAAAAAATTGACTGTTTTTTGTGATTTTCAGACTGTGGGGTACATGAATATACGTTTGCTTTGAATAATTGAGCTGTGTGTCAAAAGTTAAATTTTCTGGTTGATTTGATTCCTACTGCCTATTCTGAGATACAGATCCTCAGGTAAAGTTCAGACTTGAGAAGTGTGTGTTTTTGGTGTTTTCATACCTTGCGTAACATGAAAATGTGTTTCTTTTACATATCTGAGCTGTATGTCAAAAGTTAAGTTTTCTGGCTGAATTGAGCCCTACTGCCCATTCTGCGATGCACTTTGGTCTATCTCCTCAGGGAAAGCTCAGATTTGAAGAAATTGACTGTTTTTTGGGCTTTTCAGACTGTGCGGTACATGAATATATGTTTGTTTTCCATATCTGAGCTCTGTGTTAAAAGTTAAGTTTTCTGGCTGAATTGAGTCCTACTGCCTATTCTGAAATGAACTTTGGTCTATCTCCTCAGGGAACGCTCAGATTTGAGAATTGTGTGTTTTTGGTGTTTTCAGACTGTGGGGTACATGAATATAAATTTCTTTTGCATATCTGAGCTGTGTGTCAAAAGTCAAGTTTTCTGGCTGAATTGAGCCCTACTCCCCATTTTGAGATGCACTTTGGTCTATCTCCTCAGGGAAAGCTCAGATTTGAAACAATTGACTGTTTTTTGGGCTTCTCAGACTGTAGGGTACATGAATATAGGTTTGTTTTGCATATCTGAGCTGTGTGTAAAAGTTAAGTTTTCTGGTTGAATTGAGTCCTACTGCCTATTCTGAGATACAGATCCTCAGGTAAAGTAGAGATTTGAGAATTGTGTGTTTTTGGTCTTTTCATACTTTGCATAACATGAACATGTCTTTCTTTTGCATATCTGAGCTGTGTGTCAAAAGTTAAGTTTTCTGGCTGAATTGAGTCCTACTGCCCATTCTGAGATGCACTTTGTTCTATCTCCTCAGGGAAAGCTCAGATTTGAAACAATTGACTGTTTTTTGGGCTTCTCAGACTGTGGGGTACATGAATATATGTTTGTTTTGCATATCTGAGCTCTGTGTCAAAAGTTAAGTTTTCTGGCTGAATTCAGTCCTACTGCCTGTTCTATAATGCACTTTGGTCTTTCTCCTCAGGGAACGCTCAGATTTGAGAATTGTGTGTTTTGGGGATTTTCAGACTGTTGGGTGCATGAATATACTTTTGTTTTGCATATCTGAGCTGTGTGTCAAAAGTTAAGTTTTCTGGCTGAATTGAGCCCTACTGCCCATTCTGCGATGCACTTTGGTCTATCTCCTCAGGGAAAGCTCAGATTTGAAAAAATTGACTGTTTTTTGGGCTTTTCAGACTGTGCAGTACATGAATATATGTTTGTTTTCCATATCTGAGCTCTGTGTCAAAAGTTAAGTTTTCTGGCTAAATTGAGCCCTACTGCCGATTCTGAGATGCACTTTGGTCTATCTCCTCAGGGAAAGCTCAGATTTGAAACAATTGACTGTTTTTTGGGCTTCTCAGACTGTAGGGTACATGAATATAGGTTTATCCTGCATATCTGAGCTGTGTGTCAAAAGTTAAATTTTCTAGTTGAATTGAGTCCTACTGCCTATTCTGAGATACAGATCCTCAGGTAAAGTAGAGATTTGAGAATTGTGTGTTTTTGGTCTTTTCATACTTTGCATAACATGAACATGTCTTTCTTTTGCATATATGAGCTGTGTGTCAAAAATAATGTTTTCTAGCTGAATTGAGGCCTACTGCCCATTTTGAGATGCACTTTGGTCTATCTCCTCAGGGAAAGCTCAGATTTGAAAAAATTGACTGTTTTTTGGGCTTCTCAGACTGTGGGGTACATGAATATAGGTTTGGTTTACATATCTGAGCTCTGTATCAAAGTTAAGTTTTCTGGCTGAATTGAGTCCTACTGCCCATTCTGAGATACAGATCCTCAGGTAAAGTTCAGACTTGAGAAGTGTGTGTTTTTGGTCTTTTCATACATTGCGTAACATGAACATGTGTTTCTTTTGCATATCTGAGCTGTGTGTCAAAAGTTAAGTTTTCTGGCTGAATTGAGTCCTACTGCCCATTCTGAGATGCACTTTGTTCTATCTCCTCAGGGAAAGCTCAGATTTGAAAAAATGGACTGTTTTTTGGGCTTCTCAGACTGTGGGGTACATGAATATAGGTTTGTTTTGCATATCTGAGCTGTGTATCAAAGTTAAGTTTTCTGGCTGAATTGAGGCCTACTGCCCATTCTGAGATGCACTTTGGTCTATCTCCTCATGGAAAGCTCAGATTTGAAAAAATTGACTGTTTTTTGGGCTTCTCAGACTGTGGGGTACATGAATATATGTTTGTTTTGCATATCTGAGCTCTGTGTCAAAAGTTAAGTTTTCTGGCTGAATTGAGTCCTACTGCCCATTCTGAGATGCACTTTGTTCTATCTCCTCAGGGAAAGCTCAGATTTGAAAAAATGGACTGTTTTTTGGGCTTCTCAGACTGTGGGGTACATGAATATAGGTTTGTTTTGCATATCTGAGCTGTGTATCAAAGTTAAGTTTTCTGGCTGAATTGAGGCCTACTGCCCATTCTGAGATGCACTTTGGTCTATCTCCTCAGGGAACGCTCAGATTTGAGAATTGTGTGTTTTGGGGATTTTCAGACTGTTGGGTGCATGAATATACTTTTGTTTTGCATATCTGAGCTGTGTGTGTCAAAAGTTAAGTTTTCTGGCTGAATTGAGGCCTACTGCCCATTCTGAGATGCACTTTGGTCTATCTCCTCATGGAAAGCTCAGATTTGAAAAAATTGACTGTTTTTTGGGCTTCTCAGACTGTGGGGTACATGAATATATGTTTGTTTTGCATATCTGAGCTCTGTGTCAAAAGTTAAGTTTTCTGGCTGAATTGAGTCCTACTGCCTATTCTGAGATGCACTTTGGTCTATCTCCTCAGAGAACGCTCAGATTTGAGAATTGTGTGTTTTTGGTGTTTTCAGACTGTGGGGTACATGAATATAAATTTCCTTTGCATATCTGAGCTGTGTGTCAAAAGTTAAATTTTCTGGTTGAATTGATTCCTACTGCCTATTCTGAGATACAGATCCTCAGGTACAGTAGAGATTTGAGAATTGTGTGTTTTTGGTGTTTTCATACTTTGCGTAACATGAACATGTGTTTCTTTTGCATATCTGAGCTGTGTGTCAAAAGTTAAGTTTTCTGGCTGAATTGATTCCTACTGCCTATTCTGAGATACAGATCCTCAGGTAAAGTTCAGACTTGAGAAGTGTGTGTTTTTGGTCTTTTCATACATTGCGTAACATGAACATGTGTTTCTTTTGCATATCTGAGCTGTGTGTCAAAAGTTAAGTTTTCTGGCTGAATTGAGTCCTACTGCCCATTCTGAGATGCACTTTGTTCTATCTCCTCAGGGAAAGCTCAGATTTGAAAAAATTGACTGTTTTTTGGGCTTCTCAGACTGTGGGGTACATGAATATAGGTTTGTTTTGCATATCTGAGCTGTGTATCAAAGTTAAGTTTTCTGGCTGAATTGAGGCCTACTGCCCATTCTGAGATGCACTTTGGTCTATCTCCTCAGGGAAAGCTCATTTGAAAAAATTGACTGTTTTTTGTGATTTTCAGACTGTGGGGTACATGAATATATGTTTGCTTTGAATAATTGAGCTGTGTGTCAAAAGTTAAATTTTCTGGTTGAATTGATTCCTACTGCCTATTCTGAGATACAGATCCTCAGGTAAAGTACAGACTTGAGAAGTGTGTGTTTTTGGTCTTTTCATACCTTGCGTAACATGTGTTTCTTTTGCATATCTGAGCTGTATGTCAAAAGTTAAGTTTTCTGGCTGAATTGAGCCCTATTGCCCATTCTGAGATGCAGTTTGTTCTATCTCCTCAGGGAAAGCTCAGATTTGAAAAAATTGACTGTTTTTTGGGCTTCTCAGACTGTGGGGTACATGAATATATGTTTGTTTTGCATATCTGAGCTCTGTGTCAAAAGTTAAGTTTTCTGGCTGAATTCAGTCCTACTGCCTATTCTGAAATGCACTTTGGTCTATCTCCTCAGGGAACGCTCAGATTTGAGAATTGTGTGTTTTGGGGATTTTCAGACAGTTGGGTGCATGAATATACTTTTGTTTTGCATATCTGAGCTGTGTGTCAAAAGTTAAGTTTTCTGGCTGAATTGAGGCCTACTGCCCATTCTGAGATGCACTTTGGTCTATCTCCTCAGGGAAAGCTCAGATTTGAAAAAATTGACTGTTTTTTGGGCTTCTCAGACTGTGGGGTACATGAATATATGTTTGTTTTGCATATCTGAGCTCTGTGTCAAAAGTTAAGTTTTCTGGCTAAATTGAGCCCTACTGCCGATTCTGAGATGCACTTTGGTCTATCTCCTCAGGGAAAGCTCAGATTTGAAACAATTGACTGTTTTTTGGGCTTCTCAGACTGTAGGGTACATGAATATAGGTTTGTCTTGCATATCTGAGCTGTGTGTCAAAAGTTAAATTTTCTAGTTGAATTGAGTCCTACTGCCTATTCTGAGATACAGATCCTCAGGTAAAGTAGAGATTTGAGAATTGTGTGTTTTTGGTCTTTTCATACTTTGCATAACATGAACATGTCTTTCTTTTGCATATATGAGCTGTGTGTCAAAAATAATGTTTTCTAGCTGAATTGAGGCCTACTGCCCATTTTGAGATGCACTTTGGTCTATCTCCTCAGGGAAAGCTCAGATTTGAAAAAATTGACTGTTTTTTGGGCTTCTCAGACTGTGGGGTACATGAACATGTGTTTCTTTTGAATATCTGAGCTGTGTGTCAAAAGTTAAGTTTTCTGGCTGAATTGATTCCTACTGCCTATTCTGAGATACAGATCCTCAGGTAAAGTTCAGACTTGAGAAGTGTGTGTTTCTGGTCTTTTCATACATTGCGTAACATGAACATGTGTTTCTTTTGCATATCTGAGCTGTGTGTCAAAAGTTCAGTTTTCTGGCTGAATTGAGCCCTATTGCCCATTCTGAGATGCAGTTTGTTCTATCTCCTCAGGGAAAGCTCAGATTTGAAAAAATTGACTGTTTTTTGGGCTTCTCAGACTGTGGGGTACATGAATATATGTTTGTTTTGCATATCTGAGCTCTGTGTCAAAAGTTAAGTTTTCTGGCTGAATTGAGTCCTACTGCCTATTCTGAGATGCACTTTGGTCTATCTCCTCAGAGAACGCTCAGATTTGAGAATTGTGTGTTTTTGGTGTTTTCAGACTGTGGGGTACATGAATATAAATTTCCTTTGCATATCTGAGCTGTGTGTCAAAAGTTAAATTTTCTGGTTGAATTGATTCCTACTGCCTATTCTGAGATACAGATCCTCAGGTACAGTAGAGATTTGAGAATTGTGTGTTTTTGGTGTTTTCATACTTTGCGTAACATGAACATGTGTTTCTTTTGCATATCTGAGCTGTGTGTCAAAAGTTAAGTTTTCTGGCTGAATTGATTCCTATTGCCTATTCTGAGATACAGATCCTCAGGTAAAGTTCAGACTTGAGAAGTGTGTGTTTTTGGTCTTTTCATACATTGCGTAACATGAACATGTGTTTCTTTTGCATATCTGAGCTGTGTGTCAAAAGTTAAGTTTTCTGGCTGAATTGAGTCCTACTGCCCATTCTGAGATGCACTTTGTTCTATCTCCTCAGGGAAAGCTCAGATTTGAAAAAATTGACTGTTTTTTGGGCTTCTCAGACTGTGGGGTACATGAATATAGGTTTGTTTTGCATATCTGAGCTGTGTATCAAAGTTAAGTTTTCTGGCTGAATTGAGGCCTACTGCCCATTCTGAGATGCACTTTGGTCTATCTCCTCAGGGAAAGCTCATTTGAAAAAATTGACTGTTTTTTGTGATTTTCAGACTGTGGGGTACATGAATATATGTTTGCTTTGAATAATTGAGCTGTGTGTCAAAAGTTAAATTTTCTGGTTGAATTGATTCCTACTGCCTATTCTGAGATACAGATCCTCAGGTAAAGTACAGACTTGAGAAGTGTGTGTTTTTGGTCTTTTCATACCTTGCGTAACATGTGTTTCTTTTGCATATCTGAGCTGTATGTCAAAAGTTAAGTTTTCTGGCTGAATTGAGCCCTATTGCCCATTCTGAGATGCAGTTTGTTCTATCTCCTCAGGGAAAGCTCAGATTTGAAAAAATTGACTGTTTTTTGGGCTTCTCAGACTGTGGGGTACATGAATATATGTTTGTTTTGCATATCTGAGCTCTGTGTCAAAAGTTAAGTTTTCTGGCTGAATTCAGTCCTACTGCCTATTCTGAAATGCACTTTGGTCTATCTCCTCAGGGAACGCTCAGATTTGAGAATTGTGTGTTTTGGGGATTTTCAGACAGTTGGGTGCATGAATATACTTTTGTTTTGCATATCTGAGCTGTGTGTCAAAAGTTAAGTTTTCTGGCTGAATTGAGGCCTACTGCCCATTCTGAGATGCACTTTGGTCTATCTCCTCAGGGAAAGCTCAGATTTGAAAAAATTTACTGTTTTTTGGGCTTCTCAGACTGTGGGGTACATGAATATATGTTTGTTTTGCATATCTGAGCTCTGTGTCAAAAGTTAAGTTTTCTGGCTGAATTGAGTCCTACTGCCTATTCTGAGATGCACTTTGGTCTATCTCCTCAGGGAAAGCTCAGATTTGAAAAAATTCACTGTTTTTTGGGATTTTCAGACTGTAGGGTGCATGAATATATGTTTGCTTTGAATAATTGAGCTGTGTGTCAAAAGTTAAATTTTCTGGTTGAATTGATTCCTACTGCCTATTCTGAAATACAGATCCTCAGGTAAAGTTCAGACTTGAGAAGTGTGTGTTTTTGGTCTTTTCATACCTTGCGTAACATGAACATGTGTTTCTTTTGCATATCTGAGCTGTGTGTCAAAAGTTAAGTTTTCTGTCTGAATTGAGCCCTACTGCCCATTCTGAGATGCAGTTTGTTCTATCTCCTCAGGGAAAGCTCAGATTTGAAAAAATTGACTGTTTTTTGGGCTTCTCAGACTGTGGGGTACATGAATATATGTTTGTTTTGCATATCTGAGCTCTGTGTCAAAAATTAAGTTTTCTGGCTGAATTCAGTCCTACTGCCTATTCTGAAATGCACTTTGGTCTATATCCTCAGGGAACGCTCAGATTTGAGAATTGTGTGTTTTGCGGATTTTCAGACTGTTCGGTGCATGAATATACTTTTGTTTTGCATATCTGAGCTGTGTGTCAAAAGTTAAGTTTTCTGGCTGAATTGAGCCCTACTGCCCATTCTGCGATGCACTTTGGTCTATCTCCTCAGGGAAAGCTCAGATTTGAAAAAATTGACTGTTTTTTGGGCTTTTCAGACTGTGCGGTACATGAATATATGTTTGTTTTCCATATCTGAGCTCTGTGTCAAAAGTTAAGTTTTCTGGCTAAATTGAGTCCTACTGCCTATTCTGAAATGCACTTTGGTCTATCTCCTCAGGGAACGCTCAGATTTGAGAATTGACTGTTTTTGGTGTTTTCAGACTGTGGGGTACATGAATATAGGTTTGTTTTGCATATCTGAGCTGTGCGTCAAAAGTTAAATTTTCTGGTTGAATTGAGTCCTACTGCCTATTCTGAGATACAGATCCTCAGGTAAAGTTCAGATTTGAGAATTGTGTGTTTTTGCTGTTTTCATACTTTTCGTAACATGAACATGTGTTTCTTTTGAAAATCTGAGGTTGGGTTAAAAGTTAAGTTTTCTGGCTGAATTGAGCCCTACTGCCCATTCTGAGATGCACTTTGTTCTATCTCCTCAGGGAAAGGTCAGATTTGAAACAATTGACTGTTTTTTGGGCTTCTCAGACTGTGGGGTACATGAATATATGTTTGTTTTGCATATCTGAGCTCTGTGTCAAAAGTTAAGTTTTCTGGCTGAATTGAGCCCTACTGCCCATTTTGAGATGCACTTTGGTCTATCTCCTCAGGGAAAGCTCAGATTTGAAACAATTGACTGTTTTTTGGGCTTCTCAGACTGTAGGGTACATGAATATAGGTTTGTTTTGCATATCTGAGCTGTGTGTAAAAGTTAAATTTTCTGGTTGAATTGAGTCCTACTGCCCATTCTGAGATGCAGTTTGTTCTATCTCCTCAGGGAAAGCTCAGATTTGAAAAAATTGACTGTTTTTTGGGCTTCTCAGACTGTGGGGTACATGAATATGTGTTTGTTTTGCATATCTGAGCTCTGTGTCAAAAGTTAAGTTTTCTGGCTGAATTCAGTCCTACTGCCTGTTCTGAAATGCACTTTGGTCTATCTCCTCAGGGAAAGCTCAGATTTGAAAAAATTGACTGTTTTTTGTGATTTTCAGACTGTGGGGTACATGAATATACGTTTGCTTTGAATAATTGAGCTGTGTGTCAAAAGTTAAATTTTCTGGTTGATTTGATTCCTACTGCCTATTCTGAGATACAGATCCTCAGGTAAAGTTCAGACTTGAGAAGTGTGTGTTTTTGGTGTTTTCATACCTTGCGTAACATGAACATGTGTTTCTTTTGCATATCTGAGCTGTATGTCAAAAGTTAAGTTTTCTGGCTGAATTGAGCCCTACTGCCCATTCTGCGATGCACTTTGGTCTATCTCCTCAGGGAAAGCTCAGATTTGAAGAAATTGACTGTTTTTGGGCTTTTCAGACTGTGCGGTACATGAATATATGTTTGTTTTCCATATCTGAGCTCTGTGTCAAAAGTTAAGTTTTCTGGCTGAATTGAGTCCTACTGCCTATTCTGAAATGAACTTTGGTCTATCTCCTCAGGGAACGCTCAGATTTGAGAATTGTGTGTTTTTGGTGTTTTCAGACTGTGGGGTACATGAATATATGTTTGTTTTGCATATCTGAGCTCTGTGTCAAAAGTTAAGTTTTCTGGCTGAATTCAGTCCTACTGCCTATTCTGAAATGCACTTTGGTCTATCTCCTCAGGGAACGCTCAGATTTGAGAATTGTGTGTTTTGGGGATTTTCAGACTGTTGGGTGCATGAATGTACTTTTGTTTTGCATATCTGAGCTGTGTGTCAAAAGTTAAATTTTCTGGTTGAATTGATTCCTACTGCCTATTCTGAGATACAGATCCTCAGGTACAGTAGAGATTTGAGAATTGTGTGTTTTTGGTATTTTCATACTTTGCGTAGCATGAACATGTGTTTCTTTTGCATATCTGAGCTGTGTGTCAAAAGTTAAGTTTTCTGGCTGAATTGAGCCCTACTGCCCATTTTGAGATGCACTTTGGTCTATCTCCTCAGGGAAAGCTCAGATTTGAAACAATTGACTGTTTTTTGGGCTTCTCAGACTTTAGGGTACATGAATATTGGTTTGTTTTGCATATCTGAGCTGTTTGTCAAAAGATAAATTTTCTGGTTGAATTGAGTCCTACTGCCTATTCTGAGATACAGATCCTCAGGTAAAGTTCAGATTTGAGAATTGTGTGTTTTTGCTGTTTTCATACTTTTCGTAACATAAACATGTGTTTCTTTTGAAAATCTGAGCTTGGGTTAAAAGTTAAGTTTTCTGGCTGAATTGAGGCCTACTGCCCATTCTGAGATGAACTTTGGTCTATCTCCTCAGGGAAAGCTCAGATTTGAAAAAATTGACTGTTTTTTGTGATTTTCAGACTGTGGGGTACATGAATATATGTTTGCTTTGAATAATTGAGCTGTGTGTCAAAAGTTAAATTTTCTGGTTGATTTGATTCCTACTGCCTATTCTGAGATACAGATCCTCAGGTAAAGTTCAGACTTGAGAAGTGTGTGTTTTTGGTCTTTTCATACCTTGCGTAACATGAACATGTGTTTCTTTTGCATATCTGAGCTGTATGTCAAAAGTTAAGTTTTCTGGCTGAATTGAGCCCTACTGCCCATTCTGAGATGCAGTTTGTTCTATCTCCTCAGGGAAAGCTCAGATTTGAAAAAATTGACTTTTTTGGGCTTCTCAGACTGTGGGGTACATGAATATATGTTTGTTTTGCATATCTGAGCTCTGTGTCAAAAGTTAAGTTTTCTGGCTGAATTCAGTCCTATTGCCTATTCTGAAATGCACTTTGGTCTATCTCCTCAGGGAACGCTCAGATTTGAGAATTGTGTGTTTTGGGGATTTTCAGACTGTTGGGTGCATGAATATACGTTTGTTTTGCAT